>NW_026057581.1:20525592-20830592 GCF_023721935.1 Panthera uncia
TACCCCTTCCTCTCTACCTCTTCCCCCAAATGAGGAGGTATGTCAAAAGTCACAGAAGCCAACCAAAGGAGCTCTCAATGGCTAAAGCTGGAACAATTTGAGCAATACAAAAAGATTACAACCCTAAGTATAACATAAATATCCATGAGTCCATTCTAATATAAACAAATAATTGAATAAATAAGCAAGTGGGGAGGATAGATAAATCTCTATGCACAAGAATTCTTAATACTTGTACACTTTACCTTCAAGGAAGCGGAGCAGAACTTCCCAGGTAAGGACCAACGTCCTTCCAAAGAGTAGGGTATGGAAAACAGGGTGGGTGGGAGAGCATCACTTGACATGGAGAAACATGACAGATATGGCCTCAGCCAGATGGTCACGGTCAGCATCAACAGTGATAAGTTATGTTGATGATATGTGATGAGAATAACACTTAACCTCTTCCTCCCCCAAACCAGAATACCAATCTAATCATAGAAAAGTATCAGGCAAATCCAACTGAAGGACATTCTACAAAATCCTTAATCAGTACTCCTCAAAACTGTCAAGGTTATCAAAAAAAAGAAAGTCTGAGAAACCGTCACAGCCAAGAGGACCCTAAGGAGACAGGATCATGGGATGTGATGTGGGATCTGGGGAATGAGTAGAGGGAAGATAAAAACTCAGGGAAACAGGAAATCTGAATAAAGTGTGGATTTTCCTTAATAATAATGTATCAGTATCAGTTCATTAATTGTAATAAATGTACCATATGAAGGTAAGATGTTGCTAATGGGAGAAAACTGGGCATCGGGAGTGTTGGGTATATGGGGACTCTCTGTGCTATCTTCTCTAATTTTCTGTAAATCTAAAACTATCCTAAAAATTAAAGTCTAGAGCGCCTGGGTGGCTCAGTCAGTTAAGCATCTGACTTCGGCTCAGGTCACGATCTCATGGTTCATGGGTTCAAGCCCCATGTCAGGCTTCATGCTGGTGGTGTGGAGCCTACTTGGGATTCTTTCTCTCTCCTCTCTCTCTCTCTGCACCACTGCTCCCCCCCCCCCAACTTGTGCTTTCTCTCTCTTTCTTAAAATAAATAAACTATAAAAAATAAAAATTAAAGTGTATTATATACTCTTAAAAACTTTGTAAAATTACAATAATGACTTTTTTTTTTTTTTTAGGAGAGAAAGTGCAAGTGGGGAATAGGGGCAGAGGAAGAGAGAATCTTAAGCAGATTCCACACTCAGCACGGAGCCAGACTTGGGGCTTGATCCCACAACCCTGGAATCATGATCTGAGCCAAAATCAAGAGTCAGGTGCTCAACCAACTGAGCCACCCAGGCGCCACACAATCATGACTTTTAAACCCTGGTTTTGTTTGAGGGAAATGTAAGCTATGAGCTTTTGTGCACATGGGCACCAGAAGGGCATTGTTAGTGTTTGAAAACTGGTGCCTGGGGCCCTTCACAAGTCATTCTGTGGCTTTGGAAGGCTGTAAAACAAAATGGGGCTCCCCGAACATGAGTGACCTCAAAACAACTCCTGGGAACCTCTCCTTAAACCCCTAACCTTCCTTAACAGACTTCTCTGCATCCAAGAAACTGTGAATTTCCTGACAAGGAAAGAAGGCTCACTCTTGCCTTCTGAGAGTGGATATTTACTAGTAAGACATGGGCCACCTCATATTTGGTACAATTACCTGGGAACATGTAAAGTTCCATCCCAAGTCTGTTATTTTAGAGATGGCCTTTGAACACTGAAGAATTCCACTGGCTTTGGATCATTTTATGTTTCACCTCCCAGGGGAAACTGTCAATAATTTACATTGCACAGCATTGGGTTATCTAATAACTCTGAATTTTCTGCTCTAAGAGAGGGGAATAGGAAAGTGGCTCTTTGTTTTTTAAGGGGGAAAAAAAAAAACATCACTGCTCTTCCTGGTTGAGGTGGTAGGGGTGCTAGAGGCTGGCCCTGGCCGGGCTCCAGAGGAGCCTTCCTGAGGATTCTTAGGTAGAAAGGAGATTAGAGAGAGGGGTGTTTGGGAGAGCTGGCCTGGGATATAGAGGTGCTGGAATTCTCCCTCTCCTGAGGGAATCATTCCCTGTAAAGTGCCAGGTAGAGTGAAGAAGAGAGAATCCACTGACGGCCGAGGGACTGATCCTTCACCCTTTCCTAATGGCAGTTCCTGAAGGGATGGTGTTTGTTTGCCTTTAAAAAGGAACTGGAAATGCTTTCAGCATTTTGAGTGACTCATACCAGTCTGGTATATTTGTAAATATCATTCCTTGGACTGATTTAAACAGGAAGCCTGGGAAGTCTGTTTCCCCAACACATTGCACTAGTGGTTGGATTCTGCTTCTGGGGAAAAGCAAAAGATACACTGATTTCCAATTTCATTCGAGGTGGAACCCCCAAGCCATCTGTGTTGGCCATGAAGGAGGCGCCCTGCTTAACTGCGGTGAATTACAAAAGAGAATTCTGTCCTACAGGTGGAAAACCACTGCCTCTGTGCAGCCCCCTTCTTTAATTGTAACATCCCTCTGCTCCCATCCCATAATGCTTGGGCCATTTTTAAACCTCAGGGTGCTCCTAGATCCTTTCTTGCTGCCCAAGTGAAATGTGAGAAAATGTGTTCAAAGCCACAATTATAAACGCCCCAAAAGGTGTGCGGCCTTATGTTGCTTTCTTACCTTTCCTGTAAGGCTTGCCCTATTGATCTGCTTTGTGTGTACCAGACACGAGCTATTCCTGTTGTGCTTTTCTCCCTCTTCCTGGGTCTTTAACACATTTCTAAGCTTAAGCAGGTGGTAGGTAAGTCAGACCTGTCGTTTTGTGGAACTGTCCTGGCAGAGTGGAGGTGGTCAGGTTGTGGGCTGGGGTCTGGATGGGCCATGCATTCAAGTCCTCTGGGTCTGTGGGGACTGAATGGGCTGGGCAGCAAGGCAGCACTCCCCCACCCCCACTCCCCCCAGCGACAACAAGGAATGAAGGAGCCGGTTGCAAAGGCTTTGCTTTCTCTGTCACCTGTCTCTTCCCAAGCGCAAGCATGTTTTATGTTAAACGGTGAGTGGGGCAAAGTTGTGGTTTCTCCTAATTCCTTGTGTGATTTCCAGACATGACAGTCCTTCTCCTGGCAGGCTGAGTCTCTCCCCCGCCCCCCCCCCCATTCTTGCATTGAATCAATTCCACTTTAAAAAGGGAATAAAAAGTGAAAGAGAACACGAGGAAAAGAGAAACTTGTGGAAAATGTCTGCGTGCAGAGATGGTGCTTCTCTGTGGAAATGTTGTGTCGCCACATGGAGTTATTATGTTTTCAGTCACAGAGTTAGAGAGCAAGCAAGGACAGGGTTTTCCTCTTTCTCCTCTCCTCCCTACCTCTGTCTCTCTCTCTCTCCCTCTGTCTCTCTCTCCCTCCCTCCCTCCCTCTCTCTCTCTCTCTTTTCATTTGAAGAATTGGATGTTTGCCCATCCAGACAAAGCTGGCTCAGGGAGGAAGCAATGTGAGGAGACTGGAAATAGCAAGAATCCGGACACGCTTTGATTTCCAGCTCTGGACTGGGAGAGGAAGAAGCTCTTCTCCTGTCCGGGCCGGGGTCCGGGTGGAAGGGAGTGCCATTCGCCCCTGTGGCTCTGGGTGGCTCCCATAGCTGCACAGGGGCCCCAGAGCTGTCCTGCACCCGGCTGCGGGCGGCACAGGCCTGCACTGATAGGGATTACGTGGAACATATGCATGTAGGACGCTTATGGCTATTTCCAGACACAAGGCCACTTTCCAGCCTGAGAAGCAGCTTGGAGGCCACAGGGTAATGAGATAGAGTCCCAGCTGAACCTGAGAGCTCCACTCCCCTGCCCTTCCTCTGGGCCTTCTCTCTCCTCCCCCCCTCACCCCCCTTCCCCCCAGTTCTTTCCTTTTTTGTTTCTCTACTTCCAGTTTGGTTTACTCTTTTCCTTCTTTACTTGTCCTCACCTTCTTTTCCCAGTTCCCTTTTCTCTTTTGTTCTTCTATTTATCGCCTTTCTCTCCTCCCTTCTTTTCCTCCTTAGTGTCTTCTCCTTCTTTGCCCTACACTTCTTCAAGTTTGTCACCATTTTGTTCCTGACTCCTCTGTTGGCTGTGGATGGCAGTGCTCATGGAGAGAAAATGCCCTCTGTATCCATTGAGAGCCGGTGCCTGCCTTCCTATTGCTACAAAGAGGCAGTGGCGTTTTAATACAAAAAGAATGACTGCAACCATTGATTGAATACTGCTTTTAATTTTTGTAACAGCCCAGCTGAGCAGCATGAAAGTTTATGTTTTACAGATTGGGAGACCCAGGCTTAGACTTACCAGTCTTGCACAAGGTCATCCTACATGTCAGAATGTGGAACGGGGCCCAATTCTGTCGAATTCTGAAGCTCCCCTTGCTTTATACAGTGGTGAAGGTAGTGGTTAATGTGGCCATGGATGCTGGGTGAGGGATGTGTTCGTGGCTCCATTCAAATGTGTAAAGAAACCATCTCCAATGTTGCTGTTACCAGAGTCACCTGCTGGGTACCATCCCGCAGTTTCCAATTTGGATCTGGGGGGTGGAGCCTGAGAATGTGTATTTCTAACAAGTTTCCTGGTGATGCTGATGCTGACCACACTTGGAGACCCACTGGTCTGGAAGGCATTGGCTTTAGAGTTAGGTGGCTGGTCAGAGCTCAACCCCAAGTGGCGGGAAACATTTTCTAGAAGTGAGTGTGGGGTGGGTACAAAGGGAAGTACTTAAATAGTTTAACCCTGTCTCATTTCACACAGGGCTCAAAGCTGCCTTACAAAAATATTCACAATGGGCACTTGGGTGGCTCGGTTGGTTGAGCTGTCCAACTCTTGATTTAGGCTCAGGTCATGATCTCATGGATCGTGAATTCAAGCTCCACATTGGGCTCTGCATTGACAATGGGGACCCTGCTTGGAATTCTCTCTCTCTCCTTCTCTCTCTCTCTCTCTCTCTCTCTCTCTCTGCCCCTCTCCCACTCATGTACACATGCTCTCTCACTCTCAAAATAAGTAAATAAGCATTAAAAAAAGAAATGGTAAGTAATTAAAAAAACAAAAAAACCACCAAAAACCACAAAAATATCCGCAATAGAAAAATGATAAAGAGTTGAAGAAGTTAAATAAAGGTAAAATGAAGGTAACAGTTTAGTACAAATGGTTGGAATCCAAAAACGATAACGTTCCCTCTCTGTTGGCACAGCTGCATGAACTTCTCTTATTTTCCTGGTTGATTGCATCCTGTTTTCATTGTGGGGAGATTCACTTGAATTTTTTGCTTTGAGTAAAATTCTCCTTTTCCCAAACTGCCTTGTAGACAAGGTCTTCTTACTCAGACAGTTTACAAGTTGTGAACTGATTGATCTGTATCTTTTTTTGTAACCTGACATTGGCAAAATGGTAATTGTGTACCATGGATTAGTTGAGCAACTATACTTCTGGGGATATCTATAACTTGCTTTCCACAGAAAAGAAAGCTAAGAAATAGAATTGGGAGACCCACAAGAAATCTGAGCTAGGATTCCTGTCTTCAAGGCACTTACAATCTAGCTTGAAGAAAAAGATGTACATCTAAAAACAGCAAGAAAATAATTATGCCCACTAGCAGAGGCCAATAATTCTAAATGTAGCAATTCACGGAAAGGAAAGGTCAGATAAAGATAACGAGAGGGGTGGCACTGGGTGACTCAGTGGGTTAAACAACCAACTTCTGCTCAGGTCATGATCTCATGGTTTGTGAGTTCAAGCCTTGCATCTGGCTCTGTGCTGACAGCTGGGAGCCTGGAACCTGCTTCACAGTTTCTGTGTCTCCTTCTCTCTCTGCCCTTCCCCAGCTCATGTTCTCTCTCTCTCTCTCTTTGAAAAATAAATAAAACATCAAAAAAATTAAAAAAAAGATAACGAGGGGGGAACATTGAGAAAATGTCAAGAATTTTAGATATAAAAGTATAACTTCATATAAATGACACATAGAAGGCTGTGGTTTTGTAGAAAAGGGAACTGAGTTTGCCATCAGAAAACTCGGATTGAATTACAGATTTGCCACTTACTATTGCGTGACCTTGTGGTGGTCCTTTGACCTCTTCAAGTCTTCATTTCAGTAAATATAAAAATGGGGACTTCTGGTATCTATCTGTACCAACTGAGCCTCAGCCAGGAAAACAGAAATCGGTATTTGAAGCCAAAGGGCACTTGTTTTAATGTTTGTTTATTTATTTATTTATTGAGAGAGAGAGAGAGAGAGTGAGAGAGCATGAGCAGGGAAGGGCAGAGTGAGAGGGAGAGAGAGAGCCCGATGCAGGGCTCGATCTCACGACCCTGAGATCATGACCTGAGCGGAAATCAAGAGTCAGATGCTTAACTAAATGAGCCACTCAGGTGCTCCTGAAGCCAAGTGCATTTAAACTGGGCATTAGGTGCTTAGAAACCACAGGACAGAGTGGGAGAATCAGAGCTAGGACTGCCACCGGCTTGCAGCTATGAATCAGGAAGCTTCTGCTTCCAGCCGGAGGCCAGGCAACAGGCTAGTGCTGGCCCAGTCATGCAGAGTCCTCTGGCCCCAGCAAAAGCGCACACTTACAAAGCCTGAGAGCTGGCTGCCACTACAGAAAGAATGCCTTCCATCTCCCTCTGCCTTCTGAATCTTGCACAAGGACATCGTCTTGGCAGGAGCCCCACTGGAATGCAGCTGGCGAGGTGGTTGAGAAAGTGCAGGTCCCAGGCTTCTAGCCCTGGGAATGCAGGAAAGAGCTCAGAAGCAGGGTCGGGAGGAGAACGTGGGCCAACAGACCGTACTTGGCCCTCTGACTGAAAGGGTAATTGAGAGCTTAGATTACAACTCGTTAGCATGTTGTAAAATCAAGTTAGAGGGTGGTGACCAACACTTAAAAAAAAAAAACCTCAAATGGATAAAGTAAAAAATAACACTGTGTGCAGCACAGAGTCCTATTTGAGCGTGTTCACGAGTGTGTGTAGGTGTGTGTGGAGGGGGGGGGGGGAACGTGCCTGATACACTGGGTCATGATGAAAAGCCGAGGTCTGAAAACCACAGAATAAAGAATCAATGACATAGAAAGATTTGTGCAGTTTGTAAATTGTGAAGAACGAAGCAAATATTATGAATTAATAACACATTTGCCTTTCCTGGCTATTCCATTTTTCCGTGTTCCATTTTCACTCAACCTTGGTTCTTCACCTCTGTCGTGTCCAGGTAACACCTGTGTCCCTGCAAGTATGTTCACGCTGCCCCCACTCGTGGAGGCCCACGAACTGACATCAATAGGATCAGAAAGTGGAAATTAGCATATTGAAAGAAAGAAAGAAAAACTGGCCTTCGTGTTTGATTTCCTGAAGGCCCAGCCTAACTTTCCTGGTTAAAGTCATATTTAGCAAAATGGCTGTTGGTGTTTAGCTGGGAAGAAAAATAAGTCAAATGAGATGGCAAATAGCTTTTAGAAGGTGCCCTGAACACCGTACTCATCATCACAGAGCCTATTTCCAGATTGAATGATGTCTCTATTCAGACAGCAGTTTCCTGGGGTACCCTCATTACCAACATCTGGAAACGGAAATAATACTCCAGAGTCAGGTTCATACCTCAGCGAAAGCAGGCTTTGAAATTTTATTAACTGAGAAACCATTGTCAGCTCTTTCCTCATAGACCACATTATTTCAGGGAGTCTCATATCTTTGGGAATGGGTTGAATTTCATTTTGCTCAAGGGTAAACGAAATTTTAAACTAGGTACAAACCTAATCATTTTTTTTTTCCTGGTTTAGAAATTCCTCCTTATCTCTCCTTCCCTGAACTCCCTCCTTTTTTAATTGCTTGTAAGAGGCAGCCCACGATAGGGTAACTGGTTTTTCCTGGAATAGCGAATACATAATAAAAAGAGCACCATTTACTCCTAACAATTTACTGGTTGTTCTCTGAGCCCCCTGGGAGGTGGGTGAATGTTGTTACTCTTCTCTTTATAGCAAAGGATGTATGACAAGGTGATAGGATCCAGGTCAATGCCAAGTAGGAATTCAAAACCTAGACGTGTTTGCTCTATAGAGAACAGTATTTTCTGCCTCCCCACCAGCTCAGGTGAACAGAGAGCTGCTATCAGCCCAGGGCTGTGCTTATCTAAATGTACCTGTGCGTTTCTCTGCTGTGTTTGTCCCCAGGCGGCAGGGAGGCCAGGAAATGAGAAGGGGCTCTCTTTGCCACCCAGGAGAGCTAGAGAATCAGGAAGGGGGATGTGGATTGGGGGACTGTGGGGGGTGGGATGGGAACTATTTGGGGGGAGGCCATGAGACACGTAAAAAAATAATTGGCAACATTGAGAAAAATGAGAGCAGGAAGCATGAAGAGTAATTAAAGAAGTCACAGCATTTCTACTGAAAATTCGTGTGGGATTAGAACGTAAGCCAGAAAAGGGAGATTCCGATCAGAATAGATTTGATCAGAATATCCTGTGCCCTGGGTAGTTGTGAGGGTTGTCTGAGAATGGATTTAAGGCTTTGGGGGACTAGGGACAAAATGATGTTAAATTCAGAGTGCTGCAAAGAGCTGTCTTTTGAAATGAGAGTAATGGGATAAAGGAAGAAAGTTCCCATTTGCTGATAACATTTCAGAATCTATGTTAGATGTGTAGCCTTCCTCCCTCCTTCTCCTCCTTCCTTTCTTAAAAAATAACCTCTCCCAACAGTCTTACGGCTGGCTGTTCCTACTTTAAAGATGAAATTTTAAGGTTCCAAGAAATTAAGTATCTTGCCCAAGTTTATACAACTAAATGAAAAAGGAAGATTCAAATTGAGCTTCCCCTAACTCCCAAACCCACGTTCTTTCCAAAACACTACTCCACTCCCCCTCTTCCAGAAAATGGAATGGAAAATGTCTGTGGAAACCTGATCACCGTTCCAAGCTATATTACACAGCGAGACTGTGCTTATGTTATCTTCGTATGTGCGGTCTGTGCCCAAAATTTCCACGAAACATTCTCTCTACATGGCTGGCTGTCTGTTCCAAGGAGAAGCTTTCATGGCGGTTGCAGCTCTACAGAAGTGAGGAGGAAAGGGTGTGATCTGAAGAGCACTATCCTTGGAATAGAGATTCTTTGGCCAGTAGGAGTTATCACTGCAAATGCCAGTCAGTCCTGTGGTTCAGGGGTGGTATCTTAGTTTCATTTGAGTTTCCTATAGTTCTGTGCTGTAGGATTTAGGCTGGGGCTCCCCAGGACCAGACTATGGGATTTGCAGAGCCCTGTGCAAAATGAAAATGTGGGGCTCCTTGTGAAAAATGTATTAAGGATTTCAAGATGGCGATGGCAGAGTATTCCCTCCCGTACGTGCAGAGCCTTCTGAGTGTGTGGTTGCATAGAATTTTTGCCCATGAAGCTGACCCTGGAACTAAACCATGTAATGTGGTCCAACAAGATATTCACCGAAGGCCTGCATCCTTTGTGTGTTATGCCAAGGTTACTAACACAAACACATCTGGTGGGTTGGAAGGGAGATACTGTGAAAAAGCAAGCTGACAACGGCAGCTATCATAAACTCCTTATTTGTTACTTCATTCATGAACTCATTAATTCGAAAGGCATTTATCGACCTGCTACCATATTCCCGGCAGCGTGCTAGGTGTTGGGGATGTGAACGTTTCATGTGAAGCATGATCCATATGTTCTTTGCCTCTCCCAAACGGTAGCCATGGCCCTGGAGACAGAGAGCTGCTTAGACACCGGACTTGGAAATAAATGTCCACTGAGCCTCGTGACCAGTGTTTCTTTCTTTCTTTCTTTCTTTCTTTCTTTCTTTCTTTCTTTCTTCTTTCTTCTTCTTTTTTTTTTTTGGAAGAGGGAGAGAGTGAAAGGGGGCATGAGCAGAAGGGGCAGCGAGAGGGAGAGACAGAATGCCAAGCACATTCCGTGCTGTCAGAGTGCAGAGCCTGATGCCGGGCCTGATCTCATGAATCGTGAGATCATGACCTGAGCTGTCCAGACACTTAACTGACTGAGCCACCCAGGTGCCCCTTGACCCGTGTTTGTTCATTGAGAAGGCTCTTCACGTAGGCCCAGGGATCCACACATTGATGATTTACGGGCTGTTTCGTGGCAAGCAACAGAAGCAGATTCTGCTACCTTGACGGAGTAACAGTATTTATTGGAAAAGTCTGGAGGGGCTCACAGAATTAAAGCCGATGCAGTATAGCCAGGCTTTGTGAAGGCAGAAACCCAGGCAGGCTTAGGCAGTCTGTGTGGAAGAAAGTAATAGTCCCATCACAGTGCAGCTTGTAGAAATGAACCGACTTCAGCTTTAAAAACAACAATAACAACAAAAAACCAGGGGCATCTGGATGGCTCAATCCGTTAAGCATCTGACTCTTGATTTTGGCTCAGGTCATAATTTCACAGTTTGTGAGTTGGAGCCCCGTGTGGGGCTCTGCACGATCAGTGCAGAGCCTGCTTGGGATTCTCTCTCTCTCCCTTTCTCTCTGCCCTTACACTGCTTGCTCTCTCTCCCTCTCAAATTAAATAAACATGAAACAAAAAAAACATTAAAAACAAAACAAAAATAAGTTATTTATTTATTTTGGTAAACTAGGATTGTTGCAGACATTAGAGTTAAGCCTCCTCTCAGTTTGTGACACCAGCCCTCACAGGCAAGGCCCCGGCTCGTTTCATTTTCTGTCTTTTCCCTGTTTGATCCCTGAGTCTCACTGTCTTCCCCCCCACACAGCTACTTTAAGTGTGCTCAATGTATGTCCTGGATTTGTATGTCTGTACATGTGTCTAAAATAAGTAGTGTCTTCGGTTTATGTGCACATCCGTGGGTAAAACTTACATTGTTGGTTTTGTACGGTAGATGCTGTTGTGATGCTTACTCTTAGGCTCAACAGACGGCCTCTCTCTGTTGGTGTATATAGTGGTTCTAAGCTGCACATCGTGCTTCCTAGAATTATCCACCATGTTCTAAAGTCCATTTTCTTGGAGATGGTCACCTTTCTTTTGTCTCCGGTTCCCCACAACACAAACTTCTGGTGATGAACAGTCTCCCGTATGTCCCCTGTTGACCTGCGTGAGAGTTTCCTAGAACAGAAGTCTTGCCTGGTTGTAAGAATCACTTTGTATGGAGATGGGGGATGGAGGTGTTACTTATTCAGATGCAGATTCTTGAGCCCTTCCTCTGGAGATTCATCTCCGGAAGCCTGAAGGGGCCCTGGAATCACCAGGTTTAATAAGTGCCCCAGGTGATTCTTTCTTTCTTTTTTTTTTTTTTTTTAAATTCAAGTTAGTTAACATACAGTGCGGTCTAGGCTTCAGGAGTAGAATTTAGTGATTCATCACTTACATATAACACCTAGTGCTCATCCCAACAAGTGTCCTCCTTAATGCCCATCACCCATTTAGCCCATCCCCCACCTAACTCCTCTGTAGCAACCCTCAGTTCTCTTTATTTAAGAGTCTCTTATGGTTTGTCTCCCTCTCTGTTTTTATATTACTTTTCTTCCTCTTCCCCTATGTTCATCTGTTGAGTTTCTTAAATTCCACATATGAGTAGAATATATGACATCTGTCTTTCTCTGACTTATATTGCTTAGCGTAATATTCTCTAGTTCCATCCACGTTGTTGCAAATGGTAAGATTTTATTCTTTTTCATCACTGAGTAGCATTCCATTATATATATATATATATTCCATTGTGTGTGTATATATATATATTCCATTGTACGTATATTCCATTGTGTGTATATATACATATATGTATGTATGTATATATACATACATACATATATGTGTATTCCATTGTGTATATATATATATGTGTATATATATATATATATATATATACACACACACACACACACACATCTTCTTTATCCATTCTTGTTTGGGGGAACCTGATCTACACAACACGCCCTGCATGGGGTCTCTGGGCCAAGGGCACACAGTTCTTAATTTCACTCTTCTCCTGAAAGACTGGTCATTTAGCTTTCACCGTCTATTGATTCTTGGTTCCGTCTCTGATTGGTTCTCATTTATGACTACTTGCTCTTTACTTGACTGCATTCTCCTTTATCTATTTGATTGAAGGCATGATGCTTATTTCTATGTTCTGTTTCCCCTGGTCATTACTGTGAATTCATCTAGCATCGACTCTTCCATTTTCTTTGATCTCAGGCAGCCTCCCCAACTGTTACTCCCTTTGAGCTCCTGCCTTGCAGAATATTGGGTGCCTTGGCTGGTGATGTGAACCTCCAGGGAAGGTCTTTAGTTCAGGTCCTATATTGTTTCACTCCTGCATCTTAGAGAAAGCGAGAGAAAATGTGTCTTGTATGTGCGTGCGTGTGTGTGTGTGTGTGTGTGTGTGTGTATGACTTGAAGAAGTGAGTGGTGCGGGAACCAGGGAGAAAGCCTCAGAGAGAGAAAGAGAGAGCCTGAGTTAATTTAGGTCCATCCTTCTTATACTCCTGCCTTGGAGGTTTGTTTTGGCTGTAACCACCTAATGCTTGAGATAGGTTGGGGCAGGGACGGCATTTTTGATGCAATTGTGGAACCCTCGTAGGGCTCCAGCAGTGTCCTGATGTGTCTGTTGCCTGTGGCCAGGCCTGAGTGAGCTGATTTTGTGCCCCCAGGAGTGGTGGCAGTGTGGGCAATGATACACCTGTGACAGGTGAGGGATGGGAGGCAGCATAAATGAAACACTTTGTATTTATGCATCCTTGTGCCCAGTCCTCTCTCTCCATGCCGTGTACCTGGCTCCCTCTCCTTCTTTCACAGGTAATCAGGTGTTTCCCACCAATTTCATATCAGTTTTTCAGATCTTTCAAGCTTCCTGGGGCATCTCGGGGGCCGAGCTCCTGGAAGGCCCCTCTTGTGTCCAGTTTCAAGTTGTTTTCCAGGCTTAAGCTGCTCCATTCAGTATTCATGGGGAGAGGGTCTTACGGGCCTGGCCTAGGCCATGTGGCCACCCCTCAGCCAGCGAAGGACATCTTGACTTCGCTGACAGGTAGAACAAGACTAGTGAAATTGCTGGGGGAAGGGAAAGTAGGCAATGCAAGATGTTCCCTCGATCTAGATGTTTGCCTTTTAAGGGAGAAGTCAGAGGTTTGGGCAGCTAATCCGGAGAGACTTGAACCAATGGTTTTGTTCACACGGCTGCCCACTGTGCTTGGATTACAGTCTCTCCCAGGGTGAATCTTGTTTTGAGACCATAGGAGCACTTTGTATAGTTGATGCTTAACATCAATACAATGCCAATAGCCGACCAACCCCTCACAAACCTTGTTTGGTGGGTGATCTTTGCTCTGATCTGGTGCCAGTTTAGCAGAGGCTAATATTCAAAGACACTGGCACACAAGTCCAAACACCAGCTTCCCATGGTGGCAGTTAAGCTAAGTGAGCTCAGCTTAGAATTCCCGTTAACACTGACATTTCACAATGATTGGGGGAAGCCCTTGCTTTTAAAGTTTTTGATTTGGAAATATCAAGTGTTCTAAGCATGATAGCTACCAAAGATGAAGCTGGAAAAAACTCTCAGGGGGTGCCTGGATGGCTTAGTCGATTAAGTGCCCGACTTTGGCTCAGGTCATGATCTCATGGCTTGTGATTTTGAGCCCCACGTTGGGCTTCACTCTGACAGTGTAGAGCCTGTTTGGGATTCTCTTTCTCTCCTTCCCTCTCTACCCCTCTCCCACTTGCTCTCTCCCTCAAAAAACAAAACAAAACAAAACAAAACAGAAGTCCCCCAAACTCTCAGGATGTATGGCAATTGTTGGCATATAGAAAGCAGTGGTTAAGGTCACAGGCTTTGGGGTCAGGAATTCTGGGTGTTCCAGTCAAGGCTCCACCAATGCATTATCTGTGCTACCCTGGGAAAGTTACTTAGTCTCTCTGTGCTCCGTAAATTTTATTTTAGATCACATATCTAGAGTCTTAGTCATTACACACATGTAGAATATTTAATATTAGGATATACTATATTATTCATATTTGATGTATTAGGCAACTAAAAATCAAAAGAAATGCAAAGTTTTTGTGTTTTGTTTTGTTTCGCTGCTGCCATTATCTTCAAAATATCATTACTATTGATTTTCTTACTACTCAAGAAAAGTTATACGGAACTGATGTAACTATTCCAGGAAAGTAGTTGTGAGCCTTGAGCTTTCCGGGACTATGTAATTTCTACCTTTTCTCCCCTTAAAAATGGCAGCTAAACTAAGCCAGTCCTGTCCCAGTGGAAACTTCACACAGATTGCAGAAATATAAAATGGACAAAAGCAATGCAGTGGAAATGTCCAGGCAGGTTAAATTGGCATTGATTGGAAGAAACCTATCTGTTTTTGTGGAGTTATTAATATACTTTCATGAATAACCAGGACTTTATGTCTTAAGTTTTTATTTAAGTAAACTCTACACCCAACATAGGGCTTGAACTCATGACCCCAATATCAAGAGTCGCATGCTCTTCTGACTGAGCCAGCCAAGCAACCAGGATAACCAGAATTTTGGAACACAATTTGAAAACCTTTACAGCATAAGGCATTCAATGAAAGAAAAACCTGTAGTAATTGTAAGATATACACATAGCCATGTGTGCATTTATACACACACATGAACCCGACAGAGCATGAGGGTGCAGTGCTAATGTTTTGTCCTATTGAATTATTGTAGTTTGAGAGAGTTAGCCCAGAGAAGACTTTCTTCTCCCTCTGTTTAATAAAGACCAGCAATTGTTTGAAGGCCTTTTATATCCTGTTCCTGTTTTGAAAGCACCTCGTGTTCCCATGTGATATAGCCCTGGGATATCCTTCATTTTCATCATTCTGGATTACAAAGACAAATGTGTCAGGCCAAAGCCAAGGGATAGTTGTTGAGGAAGGTGGAGTTGGGCCCTCATGACGTCTCAGTCTTGCTCAATAACAGCCTTAGCAGAAGCTGTGAGGGCCCAGTCTTTGGAACTCAACCATCTCGTTATGCTCTAGGGACTCCTAGCTGCCAGTGTCTATGTTCCCTGCCTGAGTCTTTTTCTGGCACTGGAGAAGGTCACTCTGCCCTCATGCTCCATGCGAGGTGGAAATGCCATAGAATTAATCCCACTTAGGGATGGCCCTCAACCAAGGACTCGCGAGAGTTGATGTGAACCCAAGCTCTTGATGCTGAGGTGGAATGATTTTTGGGTGTGTAGTTTGAACTGTTTCTAGCGTTCCCTTCCAGAGTTGTCCATGGTGGTAGCTGCCTCATGAGGCATATTCATTGTGCACTTCCTCTCCTTGTGTCACTTCCCTGTCCTCTGATCGGTGTGGCTTTTACTTCCTGAGTAACCCACTTGCTCCGTAATCCTTGTCTTAGGGGCAGCTCCTGGGTGAGTGGGGAGACCCAAACAAGATGCCATTAAAATTTTTTTTTTAAATTTATTTATTTTTGAGAGACAGAGAGAGACAGAGAACAAGTTGGGGAGGGGCAGAGAAAGGAGACACAGAATCTGAAGTAGGCTACAGGCTCTGAGCCGTCAGCACAGAGCCTGATGCGGGGCTCGAACCCACAAACTGCGAGATCATGACCTGAGTGGAAATTGGACGCTCAACCGACTGAGCCCCCCGCATCCCACAAGATGCCATTTTTAGCTTCATCTCCCTCTCTATACCTTCTTCAACTTGCCACTCTTTCAAACTCTAAGTTGGGGCTCTGGGTAGCCCTAAGTGTACAATATGAGCCTGTCCTCCAGGCTTTGGTTGATTGGACCAGGGAGGGAGAAGAGCTGAGCCAATTGGAGTCCTGTCCCTAGGAGTCTGGAGATTGGTAGGGATGGGTGGGAGTTGAGTAGTGGTGGCTGAGAGAGACAGAGAGAGACTGAGTGAGTAAATCTTCCCCAGGGGGGATCTGAAGCATGCACACTTGAGAGCTGTGAACACATTCTGCATGCATCTATTGTGGGGATCTGAGACTGCTCAACTGGTCCACAGAGAGCAAAATGGAGCAGGTGTGCACTGGAAAGCATAGGTGAGGATCACAAAAAATAGTGCTGTGGTTTTGGCAAACTTCCCATTTCTGGTTTCAATCTTTTCAGAGGCATGGCTCCATTTCTGCTCTGACAGGAAACTTTTTTTTTTTAAAGAAAAATCCTTGCTTTTTGTTTAAGCCAGGAGGAGTGGCTTCTTTTGCTCAAAGCCTGAACATCAACAAATGCACATTTTGTATCATAAGCTATTCCTATTAAAAATAGTGTTTTTAAGGCGGTTGCCCTCTCAGCTCTGGAATTAAGATGTTTTATTTTATATTTGTTCATCCCCTTCCCTAGGAGACAATGTAGCAAAAGTAAGAGGTAATTTCCTTTCCCCCTATAGGGAAAAACAAGGGGCCTCCTTTTGTGGAGTTCTTGTGGTCTCTGCCCTCCTGGTACTGAAGACAATCCCCTCTCACATCCTGAGATCTTGTGAGGGCAAGAAGCTAGATTTCCTGAAGAGGTGTAGGCTGTGTGTATCGGGGCTGTGTGGGCACTGAAGGTTAGGAGGCTAGATACAAGCTGGGGAAGAGAACTGGGCAATTCGTGGGTTTGCCGGACCACCCTTGCAGTTCTTGGTGGCACATCTGAGGACCTGGGGTGTATGTGAGGTTGGCCACCAGGCCCTGTGGCCTTGGCAATATTGATAAAGCAGAGGGGACATCTTTTCAGGCTGCCAGGATGGCAGAGCATGCTGGATGGGAGAACCAGCTCCTAGCGGTGGCACTGGGCAACAAAGAAGAAATAGTGACCATTCAAGACTGAAGAAAAAGTTCTTGTCCATCTCTTTGAAGCAGGTGAGCCCTGGGATTACGATGTGCTACAGGTGGGGCACGAATATTGCCTAATATTGGCCATTCTAACCAACCTTGGCCAGTGGGCTGTCTTAGTCAGTTTGGACTTCTATAACAACAATTACCATAGACTGGTGGCTCAAACAAGAAGCATTTATTTTTCACAGTTCCAAAGGCTGGAAGTCCAAGCTTAAGACCTCAGCAGATCCAGTGTCTAATGACCACCCTTTTCCTGGCTTGTAGATAGCTAGCTTTTTGGTTTATTCCCCATATGGGGGTGGCTGGTGCAACGCAGAGACTGGGGGATGGGGAGGAGGGAGGGAGAGGGAGAAAGAGCACACTTAAGAGATCTCTCCAGTTACTTACAAGGACACGAATTCCATCATGAGGGCTCCACCCTCATGACCTAATTATCTCCCAAAGACCCCACCTCCAATACTATCACATTGGGGATTAGGGTTTCAACATATGAGTTTTCTTTTCTTTTTTTAAATTTTTTTTAACGTTTATTTTTTTTTGAGACACACAGAGACAGAGCATGAATGGGGGAGGGGCAGAGAGAGAGGGAGACACAGAACCGGAAGCAGGCTCCAGGCTCTGAGCCATCAGCCCAGAGCCCGACGCGGGACTCGAACTCATGGATCGCGAGATCGTGACCTGAGCTGAAGTCGGACGTCTAACCGACTGAGCCACCCAGGCGCCCCACATATGAGTTTTCAAGATGGGGCACATTCAGTCCATAACACGGTGGGGGGGGCTGGATTTGGATTTAATTTAATTTGAGTAAGACATTTTTTATAATACTCCCGATGTAGTGGAGGATTTCATATCTGTTTCATTTATACATTTGGATAATTTTTATAATAAAGGATAACCATTCTTTATAAACGTATTTTGCCCCACAATAAAATTTCAAAGGCGATTGTTTCTTGCTGATGCCTAAAGGGATGTCTTACTCTACTGTAAAGGTTAGATAGGCATCTAAGGAAAACAGAATTATTGAGGGGATGGTATATTATTGTTGGATCTCTCAGAGAGCCAGGTTAAACAAGAGGAACTGACTCTAGAAAAGGAGAGTTAGGGGAATGTATCAGGAAGTCACTGAACAGACAGAAAGACCAGAGAACAAGATTAAGAAAATGGGTGGAAACCAAGGGAATATGGGAAGCCAAGAACATGCCTCAGGTTAGAAGTTCACTGCTGTCAGACACTGGCCATGGCCACCCCCTGCCACCACAGGGCACTGATGGAGTTGCCATGGGTAGAATCTATCCAGTGCTGTCTTGTGCTTTTGCATCACTTGCTATAGGCTCAGTGTCCCGGGGGAGCCTCAGGTTGGCCAGGCACATGCTGTTTGCCCATGCTTGGCCTCCAGGACCCAGGGACAGTGTAGATCTGACTTTCTGGTTACAGTAGTGGAAGGTTTGAATCCTACGGAGTTAATGACAACTTCCCCAAATATGGCAGTGAAAATTTCCCTCAATAAAGTCACTGTGACATGGTGCATGTAGCAATGAAAAGCATCCAATGCTTGGGTCCTTGTGGGTGGGGTGGCTGCCCCCATGTCCCTCTCCTCTTCTTGTGTGGCACAGTCTATCTCCCTTAACTTGTCCACTCTGGTGGCTGCAGTCCCACTTCTGTGCCCCCGAAATGTCTAGCTTCATTGTTGTTTTTCTTCTGAGTTTACCTGTTATATTCAGCTGACCACTCCAGGTAGTCTCTCGGATGTCCCTCAAGCTCAACTGAACACATTACCTCTTAGGAAGGCTATCTCTGGAATGGTTAAGGTTGTAGGCTCTGGAGCTGGACACCCTGGGTTAAAATCCTGGTTGAGTCACAGCTTAGTTGTGAAACCTTGGAAAAAATTACAGGCCTCTCTGTGGCTTGGTCTTACCAACTGTAAAATGGGGATAGCACCTGTCTCATAGAGTTTTTAAAATGATTAAATGACTCAATATGCGGAAAACACTTAGAATATTGCTGTGTACATAATAAGCCCTCAATTAGTTATTATTGTCCAGTATACTGGACCTCCCCTTATTTCCTTTTTCCAATTAATACTCCTTGATGGGGGGCACCTGGGTGGCTCAGTTGGTTAAGTGTCTGACTTTGGCTCAGGTCATGATCTCACAGTCTGTGGGTTCAAGCCCCATGTTGGGCTCTGTGCTGACAGCTCAGAGCCTGGAGCCTACTTCAGATTCTGTGTCTCCTTCTCTCTCTGCATCTCCCCAGCTTGTGCTCTCTCTCAATAATAAATAAATAAGCTTAAAAATTATTTAAAAAATACTGCTTGATGATACAGGCAAGAAAGTTCTAGATCACACATGGCTGCTTTTCCCTTTCTCTTCACTGCCCGTATTATATCAGTTCCAACGTCTTTTGATTCACTTTTTCAAATGCCTGTTAAGTTCTTCTCCTTATCTGCAATCCCACTGCAACTCTCTTCCCTTGCTTGAATGATTGATATAGACTTCTAACTAGTATCTGAGCTTCCAGTTACTTTCAGGTTAAACAAAGACATGTCATTGTCTCATATGATAATAAAAACAGCTAACATTTTCGAGTTTTTACTATTAACTGGGAAATGTTTAGAGCTTTACATGGATTAGTTAGTTCTTTAAATTACCACACCCAGCACCTGAAGAGGTACTTGTATTATTTCCCTTTTGTCGATAGGAAAATTCAGCACAGAGTACTTAGGGGACTTGTCCAGGGCCACACAGCCATAATGGCCCAGGCAGGACCTGAACACAGGCTCTCTGTCCAGGCACTTCACCGTATATTCTCCCCTATGCAGTTGCACCCTGAAGGAGGCACGCAATCCCCAGAGTGTGTCACTGGTGAAAAATTTAGAACTTCTATTTACTTTTATTTTAAACTAAAATTATGAAATCCATTAAGGTTGATTAATGTAAAATATATGGATTAACATTGGCAGCCTCACTTGGCCTGTCAGATGGTCCTCACTGCACGCAGTACCTGAGGCACCTATAAGGGAAGAAGGAATTTGACAACTTGAGAGGTTGACAGTGACATTTTCACACAGGTTTGCTGCCATTGACTCATTACATGTAGTTCACGTGCTATGAGGGGGTCATCAGGGCAGGCACATCCTTACAAAGTTGACTTCTAAAAAGTACTATATTGCAGTACTTTTAATGAAATGAGAAGTGGATATGAAATACTGATCCCGAATGGAGGTTTACTCAAGGCAAAGTGTTGTCAAACCTATAGATGAATGTATTAAAAATGTCTGACCTTTTCTATCTGGTAAATGACTATTAGTTATAAGCTGTTAGAAAATAATCTTGAGAAATTAAGAATATCCTAATATGCACCTTCAAAGTAAAATGGACAATCTAACAATGAGGGAAAGAATAATTGATTTTCAAAAGGAAGTCACGTTGTGGAGAGAGCATGTTAAAAACAGATCTTTGGGAATATTTACAGTGCTGCAATTTTCTCTTTTCTTTTTCTCTCCCTCCTTCCCTCCGATCAGCTGAAAATGATAGGTGTTAAATATAGAACCTGCATTCTTTGAAAATATAGAAAAACAATTTTCTATTCTGCCCCTATTTTTCAAATGAAAAATTTCAACAGGCTTTGAACCCATTTGGTAAAAGTATAAAGTACAACTTCTGATTAATTTCTAGTAACAGGCAATCAACATTAGGGAAGACTGATCCTTACCAGCCAAATTTCAATAAAAGCTTTGCCTCAGTGATAGCATTTAAAAATGAGTACCAAGAGTATCAGAATCCTCATTTGGACCTACATACCCTGTAAGACAAATATTTTGTGTATGACATTGAAATCATAAAATCATTAAAATCAAGTATCAAAATATGACCTTCAAATCACTGTCATGAAATGCTAAACTGAAGCTGAAAGTAATTGGGATTATTCAATCAATCATAAGACATGTTACTTATAAAACATTTTTACCGTAGATAAATAAAATATTTTAAATTATTAAAATATTTCAAAATCTTTTGCTTTTAAATGTCATAATGTTTCCAACAAATTAATATGAAGCCAAGTATATAAAACTAATCAATACAATAATATCAATATATTAGCGCTGTATAAAATGTTTTGACAAAAAGTGTGGAGATTACTGCTCAATATTAATATAACTATGTTTATGATTGCTGTCTACCATTTAGAATACTTTATTTTCAAAGTGCTTATTCCTACCACTTTTCTGGAGTAAAAATTATTGCTATAATTAAATGTTTAGGGGCACCTGGATGGCTCAGTTTGTTGGGCATCCGACTTCAGCTCAGTTCATGATCTCATGGCTCATGAGATCGAGCCCTGCGTCAGGCTCTGTGCTGGCAGCTCGGAGCCTGGAGCCTGCTTCAGTGTCTGTGTCTGTCTCTGCCCTTCCCCCACAATGCTTTCTCTCTCTCTCTCTCTCAAATATAAATAAACATTAAAAAAATAATTAAATGTTAAGTTCATGTTTTTTACTTCTTTTGCTCACATGTGTGTGTGTGTGTGTGTGTGTGTGTGTGTGTGTGTATGTGTATGCAAATATGTACCTTGTTTCTAACTGGCCACATTTTTTTTCCCTTCAACTTTTCAATCCTTGTTTATTCTTTAGATTGATCTGACCTAATTTCCTTGCTTTGCCCCTCTGACACACCTCCACGTCCCCCCTTTCTTGTCTGGTCTCACTGGGTTTCTGGTTTCAGGCTTTCTCCTTTTCTCTTCTTCTCTCGTCTCCCTCCATTATTCCATCCTTTCTGGAACCCAATCAGTACTCTAGGAAGTATGGCAGTGATAGACAATCACAGACAAGTAAGTAGGGAGTTCACCAGCTTCCACTTCCATTGCAGCGGACAAATGAACTGGCCATCAGCATTCCCCAGGATAACTTAAGGGCAGGACTGTGGAAGGTTGGGTGGCTGAGCAGAGGTAAGAGGTGGGTGCCCCACATGTGGTGCGTCTGGATCTTGCTACCCTGAGTTCAGTGCTCTCTCTCATCTTCTACTGAGAGCTGGAGGGTAACAGCAGGTGACATCAGAGAAAAACTAAAAATCATTAGTTGTGTGTGGGAGGGCCTATAGCTGATTTGGGAAAGGCAGAAAATGGTGGGCATGTGGACCTTCCAATAAGGGGCCAGAGCTTTGCATGTCTCAGAGGAGTTGTGCCCCCAGTGGATTAAGATGGAACTATAAATGCACCTAGATACAACACTATTTGTTATAGGGCAGAAATCAGTGTAAATCCTGCCGGCCCTGGCTCTTTTCCAAAGGATTTTATTTCCTGAATCACCAAAACCATTTCCCTTTGCAGGCTGCCCCATGGCCCCCATGCTCAGCACGGAATTGCAAACAGTGAGGCTCCAAGGCCACTGACTGCCCTCTGGCCACACCTGCTGGCGTGGACTTTGTCCCAGTTAGGGGCTTCCTGTACCTTTGCTGCACATCAACCCTAACTGCCCTGGGCCATCCTTCCTTCCTCAGCAGCAGCCTTGAGGTGCTGCTGCCTCAGCGAATGTCCAGCCCCTGGCTGAGGGGGCCTGCAGTCACGTCCCAGGATAGCTGGCTCTGTGTGTGTGGTGCGAGGGTCTGCGGCCACCCGGAGCGGAGGCTGGATCCATGGGGACACTGGGAGAAGACAGGGTGCACCGGAGCCACATTAGGTGGTGTGACCTCTGGGGATGTCCGTCCTGCATCCTCAGGACCGCTCACCATCTGATTCCTTGGCCGGCTGCACCCCCCCCCCCCCCCCCCACCCAGTCAGTAATCTGAGTCCCTGCGGGGCTGGTAGCTGCAGCCACAAAGCCAGGGCTGCTCTGTTTTTTCTCAACGGTGAACACGTCCCAGCTCTTCTTCAATGTCAAAGTGTTTTCCCATGAACGCCAGGGGTAGCATTTCCCAGCCTTATCAGCCCTAGCAACCAGAAGCCCGGTTTCCAGGAAAGCAGCCACTCGATCCAACCTGGTGAAACCCACTCCCCAGCTCAGCAACTGACATGGCATTTATGCCCCAGCACTCAACAGCCCAGTGTTTTTTTAGCTGTGGCCACATGACATCATTTCCAATTGGCCAGCCTTTCTCCTCCTCCTCCCCCGTACAGCCTCACCCCACCCCACCCCCTTCTCCCTGCGGCTCAGGGTGGTATTTTGTGGAGTAGTGGGAAAGCTTTGGGCTTTTTTGGGGGGCTCATTCCCTTTGTTTCTCAAAATATCCCTGGCCCTGACTGCTCTAATCTCTTCCCTGAGTAGAGACAGCGAGGCTCCTGCTCCAGGAACACAGCCTGCTCCCTGAGACAGCACTCTGGCTCAGCCCTGGGGGGCCCGGCCTGGGTGGCCCTCAGGAAGACCTTCTCCTTGTGGGGGTGCCTCCCTCCCTGGTGTGAAATGGAACACTGTTTCTCAGAACCCCGCATCCTGTGAAGCCCTTGGGAAAAAATAACCTCGATGCCCACAGGCGATTGTTCAGTACTTCCCACGCCTGACACTTGTCTTTGAGTAAGTCTGGTGGCGCTCTGGCCGGCCCCGCAACAGCGGGACTGTGTCTTGTGATATGAAGAGGTTCTTTTCCTAACCATATATGTCTCCCCAAGAGCACCAATAAATAATGTGGTTGCTCGGCCTGGGTTGTCTTTCCCTAGCTGGCCCAGGAGCCCTCTGGCCCCTGCTCGCGGCTTCTCCTGTTTCAATTTCCATGTGCTCTCCGATTTGTAACTCAAGGAGCTCCCAGGCTTAGGAACAGATGACGAGCTGGCCACTCCTGGCTGTGGCACCTGGGGAAGGGGCGATGGGCAATGACTTGCAGGCACGCTCCCGGCTCCCTGGCCCCGGCTGCCGTGACACACTGCAAGGTGAGCAAGGATGTGTGCTGGGGGGTGGGGTTCTCGGGTGCCAAACCCAGAGGATGTGGCAAGGTCAAGCAAGTGAGTAATGAGATGGGGAGACGTGGAAGAGTATTTCTCACAACAGAATCTTCCAGACAGTCCTCCCAACACACCCTCATATTCCACCTGCGTCTCCTGCCAGAAGGGGGGCCGCTGAGTGAATACTAGAGCTTGAAGACCTTTCAAACCCATCACATACCAGCTCTTTATTTCACAGATGGAGACACTAAAGCCCAGAGGAGAAAGAACTTGTCCCAAGTCAGGGTAGAGCTGGGGTTTGACCCAGCTTCCTCCCAGAGCTGTTATTCCGCACATGTAAGAGCTCAGGGGCTACCCCTCTGCCCACCCCAGCCCCCCACCCCCCCGTGTGTGTCCGTACCGCGCCCAGGAAGGGGAGTGCACACTGAGACGGGGTGAGGGCGAGCTACAAGATTAAAGGCGGTGGAAATCATGGATTTCGTCCTTCAAGCCTGGTCCCTGTACCCCCAGCTCTAATGACCCATTCCAAAGTGATGGATTTTTCCTTCTGGTTCAAATTGAATCCCCACCCTCTTAGACCTGGGGGAGAGCACAGGCAGAGCTCCAGGTTCGGGCAAGTGGGAAGAACACTGTGGGCTCTTCATTGCCTCCAGCTGTTCTTTTATCATCGAGTGCCTGGAGTGGAGGGAGCCAAAAGGGCCATGAGGGCGAAACATGCCATTTGGGAAGTGGCTGGCAATGCTGTTGGTGGCCAAGCGGTTACAGTGACAGCCAGTACATCCCTAGGCTCTGATTTATCCTATCCCTGAGCACTGGAGTGCAAATTTCTGAGAAGGCCCCTACAGGTGACAAAAGCTGAGAGCAGCTTTGGGCTTTGAGGGGCATCTTCCCTCAGAGCTCTGGAATGCAGCGTATTTGTTTATCTCCAGCACAGTTCGTGCCTGCCCACCCTATCCACCTCTGCTTTCTCCTGAGCTCAGCATGCCATTGGCATTTAATAAATGTTAAAAAATAGCAACATGGGAGCCACTGACCTTCACATAAAGGCCTCTGAGACCATTGCCAGAACAGTTCCTCCTTCACGAGGCCAGACAACGATAGCCTGGAAGGGGAAAAGAGAAACACGCCCCCAGCACTGGGGCCACGGACGCCGGGGTCCGGGAGTGGTGTGGAGTTTGCAGCCAGGGCTTAGAGGCCACAATATGTGGAACGGGGCCAAATGCTCTCACAGAGATGCCTGGGCTCTCTGCCCTTTGCAAAGCAAGGACGGTGGCTTTGCTCCACCTCACCCTACCCCTCCAGACATTTCTATGCTCTGCAGGCCAATGGGAGTCACGCATGCGTGGTGATCCAACATTTCAGATCCAAGCACTGGATCAAAGCTGGGGCACTTCTGTCCCCCTCTCTACTGTGCCTGTCTGTCCTTCACAAAATCCCTTCCACCATCATTAGGCTGAGACTTCCTTGTCTGGTGGTAAAGGCAGGGGGTACTGGGGTTTTCCAGCCAGTCTGAGTCAGGTTTCGATCTCTTCCTTTTTTTAAAAAAATTATACAACCTTTTCTTTACCCACAAGTCCTGGTCAGTGGAGTCTAGGCAAAGTGTTCTTTTTCCACCTGCTCTCTCCCTTCCTCTTTTTCTTCTTCCCTAAAGACTGGAAAAGGTGAATATTGTAGAGGGAGGGATCTGTGTCTACTGAGGGCTTGGAATTAGAAGGCCAGCTTTATGTAATTTATTTAACCTTGCTTTCTAATTGAATTGACAGGCAAGGCCATTGAGATTTGGGGAGAGTAAGTGGGCAGCCAGGGTCAGCAGCTGGCTGGGGGACAAGGCTGCATCCCGGCCAATCGTATGGGGGCTCACAATGTCACATGTGTGACTCGCTAGATCCCTTTTCTTCTCAATGACAGTGTTGTAAGAAGAGTGGCCATGGTTAGCCCTGTTTTACAGGTGAGGCAACTGAGGCTCAGCGAAGTTACCTTCCTAAAATTGTCACTTCAGTTTCTGAGCCACTGTCACAGCAGCAATGGCTATTTTCCGGGAACCCTGGGCATTATGGATGGCTGGACTGTTGGTGTGACCAGCCACCCCTGTTTGTCCAGGACACTCCCAGTCTCAGCAGTGAAACTGCCATGTCCTGGAAAACCCCTCAGTTTTGGTAGGCCGGACAGGGAGGTCCTCTCACTGACAGCTCTTCCATCATTTACTCTGTCCTCTTGCCTCCCCACGGTGCATCATCTGTCTCTCTTGATCTTGACAGCAACACACTGTTAACTTCCCTTGTTGTCTTGGGAAAGGCAGAGGGGGCTCTGGAGGTGGAGAGCAGGTGCTAGTTCATGGTTTTTTTCCAGGATTACAGGGAGAGACGTAGCACAGTGCTGGGAAGGCAATGAATGCCCATGACATGGCCACTCCTGGCACTAGCTTAATGTGATGCAGACGATGGAAGGATGGAAGGGGCAACCAAGAGTGACAGCAAAACTGGGGACTCTGGTGCAGTGCAAGGGAGCTCTGAGTGGGCCGCCTCTGTTTGCTGAGTTCCTCCTCAGGAAATGCCAGCACTTCCTCCATACCGGGTCCTTGAGGCTGTGACTAGGTCCAAGAGGCAGGCTGCAGGACACGGGTTGCAGTGAGGAAACCCAGGCACAGGGAGGCCAGCAATTGCCTAAGCAAGGATGTGGGGAGCGAGGAGTTGAATCCAAAGCTATGCTCTTAATTGTGGGATGGGGCTGCCTCTTAGTGGGGGAAAAAGGATGGGGAGGAAAGTGCTTAAGAGGGACCTTGAAAAAAGCACATGCAGGAAGAAGCAGACAAAACTGAATCTCTGTGGGAGCCGGGAGTATGAAGAGGGCTCTCTGTGCCATGAGCATTCCCACCTGCCAGGCATTGCTCTGTGCCTTCCCATATATTAACCCCATTTCAAACCTCCCCAGTTCCTGTGAGGTTGCTATCATCATCATCACCATCATCATTTCTAGTTTACAAAAGAGAAGGATGAGGCACAGAGGGGTAAAGTCACTTGCCCAAGTTCACATCTCTAGTAAATGACTTAGCTAGGATTCAAACTTGTCTAATGGTGAAGGGCTAGTGGAGTTTTTTCCCCTCCTCTTCCTCCTAATTTTTTTTAAGTTTATTTATTTATTTTGAGAGAGACAGAGACAGCATGAGCAGGGGAGGGGCAGAGATAGAGGGAGAGATAGAAAATCCCAAGCAGGCTCTGCACTGTCAGCATAGAGCCCGATGTGGGGCTCGAACTCACAAACTGTGAGATTATGACCTGAGCTAAAATCCAGTCAGATGCTTAACCGAGTGAGCCACCCAGGCGCCCCTCCTCTTCTTCTTCTTTAAAAATTACACAACATTTTATTATGTACTGGCAAGGTCAGTGGAGTTCAGGCAAAATCTTCTTTTTCAGACAGCTCTCTCTCTTCCTTTTTTATGTTCTTTTCTAAAGGCTGAGAAAGGGTGAATATTTCAGCCCCTCTTCTGTGCTGCCTTTTTTCTGGCTCAGGCCCACCATGGAGCAGGGCTTGCATGTGGGGGTGGGAAGTTGGTGACTGGTAATCCCATGTGTGTGAGTGAATGTATGTGCGTTCAGATCAAAGTTGCTCCAGGAAAACATTTGGATCCTGGAGCTGGAAGGTCAGCCCCGCCTCGCCTCACCCCTTTGTCGTTCATCTCTAAACCTTCATCAAGCCTTCATGGTTAGTCTGCTTGCAGGAGCACAGGGAAAGTGCCAAACCCTGAGATCACCTGTTGGCTTTGTCCCAACTCGCTGCTCAGGAAAGTAGCCTTTGTGCATCCCCTGCACCTGTGTCTGATGGGAAATGAGGGGTGGGAGGAACACATCAGGAAAGAGCCTGTGCTGGTTGTGGGTTCCATGCCCTAGGGGAAGCTCTTGCTCTGCCCCACCCTTCTGGACAAAGGGGAGTCCTGCCTCACCTCTTCTTAATGTTACCCTTGCAACCACCTCTTCACTCTGGCCCATTACTCCCCTGCCTCCACCTGTTCCCCCTCCCTAAGTCTGCACAGGGCTCGTCCTGGAACCAGTGGAACCAGCCCCGCTGTGAACAGCATAACCATGAATGAACCACACATCAATAGGTTGAAATGGATGAACGACAAAAGCCTGATACCAGCCACAGTTGATGGTCTACCTTGTAATGAAATACAGAATCACCTTCTGCATAGCGGGGAGTCCTGTTTCAAGTAGCTTTCACCCTGGAAGCTCTCTTCCTGCCAATAAGTTAGGTAATTAGATCTATACCAGAGCGATGGAGAGAAGCCATTTCCAGGTAGAATGCATTTTGCAGAGCAACCAGTAAAGAAGAAGAAACTGCCTAAACTGGAGCATTGCATGGGTATCTAGTGATTATGCTTCATAACAATACAGAGAATTAATCTTTACAGCTCATAGTAAGTACCCCATAGAAAGCTTTGAATAAATGAGTAGAAACTCTGTTTTTATATCTGAAGTTGGAGCAAGTAGACTGAGAAACAGAATTCTATGTGATCAGAATATCAATGCTGTTACAAAATTGTGATTATTCTAATCTAGACTGACTTGAAAGGTAGAGCAGTTTGAGATACAGAAATAGATCATGAAACCAAGGTAATGAAAGAAAAGAATCAGCCATTTATATACATCACTTTGCGGGAATTGGCTAAAAGCAGGTGCTGTGGATTAGTGCACAGGTTATGTACTGCCCAATGTCAGAATGTACTCTTCACGGTGACTACAATATGCAGGGTGTTTTGCAAGGTTATGGCTCTGGATAAGCGTTTTCCCAATCTCTTAGTGAAGGATATTTAGAAAATGAGTAGCAGAACAAAACAGTGCATGTTATTTGGTTTGTCTACACATATATTTATGTTTGTCTTAATAGTTTAACAAATTGTGTATAATTCACTCATGTGGATTCGATCATTAAAATTTTTTTTGATTATGAAATAATTATGGATAGATTTACAGGAAGTTGTGAAACAATGTACAAAGAGGTCTCATGTACCTCCAGTTTTGCCCAGTGGTAACATCTTGCAGAACTAGACAGAATATCAAAATCAGGAAACTGACAATTGTGCAATCCACCAAATGTATTCAGATTTCAGAGGTTTTACATGTAGTCATATATGTGAGTGTGTGTGCTTGTGTGTGTGATAAGATGTATGTATACTTGTGTGATACACACACACACACACACACATACACATCTTATACACACATCTAATGTCTTATCACATTAAACAGGTGGTAGATTTTTGTAATCACTACCACAATTAAGGTACAGAACAGGTCCATCCTCAAGGATCTCTCCCATCCTGCTATACCTTCCTCCATCCCTAACACCTAGTAACCATTAATCTGTTCTCCAACTGTATAATTTTGTTATTTCTTTTTTTTAAGTGTTTATTTATTTTTTAAGAGAGAGACAGAGACAGAGCATGAGCAAGGGAGGGGCAGAGTGAAAGGGAAACACAGAATCTGAAGCAGGCTCTAGACTCCAAGCTGTCAACACAGAGCCCAATGCCAGGCTTGAACTCACAGACCGTGAGATCATGACCTGATCCTAAGTCGGACGCTTAACCAACTGAGCCACCCAGGTGCCCCAGTTATTTCAAGAATGTTATATAAATCAATCTTTTTTTTAATGTCTATTATTTTAAAACCAATTCTTTTGCAACAGCGTTCTGGCGTAGGGATTTCTACACAAGTGTTTCTAAGGAAAAGTGGTTGAACTTGAGAGACTCAACTGATAGAGAAGTCAAGAATATGTAGTTGGAGGGGCGCCTGGGTGGCTCAGTCGGTTAAGCGGCCGACTTCGGCTCAGGTCATGATCTCGCGGTCCGTGAGTTCAAGCCCTGTGTCGGGCTCTGTGCTGACAGCCCAGAGCCTGGAGCCTGTTTCAGATTCTGTGTCTCCCTCTCTCTGACCCTCCTCTATTCATGCTCTGTCTCTCTCTGTCTCAAAAATAAAATAAATGTTAAAAAAATTAAAAAAAAAAAGAATATGGTAGTTGGAGATACAGGACAGGAAACCAAGAGAGCACTTTTATTTATTAAGCACTTACTGTGTGCCAGATGCTGTTCTAAGGTTTTGTGTGGGCTGCCTGCAGAATGGTACCTGGAGGGGCTGCCTTCTCTTTGGGGTCCTTGCCCTATCCTCACCCAACATACACTCATAGGTCCTTTGTGTACGCACTTCATATTGGGTCACCATCTGCCAGAGAGTAGGAGTGTCTCTTCCTACTCTGAGAGCTAGGCATCAACCATAGGGTCTCTGGCCACTGAGTTGTTCAGGTTTGAGTTTCCCTCCCCTTGGGTTCTGAGCAAGCTCTGACTGCCCAGGGAGCTGCATGCCATTCCTCTGTTTATGGTCCTTGGATTGTCCTTGCTTCTACCTCCCAGCTGCTAGAACCAAATGCTATCTGGCAGCTGGACGCAGGTGGCCTTCACTATTGGCATCATGTCCTGTAGCCACTTGACTGCCTCAAGGTTCTCACCTCTGAAGACCTAGAGAGAAACACACAACCATTCTTGACACCCTCAGCATTTACAGGAATGAAAGATTAATGGAGAGGAACTCATTGTTCTAAATCCCCAGCTGGATATGAGATTTAGGAAATTCCCTTCTTGAGGTTATTAAGTCTCAGTGGGTTGGTGAGTCTAAGTTTCTAGTGACATAACATAATTGGCCTATTATCCAGGAACTTGGGGCTGAATTAGCACAAACTGACATTGAGGGACTTTAGACCCAGGATGGATTATTAGCATGGGTGGTTCTTATGTTGGGAGATCTTTGAAAACAGAAGTGAACAAGGTGGGCCTGAACGGTTGGGTGCCATCTTGTCTGAAGTAAAGGCATAAAGTAAATATTACCTGAGAGCCTTTGTTGCACTTTGATTTTGCAAAATACTTACTATATGTAAGTGGACCTATGGCCTGAGGCAGAGAAGATACAATCTTGGTGTTCCAACTTTGCCTGGACACCAGTGAATATACTACAGCTATTCTGTAGGCTGGATCCTCTGGTATTATACTCCAATGGAGATCTGAGTACTAGATTGGATATTGACAACCATTTTGAAGTCGGGACACTTGTCACTGTTTGATTAGCCCTGTGGATAAGTACCTCATGTTGGCTAGCATTAATATTTTATTTATTAAGGCAAATAATACTTGATCGTGTTGTGAATTGCAACAGGAGATAGTCTGCATTTAACCATCCTTTCTATGTTAGAATCTGAGGCCATGAAGCTGGAAGTCACAAAGTCTGGTATTTGAGTTCACAACTCATATACGGAGAGAAATGGTGCCACTGCGCACATTAAAAACCATGTGATCACTTTCACACCAAATGGTAGGCACTTTGGTGACTTTGGACATTTACTGGTGACTCATTAAACTATTGGTCTTCAATCCTTTGCCTTGGAAACCCCCTCTTTCTCGGGCCCCTCCTTATTGTAGTTAAAATAGCTTAAAGTCCTTGTGAATCCTTCAAGGGCAAAAATGGATGGATTCCCTCTAAAGTAGATTCCAAATCAAAGCAAACAACATTAAAGCGAAGTCCAAAGCATTTTGATCAGAAATGAAATGTTGAGGAATATTTTGTTTATAAATAAAAGCTCTGTGATGCATTGGCAGTGTGGTTTATCTGTAAAGAGAAGTCCTTGGATTTATAACTCAGACTCACTGTGCACCCCTTTTATTTCATGGCAAGTGTCTTTCTGGCAAGAAGTACATTAAAGACTCCCATCTCTTATTTACAATCCTAAGATCCAGAAAGCTATGAAAACCAAAAGCATTTTGTATACCTAATACCACTTGCCAACAAAATCTGACCTGAACTGACTTGAAACTATTAATAGGCTTTATTTATCTCCCTTATCATGAATCTTCATGTTTCATTGCAGAAATATTGTTTGCATATGGGGCAGTGCTCCTCTGTGAGTGTTGTTATACAATATGGGGTATATACACCCCATTATCTTTCTAAAAATCGGAAAAATTCTGAATTCTGTAACACAGCTGCCCCAGCGGTTTTAGATAAGGGATTGTGGACTTGCAGCACAATCATTTTTTTTCTTTTTTTTTTTTCCATGCTACACAAATATCAGATCCTGTTTTTGATAGGTGATGGGACCCAACCAGATGGCCGAGCTTGTCAGGCTTCTAGTCCCTGTCACTGACAAAGTCTAAGGCAACATGATCCTATGTTAAACCCCAGGGCTCCAGCGCTTCCTCTGCCTTCCTCTGCCCTGCCCAGAGTTCGAGTACTGGCAGCATTGCCTTTAGGCTGGCAGGACACAGAGGTGGCTGCAGCACTGTGAGCCTGCATTTCCAGGGGGCCTTTTCCAGCCCCTCCCACAGCTTCTCCATCTGGAGGCAGGGAGTAGGTGGCGAGTGGCAGGCTCACTGCTGCCAAGGCTTTCCCTGGAGTGCGTGAGACCTTAATGGTAAACCCACAGAGCCACTCATTCATTGATTTGTCAATGCATTCATTAACTCAGTTAACATTGTGCACCTTTCGTGAGCTAGGTGTATTTTATTGAGATCCTTGTACAAAGTGAGAGAGAGAGACAGAGAGAGAGAGAGAGAGAAAGTGAAGCTTGGACTCAATTAAGATTTTCCTAGGCAATGTTTCATAGAATCCAAGAGGTTCTATTAAATCTTTATTAAATCTGTTAATGGGTTTTAGAGGAAAAAGATTTCCATGACCAAGTAAGTCTAGAAAGTGATGAACTAAGCAGAGTGAAACAGGTTTCTGTAAAGTAATGTGTGTGCTAAACATCCCAAAGGGGGCATTAGCATTGACCAAGGAATGCTATGTATTTCCCAGCTCACATTATTTTTGCATTCCATGGAGGTGTAGGAGGAATTCTGTAGGTGACAGAGCCGAATGACTCCATGAAGCAATGTGAAAAGTTTCCACCATGCTCTGTCTCTGCCATTGTGCCTCTTCCAACTACTCTGAAACAATAAAAAAGTGCAGGTGGCCACCTGGGCTAGCGTTGCAAAGGAATGCTCTTCTGGGATCGTATGATCTTGAAAAGTAATAGTCCTCTGAGAGCAACTTCCAACTGAATCTCTTTGAACTTTTTAAAATTCCTTGGACAGCTTGCCTTCCATGGTATTGAACAACACAGCACAAAAAACCATTATTGCTCCCTGATCTGTTAGCATTTTAGGAACCAAGATTTCTCATGATCCAAGGCTAAATGGAGGAGGACAGAAGGAGTCCTGTGTTCATGACTGGTCTTACAGTTAACATCTATCCTAGGAAAACCGACAAACGTGCACCCGTGTAGTATTTTAGGAGATTCTCCACAGTTAAAATGTTAGTTTTACTGATGGAGTTAGAACAAAAATTTATGATAATGCATGGGACAACCTTTTGTCAGAGATAAGGTGTATGTAGTCTTGAGTAGGATGGGAGTAGATTAGATTCTTTAGTGCTTTCTTTCTTTCTTTCTTTCTTTCTTTCTTTCTTTCTAAATATTTATTTATTTATTTTGAGAAAGAGTGAATGTAAGAGGGGCAGAGAGAGAACCCCAAGCATACTCCATGCTCTCTGCATGGAGCCTGATGCAGGGCTCAAACTCATGAACTATGAGACCATGACCTGAGCCAAAATCAAGAGTCAGATGCTTAACCCACCGAGCCACCCAGGCATCCCAGCATTTATTTCCGAATTGAACTTGGGTTTTTTTTACCATGTTTGTGATTGTAGCTGTTGTTATACTTATTTCTGCCACTGACTTGCTCTCTGATGGGAATTATGTCACTTTATTTCTGTTTGATTTTATGGTGCCTTAGTTTCTCCAGAGGCAAATGAGGATTTGTGAGTATTTATGGAGAAATCCCTGTGAAATTGGGAATACTCGTAGAGTGGAAAATTGTAGCTAGTATGAAATGACTTTTTTTTTTTTTCAGGGATCACTGTGTAGTAGAGCACTCAATAAAAATGTGGCAGGAATGTAAGAATGCTGGTCCACTAGGGCCAGCCTCTTCTGTCTCCTCACCTAGTGAATCTCTCAGTGGTCAATGGAGATTTGTAGCACTTGTTGAGTACATAAATAATTGCTTAATGACCCTCAGAAGGAAGGAAGGAAGGAAGGAAGGAAGGAAGGAAGGAAGAAAAGAAGGAAGGAAAGAGGAGAGGAAAGAGGAGAGGAAGGAAGGAACAATGGAGGAAACCATCTTCTGAGCTAGCAGGTAACAGAGTGTCACCGTTATTCTTTTCTCATCATGGAATTCAGGAGACACGTGAACTTTTTCCTTCACAATTCTTTCCAAATATTATGAAATATATTTCAATACTATGAAATATTATTTGATCAGGACTTTCGTTGGTTCACTACATTTTATAAGAATATACATTTCCCATTTTTATTCTTTGTGTCCCCGAAAACCTGTGTCCTTTAGTAGTGAGGTCAGCCCCCATTTGGCCTGTGGGTTAACTGACTTGATCTGCACACTACTAATATTTAAATCACTTGATCCTTTCGAAATAGTCTATGCAAACCCAAGTGACCTCAGCGCAGCAGACATTTTTCTTCTCTAATTGTAAGAGAGCCAGGTTCACTCTGTTCCTGGACCCTCCACCTCACATTGCCCCGCATTTCCTTCTCCTTGAGGGGCCATGGCATGGAAGTCAAGGATTTGTGGTCCACAAAAAAGAACACCACACCTAGAGCCAGGAGACGAGAGGTTGAATGCCACCCTAGCTACTCACTCATCCTTCATGGGGTCTTGGGCAAATCTCTCTGCTTTTCTAGCCTTACATTACCCCACAGGACTGTCCTGGAACGCAATAAGCTCAGTGTGGCATGCTTTGCTTTTCCCTGGTAGAATGCCACAGAAAGCCCAGGGCAGGGGCAAGTGGTTCTAGGTCTACACTGTGGCCACACACACCCCCAGTCTCTAGGAGTTCCCAACCCTCTGGGGCTGAGGATGCATCTCTGAGCAGCCTGAGCCGACTAGAGCCCACATCTTTTGCCACAACCCCCACTTTAACGGAGGGGGAAAAAAAGTATTGCCACCTAGGCGTCTTTTGATTGGTTAATAATAATAACTCCAAACCCGCTATTCTGGGAGCCGCGAGATCTAGGTTCTGGACTGGAGTCTGAAGTATGTTAGTCCCAGTTCTCTGCATTTCATTTTCTCTATCTGTAACCTCAGGAAGGTGGACCTAGTCATCTTTAACACTGAGTTCTTCCACATCTCCTAAGCACTGTTTTTAATACTTATTGTCTAATAACAGTACACAGGTACAATTTGCAATGCCCATTTTCCAGAATAAGAAACTGAGTCTCCGACTGATTCACAGAGGCAATAAACAGCGGATCCCATTTTTAGCCAGGAAGTCAGACTTGAGGCTGCTGAGTACCGACTTCACTGCCTCCTTTAAGTGATTTTTGGGGCAGATTTACCCCCCCCCCGCCCCATCAGGGACTCCTCACCCCTGGGCTTTTGGGATACAAAATAATGAACCCACTTCTCAGGGAACTTCCTGAGAAGTTTTCTGAGAATTGTTGTTTTCTGCATTTACTTAATTAATCAGGTGCCCCAGGCCTCATGATGGGATGTGCCTGGTCCTTTTCTGGTCTTCGCCAGTTAGCTCTAAAAGTCCTTGAACACATATTGGTATAAAAAGGCAACCTTTTATCTTCGGTTTGTTGTGCTTTTCCTTTAATTTCTGAGCATAACAATGAGTGTAATTAAAGACAAAGATACTGGTTTTATAAACCAGCAGCTTATGAGCCATTCTGCTGTGGTCCTATTGCGTCTGATAAAGACTTCATCATTTGAACAACCAAATCTGGGCATTTCAAGAGACAGACGTACCAGACAGCTATTCAGAGCTGAGTTGTTTTGCAAGGAGAGGCTGGATCCTTTGAAGCCAGAGTGCCCAATTCTGCTTTCTGAGGTGTGTGCACGGTTCCTCTAAATGCCAGCTTTGTGTGCATATCTGAGGGCTGGGAAGAAGATGTGACGCTGGTGATGAGGGCGTGCCTTGTGCACCCAAAGCTGAGCTATTTTCCTGTCCCTGCCCACACCAGGTCCTTTCCTCCTCTGCGGGATCCCCCCTGTGCTCACCTAGAGATAAGGCAGCACAGATGTTTGCCCGGAGGCTAAAAGACCACCTTGTCTGTACTCCTGGCAGCCTGCAGGCTGGTGACTGGACCTGCTTGGCCCCCAGTCCCACCCTGGGTGCCCAGCTTCTCCTATTTCAAAAGAAACCCTTGCTTGAATAAAGCCCAGGAGGAAATGAGTTCAGAAGGAGGGAGGTGTCTCATTTCCAGAAAAGGCTTCAGATTCAGACTCTGACCTCACCTGTCCGTCCACCTGCAAAGGGCCCATTGAAATCAAGGCATCCTAGACCTTGGCCCAGCCTCTGAGTCACTAGGAAACTCTTTCCTTGTCTTCACTCCTGGCCCTGGGTACTTTTTGTAGGGAGAGCTTTCTCTTGCTGTTTCCAAGCTAAAGCATCTTTTTCTTATACTCTCTGCCTTTCTGTAGCAGGAAAAGACTCCAGATCGCAATGACATGATTTATATTGGTTCCCAGTCAGGCATCAGGAACTTCTGAGTGGAGGGTGGAAATCCAAAGGGAGGTTGAGTGCCTAGCCCCTAAGTGTCCCTGATTGAGAACCACTGCCCTCAGAGCCGCGTTCAGCCATTGTGAAAGTGTCTCTCTCACAGAGGTTGGGTACTATAAAATGAGACCTCAAATCTCTGACTTACTCCCTTCAGGCTGTGTTGTGTCAGGGTTGCAGTGCCCCCACATCTGTATCCAGCTGAGCTGGGAGTGCTTATTCTGACAGCCTCAGGTGAATGCTTTCCCAGGGAGAAGTCGGTGCATGGCCTGCAGAGCAGAGCCCGTCAGGGTGCAGATCTGGATCACAGCCCCCACTTTTAGGCTCTTGGTTTCCTTAAATGCACAGGGAGTTCATACTCATGATAAGATAAAGACTAGGGGGGCCTGGGTGGTTCAGTCAGTTAAGCGTCTGACACTTGATTTTGGCTCAGGTCACGATCTCACAGTTTATGGGTTTGAGCCGCACATCCGGCTCCGTATTGGAGGCAAAGAGCCTGCTTGGGATTCTCTCTCTCCCTCTCTCTCTCTGCCCCTCCCCTGCTTGTGCTCATACACTCTTTCTCCTCTCTCTCAAAACAAATAAATATTTTTTTAAAAAGATAAAGATGAAAACTGGTAATAGCGAATATTTGCTGAGTATCAGGCATTTGACCCACTGCTTCATGTTCATTTTCTTCTTTAATGTGCACAACTCCATGAAGCAAGCGCCTCTTCTGTGCCCATTTTATGGACGAGGAAGTGAGGTGTACACATAAGTTACATGTCAGCCTCACACAGCTGGGAATTTGTCAAATTTAGATCCAAAACATGATTTTTTTGACTCCTTGTGATAACCTCACTATATTATTTTTTGAATCAACCAAAGGTCTGTCTATCTATCTATCTATCTATCTATCTATCATCTATCTATCTATCATCTATCATCGATGTATCTATGTACCAAGCATCTATCATTTATTTGGAGAAGGATCTACTTTTCACTTCCTTGAATCCTTGAGATCACCTGACGATAGAGGGGTTACTTCTAGAGCTGACAGGGTAGAGGGGTGGTGGGCAGCCTGATCCCAGGTCCTCTCTTTGCTGGAAATCCTTGCACGACTTAATCTGGGGTGAGACTATCCTGTTGCCGATCTACCAGTTAAGGCCCTGAGATCGACTAATACAGCCACATCTGCCCAGTTGGGGAGGAGTAACATTTTTTTGCTCAGGAGACTCCTCCCATCCCCCCAGTCTTTACACCAGCTCTAACTCCCCACCCCTACCCCTGCAACTTGAGTGTCTCCCTTCCTCCAACACCTCTTGGCTCTCACCTGACCTCACCTGGGGCCACATCTGGATGATCTTCCAGTGTCATCCATCAACACGGAGAGATTAGAGTTCTCTGATGGTGCTTTCTTGTCATCAGTCTGTGTGTATGTGTGTGTGTGTGTGCGCGCATGAAATAGCTTTACCAAGATAATTTACGTACCACAAAATTCACCTATTTAAAGCCCACAAATCAATGGTTTTTAGTATATTCAGAGGTGTTCAACCATTGCTACAGTCCATTTTAGAACATGTTCAACATTTAAGAAGAAACCCCTTTAAGTATTCCCTTTACCTGTCCCCTTCCTGTCCTGGGGCAGCAATGAGCTGCAAATCTACTTTCTCCCTCTCTTCCTTTCTTTCTGTTTTAATTTTCTAAGCAGACAGGGAGAGGAGTGAAGTGAAGGCCTCTTCTCTTGCCATAGAAGCTATGATCATTTGCATGAGAATGTGGACTTGCCCCTGGTATAACAATCCCTCTCCAAGAGGGGGCTCAGCAAGGTGGGAGGTCAGAGGTCACGTGGCCATTCACCACCCAAGACTAAAGCTCCTGCTGTCTTCCTCTTCCCATTGGACTGGAGGATTCCAGGAGACACCTCTTCCCCAGGGGTGTTGCCAAAAAGCCAATGGGAGTGCAGACACTGGGGCCTCCAGGCAGCATTAGAAGTGAAGGTGGATGGTGCCAAGGCTGGAAGGAAACTAAGAAGTCCTTAGGGCCCATTTAGGGCCCATTTCTGGATCTGGGAACTGAGGCTCAGAGAACTTAAGACGGGACTGGCATCCAGGTGTCTGGAAATCCTGGGCTTGGCTTTCTTGCAGCAGAATAGGCACACAGCTGGCCAAACCTGATCAGGAGAGGTTTTTTTTTTTTTTTTTTTTTAAGTTTATTTTATTTTTTTATTTGCAGGGCCAGCGGGGCAGAGGGAGAGAGAGAATCTTAAGAAGTTTCCATGCTCAATGCAAAGCCCAAGGCTGGGCTCAATCCCATAACCCTGGGATCATGACCTGAGCCAAAATCAAGAGTTGAATGCTCAACCTACTGAGCCACCCAGGCACGCCTGGGCTGCGAGAGTTTAAAAGGAATCTGCATGGGGTGTGAACCGAACACGGGGAGAAAGGCACCAGTGCCTTGTGATTGGAAAGCAAAGCACTGTCTGGGAGGGTCTCCCCACAAAACTCTATCGGCTACTTACTGACTGAAAGCAGGGACTGATTTTATGAGGGAAAAACCCAGCCACCCAGCTGGCCAGCAGACCAAGAGCGCGATACCGCAGGCGGGACATGTGGGCCCAGGGTGCCCCAGAGGTGCTCCAGGACAGCTGGTGTCACTTCCGAGGCTGGCTGGGGAGGAAAGATTGGGCTGACCCTGCTGGGGCTCAACTAAAGAATGAAAGGTCGTGCTCTTGAGATTGTAGGGGACAGGAGAGGCAAAAAAAGAAAAAAAAAAGGCTGTGTGGTTTCTGTATTGATGGAGTCTATATACAAGGCATGATCTTGGATTGGGTTGTGAACCAGAAAGGGAAAGGTAACATGGCGGGGACCAGTGGTGGAAACTGAATGGGGTTTCTGGTTTGGAAGCCAGTGCCATTATCGAAGTCCATTTCCTGCTGTAAATGACTGTACTGTGGTTATGCAGGAGAGTGTCTTTGCTTTTGGGAAATACACACGGGAGTATGTAGGAGGGATGGGGCATCAGGTTTACAGCTTGCTTCCAAATAGTTCAGAAGGGGAACCAATGGAGATGGGGCGGGGGGAGGAGAGAGGGAGGAAGGGAGAAAGAGAAAGAGAGAGAGGGGGCAAATGGGGTAATCTGGGTGAAGGGGATATGGTAGTTCTTTGTACTACTCTTACAACTTTTCTGTAATGTGGAATTATTTCAAAATAAGAAAAAAAAAAAAAAAAAAAGGAAACCAGAGAGCCCCCTCCCAAAACCCCAGTCCAAACCAAACCAAGAAAGCACAATAAAAATCCTCAGGAGACCATTTAGTGCCCTCATCTTTGTCATTAGAAAGATTTCTAGGGAGGGATTTTAAAAATATTTATAAAAATAATATTTTTATTCATATTACTTAAAAGTTCTTATTATTTCAAAATGTATCTTAATATAATGATTTTTTTAACGTTTATTTATTTTTGAGACAGAGCATGAACGGCGGAGGGTCAGAGAGAGGGAGACACAGAATCCGAAACAGGCTCCAGGCTCTGAGCTGTCAGCACAGAGCCCGACGCAGGGCTCGAACTCATGGACTGTGAGATCATGACCTGAGCCGAAGTCGGCCACTTAACCGACTGAGCCACCCAGGTGCCCCAAAATGTATCTTAATTTAAAGTCTCCAGAGGAGAAATTTCTCTTGGATGTTCTCAGGTTCAAAGGTGTACTGGGAGGAGGGGTGCCTGGGTGACTCAGTGGGTTAAGCATCTGACTTCCACTCAGGTCATGATCTATCTCATGGTTGAAAGTTCCAGTCCCACTTTGGGATCACACTGCTGTCAGCCCAAAGCCTGCTTCACTTTGGATCCTCTGTTCCCCTCTCTTTCTGTCCCTTCCCTGCTTGTGCAGGGGTATATTCCCTTGAATATACCATTATTCAGCTTGTTTTTAATAGTAAAAGTGCTCTGGGAACTGGGAGTGACGAATTGTGTGTTCACTCCTCGTGAGCATAGGGAACACTCATGCTTCCTCTGCTTGAGCTATTGGAAGGCCCAGAAAGGACCAGCTGGCCCATGGGAGTTGGGTTAATGAGTAGTGATTTCTAGACTGAGGCAACACATCTCCCTGGGTGGTTAGGATGCTATTATTTAGCCCAACGACATAACTGAAGCAGTTGTTTTGAGACATGTCTAGACTGAACCAGGAGCATGTAAATTTAATAATAATCCCTTGCCTCTCAGACACAGGTGTGTGTGTGTGTGTGTGTGCGCGCACTCACCTTTACCTATACTGGTGTACACATGTGTGCACACACATTCTCATCTGTTGCACAGAACCTGGAGACCCCCACACTATGGTTGTGCCCAGGACCTGTCCCACTTCTCTCTGTTCCTACCCCTTTGTGCTCCCTTCTGTAGTGCAGAAGCTGAAGTTTGCAAATTACATTGTCCAGATTCTCTTGTCATTTCGGGTCCTGTCAGTGTCTGCATGGCAGGTGCTGTCCTGTGATTGGAAGGAGACAAGACTTTTTGTCTTGTTGCCTCTGGAAGTGGCAGTGGCAGCAAAATTGGGGCTTTTTGGTTCCTGCCCAGGCAGTGCACTTTCAACAACTGTGGCAGCCTCAGGAGGAGAGCTTGGGGTCTGAGCTCCCACTACATCAGCTGAGTGTGGGGTCCTGGCCTGCTGCAGTGGTGGGTGGTGAGGGGCAGGCACTCCAGCAGCCACTGGGGGCAGACCTGTGGGCTCTGGTGATCCTACTTTTAATCTTTGACTTCAGCCCTAGACTTGGTAGCAGATTCCTAATGTTATTTATCTCTGGATAACCTTACCTTTTCTCCTCATTTTCTCAGCTCTTCCAATATTTTGTTGATCTTGATCACTCCCTATATTAAATTCCTTCTGTTTGAAACACCTGGAGTGGTTTCTGATCCTGCAGGTTTTGAGGACTAGATGGAAAATTTTTGTCTTGACACCTTGATGATTACCAAATGGTTAGTAGCTATGGAGCAAGACAGTTTGGGCGAGGAATGTCTTGTTTTTGTGATTATTTCTGATGCTAATAATTTAATGGGGTAGAGCAGGTCTGCTGTATTTATCTCTGATTTTTTTCTTGTCCTTGTGACATTTGATGCAATTAAATACTTTTTATTTACACTGTCACCCAAGTACCTGTTTCCAGCCAGGCTCACAGCAGCATTTCTTACCTTCCACAATGTTAACAGAACCTCCATCACACGTCAAAGCCTCCTTTTGGCTTATAATTTGGATTTCAATTCTTTATCTCTCTTTGACTTTATTCCTCCATTGATTTACTCATCCTTTTGTAATTAACTATCTCATTCAAGCAACAAAAATTTCAACTCTAAATAGATGTTACTGTGAGCATCTAGTATGTATTATTAAACATAGTAGACTAGTATGAACCCCCAGTATGAATCTGGAAACACAGGGAACTATATGAACACACTTACTGTCCTCATGAGCCTCCTGGTTGGTGTAGCTGATGGGCCAGGCAATTTCTAGGTGGTGTGAGGAGGCCTTCAATATGCGGCACACTAAGTTTTCATCCACTTTTTCATTAAAAGGCATATCCTTGTTGGGGCATCTGGGTGGCTCAGCTGGTTGAGCTTCCCACTTTGGCTCAGGTCATGATCTCACAGTTCGTGGGTTTGAGCCCCCTGTTGGGCTTGCTGCTGTCCGTGCAGAGCCTTCTTTGGATACTCTGTCCCCCTCCCTCTACTCCTCCCCACTCACACTCTGTCTCTTGAAAATAAATAAACATTTTTTAAAAAGGCATATCCTTGGTATTCCCCCACGAAATGCACATGAGTCTCCATGATCCACTGTACCTCACACACAAGAAAGCAGTGGTCTGGTCTGATGTAGAACATAATTCAACAAATGATTAATGTAGTTAAAATAAAAATAAATAAAATCTGGAGGCAATAGTTTTTCAAATAGGGTATGAGAGTCTGAGACTACAGGCAACCCAAGAGTAGAAGAGTTGTCAGTAGCCTTCCAGCTGCCCTGATGGTCTGCAGACCAAGACAGTCCACCCTCCTGCCCTGAACTGAGGGGCAGGAGTTGACATGTCCCATTTTCCTCTAGTGCCCAGAATTCCTGGCACTACTGAAATCATATCTATCTCTTTTTCAAACACTCTTTATGGCTCAGCCCAATTAGATAACTCAACTGTGCATTGATGTAAGTCCACCTAATGTATTTGGTGATATTATTTTCTCTTTCTTACTGTTTCTTGTATTGTGTTTTTTTTTTTTTTTTTACTTTACTGAAAATTGCCTTTACTTTTGAGCCGACTGTTCTTCTTCCCCCCAATACTCCTTTTCCCCAAAGAGGGAGACAAGAGTGAAAGTGGTACAGGAGACTGGATGTGCCCACTTGGGTGAATATGGGCTAGAGGTTGTCCCTCTACTGTGTCCAGCCCTCTGTCTAAGGAGAGGCATTGGTGAGGAAGCAGGCTTCCCTGGTCAGTGTGATAACCTGGGAGGAAGTGGGTGCTCTGAACTCTGTCTTGGAAGCTCTAGAGGCTCAAGGGAGGCAGCTGATTTCTAAACAGAGATGGAGTGTAAGAAAAGAGGGCATGCGAGTGCATTCCAGCTGAGTAAAGTGTGAAGTATAAGGACCCCAGGTCAGAAAGCCCAGGACATTTGCCAAAGTCCTATAATAAATCTTGGTCCCTGGGGAGGGGAAGGTGGGAGTTGGGGTTGGAGCAAGTGGTGAGGGTCTTATATGATATGCTAAGGAATTTGGATACCATCGACAGATTTTCAGGAGGGGTCTTGCCCAGTGAAATTTGTATTGTAGAGCAAACACATCATACCAGCCGACTATCCCAGGTAGAAAATGGGGAGTAACCTTGTCAGGCAGGACACAAACTCGGAATCTCTCACGATAATCCAGCTGAGAGATGACAGATGACAGTGGCTCAGGACAGAGGTAGTGGAACTGTGTGTGGGCTTTTCTTTCAGAGATTTTCTGAATTTTGGTCAGTTTTGATGTTTTTAGTCTTGGAAAGATCTTTTAATTTTCCTTGGACACTCAGATAAGCTTGCAAAACACTTTCAGTGCCAAGGACTCAGAGGCATGTGGGTCATTTCATCCCCCCCCAAAAGAAATAGGTTTAGAGTCTTTTGGTGAACTGGTGTTTGGCAGCAAACAATACCTAGAAAAATTATTTTGCGTAGAGTAGGTTGTTGGTGCTTTGACCCTTGACATCTATTCTAAAAAATTAAGATTAGAAAACAGCCTTGGGTTCAACCTCCACAGGAAATGAAGCAGAAAGAGTACTTGGTGAATAACTATCAGGACCCCAGCAAAATCTTTGTGGGGAGGAGAGCATGGAAATAAGAGGAAACAAGGCTTGATTCTTGTCCAGTGTGATTTACCATAAGGTGGGACAATGAAACATCACACGTTATGTTATGTAATTAAGTGGTAGAGATTTTGTGGCCAGGATGGAGCTAAGTGACTGGAAGCTGCTGCATGAAGGAGGGCTTGCAGGAGCCCTCAGGGGCTGCAGAGAGAGACAGGAGAAGGTGTGCAGACAATGAGAAAGTGACGCACAGGGGCTGGGCAGGAAGACACCTGCCCCAGGGGCTCTGGGCTGGGCCAGTGTCAGCTCCAAATAGAGCTGCTGCGCACAAAGCTTTCACAAAGATCACGCGCTCAAAAGAAGCTGGCATCTTACTGTTTTGAGTGATGATTCCACGTCCTTCTCAAAGTGTTTAATACTCCTGGGCCAAGGGTTTGGATAGGAAATGCAACCCTGATGTTGGCATGGCTTCACAAGAAAGGGCGGGCTTGTGCTGGGCTGCTTGGCTCCCCATGGAGGCAGATTCTCTCTTCTCATCCTCAGATACGTCCATAGTCACTGGAAAGGGAATCTGTGGACTCTTTTTCTGGGAGTTGTGCTGGTTCCAGATAGGTTGAGGGGTTTTAAGGAGGAATGGATCTAAGGGGTGCCTGGGTGGCTCAGTCGGTTAAGTGACTGGCTTCAGCTCAGGTCATGATCTAACGGTTTGTAAGTTTGAGCCCCACATCGGGCTCTGTGCTGACAGCTCAGAGCCTGGAGCCTGCTTCAGGTTCTGTGTCTCCCCCTCTCTCTGTCCCTCCCCTGCTCGTGTTCTATCTCTCCCTGTCTCTCAATAATAAATAAACATTAAAAAAAAATTAAAGAGGAATGGATCCATTTCTCCTTTTTCCAGCTCTCTCCACCCAGGGGGCAGAATGGCCCAGGAGCTGATGGGGTTCCGAGGGGAAGGCTTCTTCATGGAATTGGAGAACACGAGACATATTCATTGCCCTTGTTGGGCCGCTTGTCTCTTTTCAAGGATAAAACTATAAATTCCTCGCAAGGTACAAAAACAGTTTTTAAAAACCCATTCTGGGCAGTTGGAAGGTCTAACCCGACCATCGGTTACGGCAGGGAAGCCGTTGCATTTGACAGTAGAAACCCGGAAATGGCTCTGTGTGGTGCAGGCCTGTCAGCACTGAGATGGAAGCACGTCCTTGGCTTTCATCTCCAGGGTTTTCCAGAACTCTCTCTACAAATGCTTCAACTAACAGACACAACCTCCTGAGGATCTCAGAGTTGTCAGAATTTGAGAAGATCTTTGACATTTTAATAATACTGGCTTTGATTTGTCCCCTCTGAAAACAAATCCAAATGAGCCTAAATCTCTGGATGAGACCTGCCCCTTTAATGCGTGTATTAGTCAGGTTGGGCTGGGTTATGGTGCAGTGAACAAGCATCCCCCAATCTCAGTGGCTTAAAATCTGAAAGGTTTATTTCTCTTTCTCATTACATGTCCATTGTGAGCAGGCTGGGGCCCTGCTCCATACCTGGGCCTTCAGAGTAAGCACCTTCCCTGGGTCTACTGGTCTCCAGGCCAGATGTAAAACCAATGCACCTGGGTGGCTCAGTCGCTTAAGAGTCAGACTTTGGCTCAGGTCATGAGCAAGCGGTTCGTGAGTTCGAGCCCTGTGTCAGCCTCTGTGCTGACAGCTCAGAGCCTGGGGCCTGCTTCCGAGTCTGTGTCTCCCTGTCTCTCTGCCCCTCCCCCACTCATGCTGTGTCTCCCTCTCTCTCAAAAATAAATAAACATTAAAAAAAAATGCCTGGTGAATCATCGCTGCTTTCTAGAGCTTCTTTCTGCATACAGACCACCTCTGCAGGCATTGCTTTGGCCTCAGTCAGACACGAGGCCACTTCTAACTTCAAGGGGGAAGGAAAGGCAGTCCATGGTGTGCCTGGAAGGAGAACGGGAGATTTGCCGACTCCCCAGCTGTGTGACCTCTGAAGGGTAGGGATGAAATGGTGGTGCAGTCTGGTTTAATGGCCTGCAAGCCAGATTTTCTCTTATTAGTTCTCACCATTAGGCAAATCCTATACTTCTAAGAGGTACCATTTCCTTATCCTTTTTTTTTTTTTAATTTTTTTTTTAATTTTTTTTTCAACGTTTTTTATTTATTTTTGGGACAGAGAGAGACAGAGCATGAACGGGGGAGGGACAGAGAGAGAGGGAGACACAGAATCGGAAGCAGGCTCCAGGCTCCGAGCCATCAGCCCAGAGCCTGAAGCGGGGCTCGAACTCACGGACCGCGAGATCGTGACCTGGCTGAAGTCGGACGCTTAACCGACTGCGTCACCCAGGCGCCCCCTCCTTATCCTTTTAAGAGGGAGTTGGGTGGGAAAGGTGGCGAATGGAAAGGAATAATTATACCTGTTCCATTTGCCTCATAGGAGTGCTGTGTGGATCAAAATAAGTCAACGCCAGTGACAGTGAAATATGAAGAGAGAGGGACACAAATATTTTAATGATGGGCTACGCATTGCTCCAGGGAATTGGAGCTCAGAAGTGGTTGTCACGAGCAGCTGCATTTATTAGGGGAAGGTCACAAGTGACCAAAAAAAAAAAAACAAAAAAACAAAAAAACAAAAAAACAAAAAAACAAAGAAAACACACAAAAAAACCCACCAAAATAGTTGTAGCTTAAATACGGTAGATCTTTGTTTGTCAGATAAAAACTGAGAGTGTGCAGCCAGGATGGGGATGACGGTCTCACAATCCTCAGGGCTTTGGATCCCTCCACGTTGCTTCTTTACCATCCCCCATGTGTCTCCCTAGTTTAGCCCAGGTTCCCCAGAAACCAGAGCTTGAGGCAAAAGCAAAGGCACTCACACTTTATTGGAGAGTACAGCCCCAGGAAGCAAGATGGAGGGGGAAGGAGAGTGAGGCAGAGGTGGACAGGGTGAACTACAAAGGACTGCATCACTAAGTTCATCACAGCTTTTGGCAAATGCAGCCAACTGTTGGGTCTTGTGGGATGTCTCCAGAAAGGTCGATCGGGGCTTGGACCAGGAAATGTGGGAGGAGGAAGGGAGAAGAATTTGTCTGACTGGTCCTCTTTGGTCAAAGTTGACTTTCGCAGGGTCCCTGGACTTCGAGGTGCTACTGTCTGGCATCTCCTTCAAGGGAAAGCCAGATCTCCAAACAGCGGCAGAACCAGGCATGTAGAGCCCAGTGAGTGACTAGGAGTCAGTGGGGCTCTCTACCTGCCCATCTCATCCAGGGCACAACAGAGCCTGGCCTGGAGGACAGTGTCCCCGCTCAGGTAAGCAGGTCCTCTGGTGTCTTGCTCCTCAGCAGCAACAGGGAAGCCTTGGGGCAGGAGGTGAAAGGGATGTGATGGGAGGCATGAAGTAATGTGCTGCTGGGCTGTACCTGCAGGCAACATGAGGAATCGGGAACATCCACAACAATGGGCCCGGCCCCGCCAAGCAGGCGAAATGTCACGGCACCCTTACCTCTGCCACAAGATGGCATGGAATTCAACTGGCCTCCCTTTAGAAAATCCAAACCCTTCTCCGACTTACAAGAATGTGGTTGAGGTCAGGTGATCCTCTCAGAGGATTATTAGTGGCGTCGAGCAGAGAAAGTTTGTTTGAGCAGATCCGGGAAGATACATAAACTGGCTGTGATATATTCCACAGGCCCAAATGTCTGCATGAGTTCCAGCCATCGTGTCCCTATACCTAACAAGGAAGATGAAAGGAAAGTTCGCACATGACACCCTTGCTGACCTCCCTTTGGCCAGAACTCAGTCCTAGCAGCACACATAGATACAAAGTGTCATCTTTATTCTTGGTGGTCTTACAACCATTTAAAAACTGGCTAAAAGAGGGGCCCCGGGGCCCCCCCGGGTGGCTCAGTCGGTTATGAGTCCGACTTTGGCTTAGGTCATGACCTCACGGTTCATGGGTTTGAGCCCCGTGTTGGGCTCTGTGCTGACAGCTCAGAGCCTGGAGCCTGCTTCTGATTCTGCATCTCCCTCTCTCTCTTTGCCCCTCCCGGACTCGCACTCAGTCTCTTTCTGTCTCTGGAAAATAAATATACAGTGAAAAAGTTTTTTAAAAATTAGCTAAAAGAACAGACTACTAGGGCCAATTGGCAGTTTGTGCCACAGCGGCCAAGGTTGAGAGGCCCTGAGTTAGCACAGCAGAGTGTCCCCGAAGTGGGTCATCATTTTAAACAGACATGAGCTGGGATGTGAGAGAGGTAGGGATAGGTGAATGCGGGTGGGGAGCATTCCAGGGGAACACAGAGATGTGGAGGAAGGAAAAAGGGGGGAGCAGGGCAATGGGAGAGATGAGAGGGTGAACGGAGAAAGAGAAAGAGGGGCAGGAGGATCTCCAACCCTCAGACTGGGCTCTTTTAGTTTCTATGGATACCACAGTCTCTTTAATAGCAGCAGACGAAGATGAGCAAGAAGGTGGGTTCCTGTTGACAGCAGGACTTCCACCCAGCCAGGGCTGCACACACCTCATGCTGACCTTGGCCTGCACCTCATCATCCCCTGCCCCTTGTCCTAGAAACCTGGCCAGCTAGCCTGCTTCGGATTCTGTGTCTCATTCTCTCTCTGTCCTTTCCCGACTTACGCTCTGTCTCTCTCTGTCTCTCAAAAATAAATAAATGTAAAAAAAAAAAAAAATTAAAACAAAAACCTGGCCAGCTAGATACTCCATGCTTAGTCTGCCTCCTTCTCCTTCCACATTCTTAGATAAGAAATCAGATGAGTTCCTTCTAGGATTGCGTGCTCCAGTTTTACTCCGTCAGTCTGGCATCAACCTCGGGACCTTCTGTGGCTCCCCTGCACTCTGAAATGGCCCTTCTTGTGTCTGAGAGGCTTCCAGGGAGACACAAAAAGGATCCAGTTTGCAGGACATTAAAGGTCAAACCAAGAGCCTCCCCTCCCCCTCTGCCAGGGGGCACTTGGTCTCCTAGGAGAACAGACCCTTCAGAGACATTTGATTAGGATGGGCTGGTTTGGCCTCCCCTACGCGCATTCGCATTGTGCATCGTGCATCAGGACTGAGCCAGACTGTGGAGGGAGGCTCCCTCCCCACCTGGCTGGTCCTGAACTGAAACTAGTTGGTGCCTCCCCAAACCTGTGTGAACTGAAACCACCCAGTTTCCTCAGACAGCCCAGCCTCGTGCGTCATCTTGCTGCATTTTCTCCTGCCCTGAAGGAGGAGCCTGGCTCCACTGTGTGTCTCAGCACTGTGAGATACTTGGTTCTGGCCTTGGCCTTGATGCTGTCACCAGAGAAGCCTCCACGCAACCTTGGGACATGTCCTGGGCGTGTCCTGGGTGTGTTGGGCACCAGGAAAAGATTCTGCACTCTCTTGGTTTCCCTTGCCTGAGTCGGGGTGGGAATAGTGAAGGAGCTGTGAACCAGAGGTGGCTCTGGCCTTCCTTCCCACCTTCTTCCCACACAGTTCTAGAAGCTGCCTGCTGAGCCCTCTGGAGGGCAGCATGGGTGATGCAAAGAGAAGGGGTTCAAATCTCAGCTGCCCCAGGTACTGTGCAAGGTTGTCATGAGGATCTCAGAGCCTCAGTTTCCCTGTCTGTAAAATGAGGGTATTACTTAGACCTGATCGGGTTGTAGTGAAAGGCCCTGGCATATCCTGAGTCACTGTTCTTCTTAGCCCCCTCTGCCCCAGTTCCTGGGACCAGAGCAGCTCGCTTTGCCTCCTGTATGAGGACCAGCACGTGCGTGCTAATTTAACACCAGCAATGCCCAGTACGTGCTTCCTCTGAGCTACATTCCAATGAAGGATGTTTCTGCATCCTGGCCGGACCGTGGGGCCTCTGCAGTCTCAGTGGAGAGACCATGGGGGTTTGCGGTTTCTTTTTTGTGTATCGGTGTTTGCCACAGTCCCAGGAGCCAGGTGGGTGGGTGCTGTGCTGGACATGAGAAAGTGTGAAAGCATCAGGCCTGGTGCACAATGGTCTCCATTGTCAGCCACCACACTCACCTTCAGGGCAAGCCTCACCTCGCCCTTCAGTTCCCAAGGGGATCCCTGCACTGATGCTATGGGAGGCAGCCCCCCATCCCCAGGGCTGGCCTGGTTTTCCAGGTGCCACTCTATAGCCTCAGAACGGCTGTCTCCAAGCAGGCCCTTCTCCACTGACCTCTCTGAATAGCACCTTGACTAAAACTTCCCCCATAGCCTCATTTCCACCTCCTTCCCCTCCCACCCCATCACCGTCCCTTGGTATTCCCTCAAATCTTTTCCCTTTAAATTTTATATTGAAGAAGGGCACCTGGGTGGCACAGTCGGTTAATTGTCTGACTCTTGATCTCAGTTCAGGTCATGATCTCATGGTTGGTGAGTTTGAGCCCTGCATTGGACTCTGTGCTGATGGTGCGGAGCCTGCTTGGGATTCTGTCTCTCCCTCTCTCTGCCCCTCCTCTGCTTGTGTTCTGTCTCTCAAAACAAAAAAATAAACTTAAAAATAAATTAAAGAAAAAAAAGTTTATATTGAAGAATAATATCTTTTGACTTTTTTTTTCCCCCAACAAACAACACGGTCATAGCTAAGGATTAAGAGGACATCTTGAGCATGCAAGCGGTGATGACCACTCTGTCACAAGCTTCCGGTAACCCTGAGGAACCCCAGCAGCCTCCTGGTGTGGGTTCTGTATTGATTCCAGGAGCTGTCAGGGTGACATGCTCTCGGGGAGAGGTGGCAGCGAAGGGGCCCAGCATCCACGTGGATTAAACAGTGACTCTGGGTGGGGAAGAAAGGTGGGAGGTGGTGAGTTTCTGCAATTCCCCCTGCAGGCATAGGCGGAACTGAGCCACGAGTCTACAGGGGCTGGTCTGAGCACAGAAGCAGACGTGGTTACAGACGTGGTTACAGAAGGGAGGGATTTTGGTGAAAAGAGGTAGTGAGGTCATCGCTCTCCCAGGTGTGTTTTGGGAGAAGCATGTCAGGTGGGAGTTGGAGGATTAGGCTGCACTGAGTCAGTATGCTTCGGAGAAGAGGTGGCCAGCCGGGAGTAAGGGGGTGATGAGAAGTGAGGTGGCCAGAAGGGCTCTGAGACGTTAGCACTGGCTTTGCGCCGGCAGCTCTGTCTGCGCATGCGCAGCTGCCCACCTGAGCCCGTCCCCTCCCTCCACTCGCTCCGCCTTCCCACCCCCAGGCTGCGGAGTTTTCGGCTGGATGAAGTGAAGCAGGCGTCGCTCCAGACTGAAGGGAGGGGAAGGCAGCCGGGGCTTTGTCACTACTTGGTTAGTCCTTCATTCATGCCCAGATCCAGCTCTCCTCAGCCCCCATGGTTCCCTGATTCGTGGTGGCGCTTCTTTCTAGGTCCTTCCCTAACCTTTTCCCCTTTCCTCCCTGGAGCCTGGGCTCTTGGAGCCCCCACTCCCCAGCCCCAAACTTCAACCACACACTAACGCTTTTTGTCCAGTTTATATTCTTCTTCTTCTTCTTCTTTTTTCTTCGCTACCCCTCGGCACAGGTCCTGGGTCGGGCAGGAGCAGGGCTGTTCTGCAGAGCGAAGAGAGGGGCATCCAATCCCCCCTTTTCCTTTTGTCGCCCCGGAGATCAGGGAATTCCCACATGTAACTGAGCGCAGCCTAGCTGTCCAAACCGCAGGACGGGGCTGCTGGCAGCAGGGCGCTGCAGGATCAGGGTGGGGGACAGGCAGCCCGGAGCATGCTGTGGCAGGCCCCAGCTCCTAGCCAAGCCCCAGGGCCCGCGCTCTGCCGCTTAGGCAGGGAAGTGGTGCCTCCCTTCCAGTCTCTTGTCTCTATTCCAGTAGTTGAACCTTGAGGCCTGAGAGTGCTGTAAAATTTGACATGGTCAATTCTGCTTTTAAAATGGAAACCCAGGCTCAGTTGGTTAATCATCCCACTTTGGCTTAGGTCATGATCCCCTGGTTCTTGAGTTCCAGCGGGTGTTGGACTCTGTGGTGACAGCTTCAGAGCCTGGAGCCTGCTTCAGATTCTGTGTCTCCCCTCTCTCTGCCCTCCCCCCCCCTTTCAAAAATAAATAAAGATATTTAAAAAATAAAAAAAAAATAGAACCCCAAACAAAACCCACTGTCCATTGAACTCCCAATCAGAGAGCAGAGCACTCTGTGGGGTCAGGGGCCTGGCCCAAGTCCTGGCCCTGCCACCAGCTGGCTGAGTGACCATGGGCAGGTCACCTTATCTCTCATGGCCTCGATTTCCACAGTTGTAAATTGGCAGGGGTGGATAATATTTCTCTAAGGCTTTTCTGGTTTTCACTATTACGGCTCTGAGTCTCATTATTGTGAGCAAATAATATGGTCATAAAGTGAGTTACAAAAATAAACATAAAAATAAAAAGTGCTACTCTAATTTTTTAGAATGTGAGTGTTATTTTCAAAGGTGACTTGGAAAATGCAGCTGTCCCAGAGAGGAGGAATATTTTCCTGTGCCATAAAAGGGGTCAGAACTGGTGTGGCTTAAGCTCAGTATTTATGTTTCAGATAGAATTGGAAACTCGCTTCTCCCCTTTAAGCACTGGAGGGAATTAGTCACACCTCCCTGTGGAAGTGGAGAAGAGATTCTCTGGGCTGCTCAAAAGGCTCTTTCAAAAAGTTCTGGGGACAAGCAATGCTCTGTGTGTGTGTGAGAGAGAGAGACAGAGACAGAGACAGAGAGAGAGAGGGAGAGACAGAGACAGGGAGACAGAGAGACAGACAGATGGAGAGGCAGAGAAAGGCAGAGAGAAAGATTGGAGAGGAAAAAGGTACACAGAGGGAAGGAAATGATTAAGATATCAATCAATGACCCGAAAGTTTTGCTGTCCAACAGAAAGACCTAAAATGCTAACAAATAGAACAATATACAGAGTATAATACGGCTATAAACAAAGGCTTCTGGGGAAAGTCATGGAAAGGGTGGTTGATTCAGGCTGGAAGGATGCCTGGAAGACTTTCTGGAGGAGGTGACATTTGGCACAGAGTTTTCCCTTAGGGAGTGAACTGAATGTCTGGGGGGGGGGTGAAGAAACTGGGGAGGGCATCTAAGCAGGGAAAACAGCAACTGTGAAGGTAGGCCCTCTGGCAGCTCTCTCTCCCTCTAAGCCTTGGGGCTCTTGGCCCAGACCTTCTTCTTACACATTTCTCCCCTGGGTGGGGCAAGATGCATAGCAGGTCAGCATCCTGGTGCTCAGCTAGGGTTCCTCCTCTTCTCCTGAGGTGCCATAGGGGAAGTTGCTGGCAGTCTGCAGGCAGCCATGGGAGGACTTCCACTTTGCTTAGTGAAATCTTTCCTTAGAACCACAGTTGGTTCTTGCAAAATTTTCCGGTCACATAAAAGCCAAGAAGCCAGTTTCTGAAAAGCTTTACCCAGCAGGAAAGGAATACCCAAGGAAGAATGTTGTATCATTGATGAGACTCGTTCCATCTCTATGTTCCTTTACAGTCAAAATGGGGAGGGAGAGGTGAGGACGAGAACACAGACCATCTGTGAGCAAAGTCCTTGAGTGGACAAAAAGTTCTCACCAGTGCAGAACACTCTACCATCCCTCCATGCCTCATTAGTTCATCGGACTTCCAGTAGCTTCTTTGGCCAGCTGCAATGTTGAGTTTTGAAGGAGAGGGTGAGGATCCCAAGGATGAATAAAGCGAATGGTCTTCCTTGTGAAGTTGAGAATGAAGGATCACACAGTGAGCCAGGTGGCTACAAGATACAGTGAGAAGTGGCTGTGTCCTGGGGGCTCAAGGAGGCATTCTTTGTGCGTAGTGTGGAGGGAGAGTGGTTTACCCACAGAGACAGACAAGAAGGATGTCCGAGAAACAGCTGAGTAGCAGAAGCTCCGAGTCCCAGTGGGTTGCTGCCACTAAGTGTCACCCCGCTTCCCAGTGCCTCCACTCAGTGGTAATAATTGTTTATGAAGTGCTGTGTCACCTTTTGGGGAGAGGGGGAGCTCTGCAAGAGAAATCTCTCATCATCTTACCAAGCACCACGTCAGCTGGTTTCCCTGGGGCCTCAGCACACACCAGAAACCTAATCAGTGCTTATTGTCATGGAAGCAAAGAGATGTCATCCTGTGACCCATGTCCCTGAGATGTGATTTGTCAAGTAGGAAAGTGCACTTTCTGTTACCTTGACCATATTCAGAATGGAATCCTCTAAATCTATTGCTACTGTGTTTGTGAGGTTTTAGTTTTCTAATTAAAGACAGTGTGTTAAATACATCTTAACGATAATGTATGTGAGCTTTAAATGTATGGAATTGAACACATCTTTTATTTTATTATTACTATTTTTTAATGTTTATTTTTGAGACAGGGAGAGAGAACAGGGGAGGGGCAGAAGGAGAGGGAGACAGAGGATCTGAAGCGGGCTTGATGCTGACAGCTGAGAGCCAGATGCAGGGCTCAAACCCACAAACCACAAGATCATGACCTGAGCCGAAGTCGGACGCTCAACTGACAGCCACCCAGGCGCCCCCTGAACACATCTTTTAAAATCAGGCACAGTTACCATGATTTTAGTGGCTATTTATTGAGTAGGGATATGGGGTTTTGCACTTTTTTTTTCTAACTGTTGTCAGTTATTTTGATTTTTCTTCTCAACCTCCCTGTGTCACCTTTAGAGCATGTCCAGGGGTCGACACATGGACTTGATACAAGCGTCTACAAGAGCAGGCTTGAGGGAGGAGGAGGAGGAGGCTGTAGGACTGTGTACAGCAGCGAGAAAGAAAGTAGGGAACCCAGGGTCCCAAAGGAGAAGAGGTGGGAGGTGACGAACTTGGCAGGGCTGGGGGCTGAGCAGGGAGGAAGCCAGGGTTCACAGAGGGGTGCGGCACGGATGCCATGAGGAGGGTTTGAGGTGTGGACGAGGTGCCTGTGGTGTTTCAGACTAGTTCACCATCTCCCCTGGAGTGAGCCCCAAAGTGAAGACTGTGGGCCTTTTCAGACCCGATTGTCCCCAAGTGATGGCATCTGGGGGATGCCATCCCCCAGAAGTGATGGGACCTTCTGTTACTAGTGATAAACCAGGTGGACCCTAGAGCCTGCCTGCTTGGGAGAAAATCCCACCGTTCCACTTGATGACCGTGTAACATGGGCAATTGATTTAACTTCTCAGCACTTTCGTTTTCTTGCTTGTAAACGGCTCAGAAAGACCACCTGTCTCCCAGGGATGCTGTGAGGTCCACGGGAGATTAGGCCTGTATGAAGTTTAGAGTAGTGGCTGATGCAGAGCTACAGGGCTCAAAGGACTACCGATGTTCTTCTTCTCCCTTATCTTTCTCCCTGTGGACATCCTGAAACACCTTCTGTGCCCTCAGCCTGATTTCTGGGTATGAAAGACTGGGGTAAGATCACTTCTTGTGTTTGTGTTAGCTAGGATGTCTTTAGCAGCAAAGTAATAAAAAGTGACTTCTTTCATGAAGATGTTTATTTTTACATAACAGGAAGTTCAGCAGTAGATGGTTCATCCAGATATTTCCACATCTCGCAATCTTTTGCCCGATTTTGAGCAACTTAGGTGGTCATTAGCCAGTCTATCAAGGTTGAGCAAAGGACAGAGAGATGGTCAAAACCAAACAGGTCCATTTATGAGGTGTGGCCTCAAAGGAGAGGAGCTGTATTTAAAAACAAAAACAAAAACAAAAACATGCCAAGATGTATGTTTTCACCTGAGCGTTGTCCTTTGAGGTGGTCGCTTTGGAAAGCATGGCACTTCTTCCCATGTGCTGTGCTGCTCAAATGTTTTTAACTCTTTTACTGGAACCTTCCCCAGAGGCAAATTATGAATCACATAGAAAGGTTAATATTAATTTTATAGTGATATCCCTTGTTGGACCCTAAATAGGCCTCCTTTTTGATGTATTCATTCATGAGGTTCTCAGTTGGACAAATCTTTTATGACTGTCCACTGTATTCAAGCAAGAAAAAAAATCACCATTTTTATTAATCAATGATTACAGCCTGGGGACTTTAATGGGTGATGTCACTTACCACACAATGACTCTGAACAGTTGGCAGTATCCTCTCCAGTTTAAAGATGAGTGAATGGAGGTTCATACTAGTCAAGTGGCATTTTGAAAATCACACAGAACAGAGCCACACTTTGAATCCTGTGTGCTGTGACTCCACCTTCCCCACACTTGCTCCATAGGCTTGGTAGTTGTTCTCAAGGGTTTACAATTAGTAGGGTATATAGGAAATGCACAAATATCACATGGTGGCACAGATTGTAATAAGTGTCCTAAGAATGTATAAATATTTTAATAAAGGGATGCAGAGTCAGGAAAGATTCAGTTTAGCCCAGAATACCAGAAGACTTCATGGAGGTAGGCTGGAAAGTAGGGCAGGACAGTGGGAAGGGGCAGGGGTAGGAAAGATAAGAAGGAGCCTTGTCTGGAACACATGACAGGTGTGGATGAGGGCATCGGGAAAGGGCTGGGAACTCAGGTTGGAACTAGTTTCTAGAGGTCAAGGACTTTCTATTTTATTTCATAATCCTTGCAAAGCCCTTGGAGACTTCAACAAGGAAACATATTCAAAAACATTTTAGGGAGATTAACTTGACAGTGATGGCCAAGGTAGGTGGGAAAGAGATCTTGAAAGCAGAGACACCATGTAGGAAGCTATTCAAATAGTCAAGACACAGTATGTTTCTAAGACATTCAGATTTCATGAGCCAGCCATGTTTACCCCCAAATTTAAGGGACTGAGATAGGCATCCCAACATTTTATTTTTCTAAATAACGGCACAAACAGCCACAACAACCGTCTAAGCCACTACCGTTTCATAAGTGCAAAGAGATGTCAACTCTATAAGCAGAAAGGACATTATCTCTGTGTAAAGGACCGTGTTTTCCAAAAAGGACATCTGAAACCTTATATAATATATGATCCCTCTTCCCAACATGTGCTCACGTGCATACACACACACACACACACACACACACGTTACTTTTCTCATTTCATAACAGACCAGTAAAAAATTGGTTCTGGATATGCCACTAGTTTGTAACCCACACACAATTGTTACTTTTAGCATTTCATAATTTCATAACAGACAGGTAAAAAATTGGTTGGGACATGCCACTAGTTTGTAACCCAGCTTCCGGGAACCACTGTGGTAGAATTTTGTGGGGTACATTTCAAACAACCCCTTTGTCTGGGAATGGTCCTCATCAATAGACACTGCTGAAGGAGCACACCTAGAGACCTGTGTTAACACCCATAATTCTACCTGGACTAATTCAGATGCTGGAATCAAAGCTGGATTTGTGGCAAGTCTAGAGGTTAAATCTCCTGGCTGGCTGGTTTAGTGGTCCATCAAACCTCTCTTTAGAGTTTGAACCAAATGACAGAGCCTGCATTTAGTCTCTAGAGCACATGAGGGGTTGGGACAATCATTTGGGGACATAAACAATCTAGGTAAAGACAAGCTGGACAATGGCACAAGTCTACAGAAAGGAATCCACAGAAGCACCAAATGGCCTGAGAGGGAAAAAGGAGCTGGAAGCAGCAACAACCTTATCCCTAAAGCCTTCCAAGTCTAACTCCGTGTCCAGCTGCATTTCCATTTTTGTGTCTGTGAGATCCTCTTGTGCCTTTTAATAATCCCCTCGGGTTGACTGGTCATTTCTTTCTGGCAACCAAAGAACCTTGGCTAGGATTGAAGTCAAGACAAAAAACAAAGCTCATGATGTAAAAGAAAGGGACACACAGAGAGAAACAGGAAAGGAGAAGTGAGTAAAAATCGGTAAAGGATGGAATGTGGGGCCAAGAGGGAATGTCAAAGATCACTCCAAGGTCTTGAACCAGGGAAGCCAGGGGTGTCAGAAACACAGGTGAGGAGTGCGTTGAGTTTTGGCATGTTGGGTTGGAGTTGCTGGTGTGGGGTGGTTGGTTGGTGTAGAGGTCTTGGACCAGGAGAGAGACTTAGGAGTCAGCCACAGCAAGGAGACATTTGGAACTTTGCGATCAGATTGGCCACAGAGGAAAGCATGTAGATGAGAAGGGAGGGGGAGTGAAGAAAAATGAGGGTGGGGGTTGGGTCTGGGTTGGATAACTCAAGAGGAGCGTAAGGGATTGTGGGATTCTCCCGAGGACAGTCATGAAATAGTGAAGGTAAATGGAGGCAAGAGAAGCAGAAGAGGGTCTTGGAGAACAGAAAGGATTGAGACACCACTGGTTTCCTTGCCCCTGGAAATGAGACACCACTGGTTTCCTTGCCCCTGGAAAATGCTCTGTAGATGTATGTGAGCTTACCTGAGGAAGAGTGTGTGTGCTTCATAGAGACTTCTGGAAGCATACATTCTGGTGTGCTAAAATAACTCTCAGAGTTCTCACTACATCTTAGTAATTCTGGTTTAGGATTTGGAGATGGAAGAGGTGCATGGGTATGAGGGAAGGCAGGGACGAAGGAGAGAGTTGATAGATGAAATTAGAACACGAAGGAAGGAGAAAGGGGATGAGTTAAGATCTTTGCCAAAAATGGAAGTTTTTGGATAATCTGTGGGTTTCAGTGATTTGTAACTGTTTTTCAAAGGGTCTGAGGACCTTCTACCAAATGCCATGTGGGTTTATTTCGAAAGGAGATTCTTGGGCCTGAGCCCAGACTTCCTGAATCAAAGCTCTAGAGTGGAGGCCCAGAATCAGCATTTCATTTACTTTTTATTATTTTACTTTATTTTATTTTATGCCTTTTACCTTGTTTTTTTATTAAGTTTCTAATTTTAATTCCAAATAGTTAACATACAGTGTTATATTAGTTTCAGGTGTACAATATAGTGATTCAATGATTCTATACGTTACTCAGTGCTCATCATGACAAATGTACTCCTTAATCCCCTTCACCTATTTTATCTATCCCCCACCCACCCACCTTCTGATAACCATCAGTTTGTTTTCTGTCATTAAAAGTCTGTTTCTTGGTTTGCCTCTCTCTCTCTCTCATATGAAATCATATGGTAGTTGTCTTTCTCTGACTGACTTATTTCATTTAGCATTATAGTCTCTAGTTCCAACCATGTCATTGCAAATGGCAAGATTTTGTTCATTGTGGCTGAATAATATTCCACTGTATATACATACACCTCTTCTTTATGCATTCATCTGTTGATGAACACTTAGGCTGCTTCCATATCTTGGCTACTGTGAATAACGCTGCTGTTAACAGAGGGGTGCTTGTATCCCTTTGAATTAGTGTTCTTGTATTGTTTGGGTAAAAACGCAGTAGTGCGACTGGATCATAGGGTAGTTCTATTTTTGACTTTTTGAAGAACCTCCATACTGTCTTCCACAGTGGCTGCACCAGTTTGTATTCCTACCAACAGTGGTTCTTTTTTTTTTTTTTTTTTTTTCACATCCTCACCAACACTTGTTTCTTGTGTTGTTGATTTTAGCCATCCTGACAGGTGTGAGGTGATATCTCATTGTGGTTTTTGATTTGCATTTCCCTGATGAAGAGTGATGTTGAGCATCTTTTCATGGGTCTGTTGGCCATCTGTATGTCGTTTTTGGAGAAATGTCTGTTCATGTCTTCTGCCCATTTTTAAATTGGATTATTTGTTTTTTGGGTGTCAATTTGTAGAAGTTCTTTATATGTTTTGGATATTAACCCTTCATTGGATACATCATTTGCTAATATCTTTTCCCATTCAGTGGTTGTCTTTTAGTTTTGTTGATTGTTTCCTGTGCTGTGCAGAAGATTTTTATTTTTACATGGTCCCAACAGTTTGTTTTTGCTTTTGTTTCCCTTTCTTCAGGAGACATATCCAGAAAGATGTTGCTTTGGCTGATGTCCAAGAAATTACTGCCTATGCTCTTTCCTAGGATTTTTATGTTTTAATGTCTCAAATTTAGGTCTTTATTTCAAACTTATTTTGATGGGGCAATGAACAAATAAATGGTGGTGATTCATGCTGTGAAATATTATACAGCTGTTAAAAGGGTGAATTAATTCTATACTAATTGATGTGAAGTGTTAAGTTAAATAAGCAGGAAGAAGAGATGTGTGTATATAACATGGTCACATATTTATATAAAAATAATGACAAAAATAATACTGTCTTTGTTCCAGTGTTTTTAGTATAGTTCCGTCAACAAGTGGAAAGTCTGGAGGGACACATACCAGAATGTTAACACTGATTTTCTGGGGAAGGAAAGGCAAACTAAATAAATAAGAATTTTTTTTATATATAAAAAAAGGGCATCTAGGATAATAACCATTTTTGCTGACTTTTTGTAAATTAATGCTTGTGGGTGCATATAAATGCTCAGAAAGGCAAACAGAGGGACAGACACCAACATTATCATGGTGAATTTTCTCAGAGTAGGGGGATTTCTGGTGATTTTAATTGTCTTTCTTTTTGCTTTTCAGCACGCTTAAAGTTTTGCAGTGATCAACGTTATTTTCTTCACTGTGGGGGAGAAAAGTTGTGTGTGGGGGTCACAAGTGGCATTTTAAACACACTTTCTATGTCACTCTTGTGCCCACTGACATTTGAGAACTTGTCTCCATTATTCTTAGAGGGTTGGCTGTGTTGTTTCACGTTAACTCCTCCTCTGAAAGACATAGGTGCCTTCTATTATCCACCTATTATTAAGGAAATCGACAATTCCAAAGCTGCTGCAAAATTCTAGAGCCTTCTATGGTACTACTTATTCTATCTTATAAAGATGGAATGCAGGCAACATCTCTCTATAAACACAGGCCAAGATGGCACCTGGCAGGGTTTCTGGTTCTCCTCAAAAGAGACTCACCAGTGAGTCCCACCTCTGTAGTGTCTGTTGTCATTGTGGCAGGTAGGAGATATGTTCCTCTTTTTCCACATAGCCTGGAACGCCTCTCTAGAAGACATCTCCCAGCGTCATAGGAGCCATGTAACTCATAATTGTAGAATGTAGTGTAGCATCAGGTCTGTTGGCCTTAGGAAGAAGGCAAGTGACATTGACCCTGTGGTCTATCAAAATGTGCAGTATCTGGGCTGTGAATGTGAGGCATGATTATGTCAGTTCTTTTGATGGCACAAGTTTTTTGATTCCACTCACAGACCTAATAGTTGTCATTGCAAGAATGCCCCCAAGTACCAATGTAGAGTTGAGTTTTGAACAAAAAGACACCCACACTCACTCAGACAGTATGAAACAGACAAAACTTACTCTCTTATCTCTATTAATGGCATACACATTGCATCATTTAGGATTGTTTTGGCTGCAAGTGACAGAAAATCCAGTAATAGCTTAGACCATTAGGAGGGGCCCAGGGACAGTTTGTGACTCACTGATCTCATTGAGGGTCTGGCTTTTTCTGTCTTGCTCCTCTGCCATCTTCAGTGTGTCAGCAACATCCCACCTTCCAATCAGAGATGGCCGCCTCAGCTGGAGGTTGTATTGCCTCACACACCTGGGAATCCTGGGCAGGAAGCAAGGAGGGCCTTAGCAAAAGGCCTCCTCTTCCTGCAGCTCTCTCATCAGGGAGAGAGATCTTTCCTGGAGGTAGACTCTGGACACATGTATATTCCTGGACCAATGATGGCAAAGAGGAGGCAGCCATTGACAAGGAGGAGTCACTACCATATTAAGGGCTCTGTTAGCAATGAAGAAGGACTGCTCACTGAAAGGCCATCAAAAAACGTGTCCCGTGTTGGTGAATACTATTAACAAATACCAGTTTCAAAGGATTTTGTTTTCTCCAACCAGACCATTGTGTCTCGTGTGGGCAGCCAGAGAGCAGCAAGAAGGTGACATCAGAACCCTTCCTTGGAGCATTTCTCCAAGTGTGAGTAGGTGAAGGCAGGACTGACTGACCCTGTGACATAACTACAAGAGCCTCTTCTCCATACCATCCATGGTGCTTCAATCCTACCATCTTCATGTTATCTGTGGTATGTCAATCCCGCCATCACTGTGTTAGAAAAGCACCGCTGGGCCTCCGTTTCCTGCTGTGAAGCCATTGGTGGAACATCAGCAGCAGAGCTGTTCTAATGGACCTTCCCCCACTAAAGGGTTAGCCCCACTTGCTCCACAACCTCACAGAAGAGACTCCAAAGTGCAGAGGGCAGACAACTTGATACTTAGGCTGGGGGAGAAGCTTTAGGGATGGAGGACGAGTCTGAGAAGCTCCACATACAAAAAGGATTAACATGGCATAGGAGGCTGCCTGCAAGGGGTAGGCAGGGGCTGCAGGGAGGTAGACTGAAGGCTGTAAGATGTAGGCTGGGGGCCTGCAGGGAGGTAGGTGGGGGTTGCAGGGAAGGTAAGCTGGAAAAATCAGGGGATTGAGACTGACTGCAAGGTCAAGGTCAAGGTGAAACCTTGAGAAACAGATCAAAAGGCCCTTGGATTTGTCCTATTACATCACATCAAGGAGAGAGGCAGAAAGTAACACTAGCAGTGTTGTGATAGAACACTTCCACAGATTTTTACCCAGCACTTGACATTAGCCAGACTCTGTTAGATGCTGACGTTTCAAGAGAAGCTGTAAAAGACAGAACTCAATCAAGTATAAAGATACTGTCTTTTAGCGACTTTAACATTCTTGCTCCCTCTCTTTATGGCTCTGGGTATCCCCCCTTCTGATTAGCTAAGGACTCATCCTGTGTCACATGTTTTATACACATTGTATCATTCAAATCTCTCCACCACTCTCTGAGATAGGGACCCTTTTTGCTTTTCAGCTGAGAGAATTGAGGCCCAGTGACAAGATTACCTAGGTTCCCACAGGCAGATTCAAAAATCAAAGCTGGTACATTTTTCTTCTCCTTTATGCCTACTTTCTTTTCTTTTCTCTCTCTCTCTTTTTTATTGGTCTTTTTTAACATTTTGCAATATTTTATTATTTTTTATTTCTAATCAAGTAATAGAAACAAATATTTAAAAACTCTAATCATTCTAAGCTTGATCATGAAAAACAGTGTTTTCTTGTACACCTTCTCTCAATCGCTTTCCTGTTTTCCAGAGGCAACCCAGAGGCAACCACTTTCAAAATGTTGGCTAGTTCAATTTTAAATAACAAGCTAATGGTACTGTTTTTTGATGTGTTAATTTTAGACATTATTGTTTTCTAGTCATTAAGTTTTACCTCTCTGCTGAACACTGTCTACCTCTTCTAGATGTACCTCTTTTTATCCAGTCGGTTCCCAGGGAGGCTGACCTTTATGGATGAAGTGCACAGGTTCCCTAATCCTCTGGCTTTGGGTTGCTTCTGGTTAATGGAGGCATCAACAAGAGATTGGATTGGAGGGATGTAAAGGAGATGAGATATTTATTCTTCTGGATAGGACCCCTCCTCCCCTTCTGGCAGACAGCCCTATCTGTACAGCTGCTCTCTGGGATTCTGATAATTGCCCCTCCCCTTGCCCTTGAACATTCAGGCCTAGAAATGGCAATGACCCCCTGTTATTGCTAGCTCAGGGTACTTCCCTATCTTTGTTTTCCTAAGCCCTGTCCACACTTTGAAAATAGTTTCTGTGTTACAGTTTCACACCACTTACCCCTCCCCACCCCCACACAATATACTGTTTACTTCATTATTTAAAAAGAAAAAAAATGTTTATTTTTGAGAGAGAGACAGACAGACAGAACGTGTGCAGGGGAGGAGCAGAGAGAGAGGAAGACACAGAATCTGAAATAGGCTCCAGGCCCTGAGCTGTCAGCATAGAGCTTGACGCAGGGCTTGAACCCACAGTGAGATCATGACCCTAGCCGAAGTTGTACACTCAACTGACTGAGCCACCCAGGTGCCCCGTTTACTTCGTTATTAAACTACATAAATATTGCTGACTACATAGCCTAGTAGTAAGTTATAAATTATGATTACATTTTCTTTACTGAACAAATTTTTGTTTTTCCTGCATTTAATTGCCTATTTCTAAAAAATGCCTTAGTTTTCTGTATATCTGCTTTTAATTATTTCTACCTGCTTCATCAGATCTAATAAATGCCCTTAGGTGTTGTTTCTCAAAGGCTCAAACATTATTAGCTTTTTATATCTTTTTCTTGGGGGGGAAGGTGTGTAAAGGAAGCCAGCCTTCACAATAAACAGAACTTGATCTATGCACTCTGAAATTAAGATCATAACTAACCCACTAACAAAGTGATGCGAACAGTTCAGGATTGTTTCATTGATCTTAAAGGTTTTACTGTCCTTGGCAAATATTGTGACGACTTGTAGAGAATAAATGTTTTACTAAACAAATAACTGAGACCTCTTTCAGGTGTGTCTTATCATCACCCCTTCAATAGTGCATTTTAAGTTTGCTGACGTTTAGTTATACGGTCTGACTTCTGACCTGCTGAGGACCACAGGGTTCATCTCTGCTGCCCAATCATCTCAAGGCCTAGCTAAGCACAAAGCAATTTTCAGATGTACTTGTCTGTAAATAAAAGTCAGGAGATTTTCTCTGGTCAAGAATTGATGTGCAACACGCCTCCTCCTCTGGCGGGTGAACATATTCTTATAATGTATTTCTTTTAAACATGAGATCTCTATTTAAAATTCAGAAACTATGATTTTAGTTTTCACAAGTTTTTCATAGAGACCCTTCCCTGGAGCCCTCTGTTAGCCGGCCACCATGCTGGGACTCTCCTTTAACATCATCTGATACTTCCCTTTGGCCCTCCTGTGCTGGATTTCCTGTTTCCTGGAGTTTATATTTTCCTATTTTTTAATTTACTCCCTTGTTTTGCTGGAACACATCCTTTAGCAGCTTCGTAAGAAAGAAGACACATAAGGTAAATTCTCTTGTGTCCTTATGTGTCTAAAAATGTATTTACCCTATGCTTTACTTGATTTGTGGTTAGACAAGGATAGTTCGTATCATAGGAAGATCCTGGACTCACTTGCTCCCACTGACACAACAAACCTGCAGCTACATATGGGAAAATTCCCTCCAAAAAAGGCCTGCAAACCAGCTGAAGAGCTCTTCCACAACAAAAGATAAAACGACCACATGGAGAGAGGTGGGAGAGGAAAGACGCGGTCTTGCAAAAACCCTACTTCTGGTGCCGCAGCCCACAATCAGAATGGACCTTACAAATAAGGAGCTTCTCCTTCATTAGTTAGGAGTTTGTGCTCCACCTCAGACACCTCAACCTTTGGGACCCGTGCTGGAGAGACAAGGCCCCAAAACACCTGGCTTTGAAAACCAATGAAACCTATGTCCAGGAGACCCACAGGGAACAGGGGTTCCATTCTTAAAGGGCTCATGCACAAACTCACTTGCCCTGGGACACAGTACAAAAACAACAGTTTGAAAACTGCCTAGACCATACATGAGGGAGATTCATTTGCTAATCTTTTTTTTCTTAATTTTTAAATGTTTATTTATTTTTGATAGAAGGGGGGGAGGGGCAGAGAGACAGGGAAACACAGACTCCAAAGCAGGCTCCAGGCACTGAGCTGTCTGCCCACAGCCTGATGTGGGGCTCGAACCCACAAACTGCGAGATCATGACCTGAGCTAAAGTCTGCACTCAACCGACTGAGCCACCCAGGCACACCATTTGCTAATCTTATAGCATTTAGAGGGGCAGTAACCTGCTTGGACTCAGGTTGAGGACAGAGGTGCTGACAAGCACCATTTTTGCATTGTCCCCTCTACTTTGCTAGTGCCAGCACCAATGGGGGCCATTTCTGTACTTTCCTTCTAATCTGTTAGCACTGGTGGATGTGTGTAGCCCCTGCACTGCTTCTTTGGCCCTGCTGGAGCTACTGGGTGAGTGCCCCCTCCTGTGCTGCTCCCCTAGCACTGCCCAAGCCATCAGGCAAGCATCCTGCTTCTATACCACTCCTGCAGCGCTATCAAAGCTTGTGGGCATGTGCAGACCACACAGGGGATGCCCTTTGAGCTCCTGGGTATGGTGGCCAGTGGGATTGTGTTTCTGGGCCCTATGGGTCTGCAACAATCAGAGAGATAGTTCTTGGCAGGCCACCACACCCAGAGCACCATAGAGACAGCAGAATGAGATGCACCCCTAGTCTTAACTTGAAAAAGGCCTATTTTCTTGCCCTGGAGCTTCATCCTGAGGGGCAAGCTTCAGATTCATCACACATCTAGAGGCTATGGAAATGATCTCAAGGAATGTATATTCTGCCTGCAAGATGCTCACTTCAGATGGAAGGTCACACACAGATTGAAAGTGAAGGGATGGAAAAAGATGTTTCAGGCAAATGGAATCAAAAAAAGCTGGGGTAGCCATACTTGTATCAGACAAAACAGACTCTAAAACAAAGACTAATAAAAAATAAAGAAGGGGTCAATCCAACAAGAACATGCAACGTTTGTAAATATTTAAGCGCCAAACATAGGAACACCTAAAGGGAGAAATTGATAACAATACAATGATAGTAGGGGACTTTAATAATACACTCACATTGATAGATAGATAGATCATCCAGACAAAAAATCTATGAGGAAACATTGGTGTTAAATGACACGTTAGACCAGATGGACTTCATGGATCTATACAGAGCATTCTACCTAGAAGCAGCAGAATACACATTCTTTTCAAATGTGCATGACATAGATCATATATTAAGCCACAAAAGGATAGATCATATATTAAGGTCACAAAATAAGTCTCAATAAATTTAAGAAGATTGTAATCATATCACGTATTTTTTCTAATCACAAAGATATGAAACTAGAAATCAATTATAGGAAGAAAATTGGAAAAAAAACCCACAAATATGTAGAGATTAAACAACATGCTGCTGAATAACCAATGGATCAATGAAGAAATCAAAGGAGAAAAGTGGGAATGCAAGCTGGTGCAGCCACTCTGGAAAACAGTATGGAGGTTCCTCAAAAAACTAAAAATAGAACTACCCTACAACTCAGCTATTGCACTACTAGGCATTTATCCATGGGATACACGTGTGCTGTTTCCAAGGGACACGTGCACCCCAATATTTATAGCAGCACTATTAATAGCCAAAGTATGGAAAGAGCCCAAATGACCATCGATGGATGAATGGATAAAAAAGTGTGTGTGTGTATATATATATGTATGTATGTATATATGTATATATGTACATATATATATATATATATAGAATAAAGTATTACTGGGGAATCAAAAAGAATGAAATCTTGCCATTTGCAACTACATGGATGGACCTGGAGGGTATTATGCTAAGTGAAATTAGTCAGTCAGAGAAAGACAAAAATCATATGACTTCACTCATATGAGGACTTTAAGAGACAAAAGAGATGAACATAAGGGAAGGGAAACAAAAATATAAAAACAGGAGGGGGACAAAACAGAAGAGACTCATAAATATGGAGAACAAACTGAGGGTTACAGGAGGAGTTGTGGGGGGGGGGATGGGCTAAATGGGTAAGGAGCATTAAGGAATCTATTCCTGAAATCATTGTTGCACTATATGCTAACTAATTTGGATGTAAATTTTAAAAAATAGAAAATAAAATTTAAAAAAATAATAAAAAAAGGAAAAAAGAAAAATACCCTAATACAAATGGAAATGCAATATACCAAAAGCTGTGGGATGGAGCAAAAGCACTTCTAAGGGGTAAGTTTATAGTGAGATAGGCTTACCTCAATAAATACGAGAAATCTCAAATAAAAAAAATATAACTTTACACCAAAAAGAATGAGAAAAAGAAAAGATTAAGCCCAAAGTTGGTATAAGGAAGGAAATAATAAAGATCAGAATGGAAATAAGTGAAATAGAGGCCAAAACGACAATAGAAAAGATCAATGAAACTAAGAGCAGACTCTTTGAAAAGATAAACAAAATTGAGAAAACTTTGGCTAGATTCACAAAGAAGAGAGGCTCAAATAAATAAAATCAGAATGAAATAAGATAAGTTATAACTGATATCAAAGAAATAAAAATAATCAAAAGAGACTACTATGAACAATTGTATACCAACAAACTGGACAACTAGGAGAAATGAATACATTCCTAAAAACATACCATCTTCCAAGACTGAATCATGAAGAAATAGAAAATCTAAATCGGCTGGTTACTAGTAGGAGATTGAATCAGTAATCAAAAATCTCCCAGCAAACAAAAGTCCAGGACCAGATGGCTTTACTGGTAAATTATATTGAACATTAAAAGAAGATTTAAAACATACTCAACTCTCCCCAAAAAATGAAGAGAAGGGAACATTTTCAAACTCATTTTATGAGACTAGCATTACCCTGATGTCAAAACCAGACAAGGACACCATAAGAAAAGAAAATTACAAGCCATTATCCCTAATGAATATATATACAAAAATCCTCAACAAAATATTAGCAAACCAAATTCAACAATATAGTAACAGGATCATACATCCTGATCAAGTGGGATTTATTCCAGGGATGCAAGGATGGTTTAATATCCATAAACCAGTCAAGGTGGTATACCATATTAACAAAATAAAGGATAAAAATCATATGATCATCTCAATGGATGCAGAAAAGGAAAAAAAAACTTGACAAAATTTAACATCAATTTTTGATAACGCTCAACAAAGTAGGTATAAACAGAATACCTCAGGATAGTAAAGTTGTTTTATGACAAGCCCACAGCTAACATCAAACTCAATGGTGAAAATCTTTTCTTCTAAGATCAGGAACAAAACAGGGGTGCCCACTCTCACCAGTTTTATTCTAAATAGTATTGGAAGTCCTACCCAGAGCCATTAGGCAGGAAAAAGAATTTAAAGGCATCCAAATTGAAAAGTAAAAAGCAAAACTGTCACTATTTGCAGACAACATGATTTTATATATAGAAAACCCTAAAGGCTCTGCCAAAAGGTGTTAGAGTTAGTAAACAAATTTGGTAAAGTTGCAGGGTATAAAATCAATATACAAAAACCTGTTGCATTTTTATATACTAACAATGACCTATCAAAAGGAGAAATTGAGAAAACGATCACATTTACAATACATTAAAAGAATAAAATATGTAGGAATAAATTTAACCAAGGAGGTAAAGACCTGAAAACCATTAGACACTGATGAAAGAAACTGAAGATGACACCCAAAAAATGGAAAGATATCCCATGGTCATGGATTGGAAGAGTTAATAGTTAAAATGCCCATACTACCCAAAGCAATGCACAGATTCGATACAATCCCTATCATAATTCCAAAGACATTTTTTTCACAGAAATAGAAAAAAACAATTTAAAATTTGAATGGACCCACAAAAGATCCCAAATAGAGAAAGCAATCTTGAGAAAGAAGAACAAATCCGGAAGCATCACATTCCCAGATTTCAAACTATATTACAAAGCTATAGTAATCAAAAGAGTATGTATTGGCATTAAAAGTAGACACAGATCAGTGGAACAGAGTACAGAGCCCAGAAATAAACTGATGTATGTATGGTCAATTCATGACAAGGGAGGCAAAGATACACAATGGGTAAAGGATGCTCTCTTCAATAAACAGTGTAGGGAAAACTGGACAGCCACAGGCAAAAAGAATGAAACAAGACCACTTTCTTACACCATACACACAAATAACTTAAAATGGATGAAAAATTTGGCCAGTCCTCCATTTTCACTTATTCCTACCTTACATTGTGTCTGACATCCCCAAGTCTAGGGAATCCCAGGTTAATTTTCTCCAGAGCACAGTCTCCCATCCCTGACTGAGGTGTGGGTGGGAGCACAGTACTGTGTATGGGGTGGGGGTAGTTGCTAGCAGAAAGGAGCAGGAAAGGGCACATGGAGGCCTGAGCAGCTCATGTTCAGGGTTTCGATCTGCTCCCGCATCGAGGCCTGAGACTCACACCTGTCGTTCTGGGTGCCTGGTTCCTCAAAGGCTGACAGCTGCAGGTTCTGGAGGAGGACTGGCCACCTCTCATGCTCTTGTACCCCTTTGCCCACCAGTGCACACCCTCACTTGCAGCTAATTGCTAAATATTTACCATTTTCCTCTTTGCTTTCCATCTTTCAAAAACTGATTAAATCTTTCATTTGCTGAAGTCTCCTCTTCTGATCTCTTAATTCCTTTCCTGTCATCTTAGGGAAACCTCTGGATGTCAGAGATTCGGTTAGAAGTCCCTTTGGCTATGTTTGAGCTATTAGGTAGTGTGGCCTGCTGGGAGATCACCTCAGTTTCTGCTTTGAAGGTTTCTCCTCTTATAGTAATAACAAAATGTTGCCCATCTTTCTGTTGACCACTGCTGGTGAAAAGGACTCTCTCTTTCACCAAACTTTAGTCAGACTTCTCTGAACCCTCTTCTGAACTCGGCCTTGACCTTGGCCCCAATCCTGTCCTCGGCTTGCCTAGCCAGTTCTTAGCAAGAATCATGTTAGGTCAGGTTAGCAGTAATCCCCTACCCTTGATGCTCCTCTTGGTGATCCTTCACTTTTCTCCTTGGCTATAACAAATCCTCACTCATCCTTCTTATACTCAGGGTTGAGCTCCATCTTTCTGCTCTACTGCAACAGTCTTGGATAAAGTCTTCCTTACCATTTCAGCAAGTGCCAGAATAACTTTTTTCTCTAACACCAGTGATTGAGAAGCAGTGCTTAATCAGGGACTAAAATGGGAACTGGAACATTGGTCTTTGCCTCATAAGCACTTGGCTTGGCCTATGTAGCATAGGAGGTGATTTTCTGGGGCATGTTTCTTTCAAACTGTGAGCTGCAACCCATTAGTATAGTGAAATCAGTTGCTAAGTCACAACCAACATTTCAAAAGTGAAATCAAGCAGAATTGGTAAACACCACTGGGCACTGCCTGTAGTTGGGGGAGATGTTGACTCATGAAACCTTTGTTTCAGTTCATGTGTCTGGGTATTGGGTCAAGGTGTCAATATATTCCGACTGGAAACTGGAAAAATCTGAAAGCCATTGGTTCTAGGAAGTGGCTTTGAACCTTTTGCTTTGTTTTTCTAAGAACAGCTCTGCCAGTCAGACTGACACTCTCATCTCAACCTTAGTGGGGATGGATTTAGCAAGGTAAGTTCTCAGCCACCAGTGCTAATATACTGATTTCTCAGTCTCTTTTTTACTGTAATCTTTTCAGCATTATCCTTTGGTTAAGGCATTTTCCTAACTTTGTCTTGCTTAAGAAGGCCAGGATACATGAGAAGAACTTCATTTCTGAAGGTGATGAGTAGACAGTGAGAGAAGCACACCATGTCAGTACCAAACAGATTAAAAGCAATAGCTAAACTGACTCGCACATTTCTGTTTGGAGTAAAATGAAGCCTTTGTGAATAATCTGTATTTTAAATTATTAGCTCTTGGGAACCTAAGAAAGGAGCATCTGATTCAACTTTTTATTACCTCTTGGCGGGTGGTAGACATTGAGCAATAAAGGATTCGTGGCAAGATTTAATGCTTAGAATCACAATATAAGTAAAACTAATTCTACAGATGATTCTACAGAAGGACGATAGACCATTGGAGGCGCTGTGGCTGGCAATTCTGCCCATTTCTGCTGTGCCTTGAGCGGTTGTGATTTTAACTGGTCCACACCCCAGACCCTTCACAATTTTGTCTTGGGTAGGGAGAGAACTCAACCACTGGATACTCTAGAGGGTACACATGAGAGGTGGGTCACCCAAGATTCAGGTGAGCCCTATGTGGAAAGTTAGTGAACCTCAAGGACCTTTTGGGAACCCTGAGACAGGACTTTTTGATCAGTCAAGAAATGGGGATCCATGTTAGCTTGGTTGTCTACCAAGAGCTGAAAGTAGTTGATTTTGCTACTAAATAGAAGAGTTTAATTTGGTGGGGATTTGTATTAACTTGATCATTTTGTTTAATGCTGACTAGTCATTTGGTGAACTCATATAGATAAAAAATCAGATTTTGAAGCAGACTTGATTCATCCGTGTAAAAAAAAAAAAAAAAAAAAAAAGGCGTATCAAGCCCAGAACTATAACCTAAAACACTTTACTTAAGGAAACAAAACACCTGAAAAGAAAAAAGAAAAAGAAAAGAAAATAACTGGACAAAGAAATAAAAAAAAATCTAGTATATGGAACAGACACATTTAAGTAAGAATTAGCCCAGCGGACTTATTTTTAATATAAGAATGCTCCTCCTCGTTTTCTAACCAGCCATCAAGTCTCTCAGTCCTTTCCTTCTTTCCCTTCCTTCAACTGAGTTAAATTTGGATGCCAAGGAAACCATGTGATAACTTTATTTTTGAATTCTTCTGTTTGGTTAAAATGGTGGGAAAGTAAGTGACTCTTAAAAAGCTAGCTGCCAGGGGAAACATTTATGGATTAGAAGAAGCCAGTGTTGCTCTGTGGTTGCCCATTGTGTAAATGTCTACATTCTTTTTTTAATTGTTATTTAATTATTTATTATTCAGTATTTGTTTTACAGCCAAAGCTCCCTGGAAGAGGAAATTCCTTTCCTGCAGAGCTCTCCAGGAGAAGCAGAGAAAGATCTCAGCGCTCAGAGATTAGCTGGGATTGCTCTGGAGGCATGTGATGATGGTCATAATAGCACCAAGGAATGACATACTGTTGATTTGCTCTCAGGCACAGTACCAAGCATTTGACCTGAATTATTCAATCCACACACCAGTCACATGAGACAGGTGTTTTTAGTTGTCTCCATTGTACAGATGAAGAAACTGAGGTGGAGTGGGGTTAAACCACTTGTCAGGGTCAGTACCAGCATTGGATCCCTGCAGCCTGACCTGGGGTCCTTGGCTCTGACCAACTTGGTGATGTTGTCTCTTCCTGGAAGTTCTTACTGATCACTTATTGACAGATCAGGGGTTTCTTTATGGCAAGGTATATACAAAGGAAAGTGCCGATAGTCTTTTTATTTTTAAAACCTTCAAAGAAAGCAGAAAAGTTAGAAGCAGAAACAGAAGAAAAAAAGATTTAGATCAAGTAGTAATTATTCAATAACTCAAGTTTAGAAAGATACTAGATTTGGGGCACCTGGGTGGCTCAGTCGGTTAAGTGTCCGACTTCAGCTCAGGTCATGATCTCAGTTTGTGAGTTTGAGCCCCGCAATCTGTGCTGACAGCTCAGAACCTGGAGCCTGCTTTGGATTCTGTCTCATTCTCCTCTGCCCCTCCCCCACTTGTGCTCTGTCTCTCTCAGTCTCTCAAAAATAAATACAAATGTAAAAAAAAAAATTAAAAAAAAGAAAGGTACTAGATTGTATGTGAGTTTTTGTATTTCTTTAAATCATCCTTTAAGCGATTTGCAGTGTCTCTCCTCTAATAAATAGACTTCGAGCAATTACATCGTTTACACTAATATTTATAATTCTTGTAGTGGCTTCATGGTTTCTTTGTCCTCTCTTCTGTCAGACTATCTTGCAAGGTCCATCTGCACAGCCTCACATTTGCCCACATTTCGTCTAATGACAAAGACGTGACTAGGGATAGAAGTCACAGAAAGCCATTGGATGAAGGTCAACATCACTGCCTTGGAGATTGCTTTCAATCTGGGCCCTCTCTCTGGCTGTTCTCTTCCTAATTATTTTTACTCTATCTTTAACATGTGACGCCTTCATTCATTCAATGCTCCTGTGTTTGATGGTCCCAGGTACTAAGGTGACTGCTCTTCAGATCACTTCTGTTGTGTTTGGGGGCAAAGGAGAGGGGAAATGACCTTTTTCATGGCAAGAATATTTCAGGTAGAGCTGGCAGGAAATCCATTAGTCAAATTGTGGTTAGTGTCATGGACCTTAAACTTCACCAAAATGAAGGGGCACTTTTTATATCAGCTCTTCTGTTTTTGAGGCCAGGATAGGACCACCACCATGCCCCATTGTTTCTTTGCCACATGTTATACATAACAAGAGAGGGCACAGGTTTGTTTTTTTTTGTTTTTTTTGTTTTTTTTTCATGATGAAAGGGAAGAGTAAAAGAAGATAATCAAAGGGACAGGAATAGACCCTTCAAGCAGAATTTTCCTTCTGTAACATAAAGGAAGTTTTTTTAGACCTAAACTTTTTAAATAAGAGACTGATGCTCTCTTCTATCATTATCAGAAACAATATTATTAGTTATGTATTAGAAAATAATTGCACAACTTTATGATGTATCAGAATCATGGGGCTGACATTTTTCTCCCTGAATTTTATTTTATTTTATTTTTATTTTTTTAATGTTTATTTATTTTTGAAAGAGAGAGAGAAAGAGAGAGAGAGAACATGACCAGGAGAGGGGCAGAGAGAGAGAGAGAGAGGGAGACAGAATCTGATGCAGGCTCCAGACTCTGAGCTGTCAGCACAGAGCCTGATGCGGGGCTTGAACTCATGAACCATGAGATCATGACCTGAGTTGAAGTCGGATGCTTAACTGACCAAGCCACCCAGGTGCCCTGAATTTTATTTTTTAAGGTCAGAATTTGCTTCCAGCACCTAAAATCCTCCACTGCTGATATGGATAATGAAATTGTGTAATTGGAAGAAAATTTCATATGTTTTGAGTAACTTGTCAGCTCCTTTTTGAGTAGTTGAAATGTTTGGTTTAGTTGAGTGTTTCTGAGCCCCTGTAACATTAGTCTCCGGCATATCTGCAGTCACTTCTGAAGGAGGAAAATGCAAGGCTTGTGTGAAATTAGTTTGTGGGTAATGGGTAGCATACAAGACATGACTTAAAAGATGGTAGGGACCCGGGAGGCTGGGAGGCAGGGGTGGGGTGAAATTACTGACAAGAGACACGATAGTCCTTTATAAAAAAAGCATCTGAAGAATTTGGCTTATTCATCATTTTATCTAGCATCTGCTGTCTGGAGCAGTGATTCCAAATTCCCGACCCATTAGGAGCTGAAGCACCCTGTTGCTGTTAGCTTGAAAATATAATTCCTTTCTGTCTCTCTTCTTAAAAATCATGCATCCATTAAAAAAAAAAAAAAAACTAAAGCAAATTTGAATTTGTGTCCTTTTAAAATACATTTTTTTTAAACTATAGGATTTAAAAAAAATGGTCTTCTTGAAATAATTATAGTCCTCTCCAGGGAGTCATGAAACCATAACTTGTCTAGAGCAGCATACGTTTAGACTTTCATAATTACCTGGTGAGTCAGCACTGGCTGACGTCCCAGGAGTCTGTTCATACTGTGGGGAATAATTTTCCATTCCTGGGGGAGCCCCCCAGGAGACACCTTCTTTGATTCCTCAAGTCAGAGAGGTGATCTGCCTGGCTGTCTTCCTCACAGCTCTGCCCATGTCCAACCACATCTCATGGTGTACTGTGGACCATAGAATTTCTATGTGACTTACCCCTCTTATTAGATTTTAAACTCTTTGCCAGAGGGTCTGTATTTGCTCCTGATGTTTATTGAAGTAAATTCTTAAGTTCAGTTTTGGGGGTTAGGTTCTTGCTTGTCTTAACTAGAACCAGAGTGCCCCAGAATTGGAACAAAGTTTTCAGGATTGGATGTCTTAAAAAAGGACATATGCTTTGAGATAACCTGAAGGGACTTAAAGATATGAGTAGGTGTGAAATATTCTTTGACGTAGGCATTCATCAAACTCTTCATGGGGGACAGAATTAATTTCCTAAACTCTGAAAGAGAGTAATTTACCTAAGACAATGCATGTATTCAACAGGTCAACAAAGTGACTACTTGTTTCTTTCAAAGAAACCTGTTTCTGGACAGTGTGGTGAATACTATTTGGAAAGAAGTAAAGATTTGGAACTGCAAGTCCTGGATAAATAGCTATTTTGAGTGTGTTCTGTAAACAAGCCCTTTAGGAAGATGTCCAGATTGCTGATCTGTCACTACCTCCTCCTGGTCGTATGGAAATCCATAGTCTAGATACCTAGTTTTGAGGGCATGGAGGCATACCTCCCCTGATTTGTTAGTTCTTTCTTGACTACAGCTGGGGATGAAGTTCAGAACAAAAGGTAGATGTCTAGACTCATTGCAATGCATTCACTTCTTCCTAAAGTGACAGAATCTTGCTTATGGCTTTCTTTGCTCATTGCTTCAGGCCAGCATTTCCTAAAAGGAGGAATGACACTGAAAAGAGTTCAGTGCAAATTGAAGTGGGCCTTGTCCTCCGTTCCTTCCCTCAACACTCCTTTTTCTCCTTCCTACTCATCACTTAGGCATTGAATAATCAATAGGCTTTTAAGGTCATAATTATTATCAGCAAGGATCATGGATAGACGCTAAACCTTTGGATGGAGGGTTATTGGGGGACAAGATATTCACACATACCAACAGATGAGTCCAGACTCATCTACTAATTGCATAGAGGAAAGGTGCCTTTTACAACAGAGAGATCCGATGGTCATCACTTTACTCAAGTGACCAAACTTGATGGAGTTTGGAGAACTCCAACTTCACCTATGAAGTTCTCTTTCCAAAAATGTTTGATTTGAATCTAATCAAGCTTCTAGGCCTATCCTTCAACCGAGAGGAAATAGACTAGGTATAAGGTAAACAGCAGTATGATGAGACAATCAGCCAAATCAGAATAAGGAAAATGTTACAAAACTGTCCTGGGCTTTTGAAAAAAAAAATCAATATTATGAATAAAAAGTGGGGGAATTGATCTATATTAAAAGATTAAAAGAGTCAAAAGAGACATAACAATCAGATGTGGTATGTTTATACCCTGATCAGATCCTGGTTCAAAATGATACCAATACAAAGAAGAATTTGATGATAAAGAACAGAAAAGGAACAGCTATTCTGAGAGGCATTGTGGGAACAACTGGAGAGATTTGAATGTAGACTGGGTATTACATGATAGGAGGGAAGTGCTGTGAATTTTCTTAGATGGGATTCTTACACTGTGGATCTTTGGATGGACACCTTTCTTCTTAGGAGATGTACACAGAAGTATTTAGGGATGAAAGGTCACATTTAAAGGGTTCCAGCCTGAAGATGTGGAAGAATATTGAGTCTAGGTGGCTAGGGTGAGTATTTTTTGAACCATTCTTCTAACTTGTATGATTGTTTAAAAAAATTTTTTTTAAGTTGGAGAAAAGTAAAAAATGAAAAGATGGGAAGTGGAGATGTTTTTTTTCTAATCTGTGCAAATTAAATCCAGAACTGAAGAGAGAACTGGATGAATTACTTTTAGAATGAGGGGTTGGGGAAGAGCAGGAAAGAATTTCTCTCACTGGCTACTTGCTGCTTGCTGAGTGAGTTGTTGTTTTTTCCTATCTGGTGCTTGTTAGCCCTTTCTGTTCCCTTCTCCTCACTCAGAGCAGTCTTCCTAAACTAGCCTAAGAGTCTAACTTCCTCCATCCTTCTCTTCTTAGGCAGGTTCACTGGGTCCCTTTTAACTGTTAACATCACACCTGCCCAGAATTCTTTTCAGTTTTGGCTCACCCCAAACCATTTTCTTCATCTGACTTGTGGGAGCCACAGTCCTTCACTCTTGGTTCTCTTTCTTCTCAGGCACCTCTTTTTACTCATTCTGAAAGTACTCTCAGGGGGAATTTGCATTTTTATTAAACCCACCTAAGGGGATTTTCTGTCTCCAAGAAAAGAGACACTGAGTGGGTCATGAACAATTGTGGGTGTATATGTGTTTGGTGATGATCGTGACAGTGATTGAGGGACTCCATTTATCATCTTGTGTAGTTTGTATCAAAGGGTCTTTGTATCTAAAGTAAATGTTTGTTGAGGAAACAAATCTCTGGTAAGTGTTAAGTATTGACTGCTCTATCTTGCAGTTTAGGGTTCATGCACCATTTTATCCCTGCATACAATCCTGGATGCCCAATAACGATTGTGGCAGGACCCTGATTTAAGCTTAGGGCCAAGTTTGTCTGGATCCTGGGATTGAGGTAATCTACTCTGATCCAGTAGATCCATCTTATGCCTTTTAGGATGGCAGAATTATTGTTCAGTTCCAAGAATGAAGTAACAAATGCAAAACTAGAAACCCCAACAGGTAAGAGACAGAGTTCTGCCAACATACCTGATTGTCTACCCACACCAGGGAAGATGACCTCCAGGCAGTTGGGAAAATACTAAGGGACCTTGTGAAACAGGTGAAGGGGCTGCCCCTGTCTTCTGTGATGAGGGAGCACAAAAGAGTAAGGGGAAAGTCAGTCAGTCCAGAGATTTTTGGTCCCCTTTTTTCTCCCCATTCTTTGTTGTAATAGTGTGGTTTTCATCTCATGTGTGAGTGCCTCCTGCCCTTCCACTCTTGTTCCAGTGACCTTTGGAATGCTCAATGTGTGCATTCCATGCTCTGTTCTGGGAGTTAGAAATGCCTGGTTGGAACTTCAGCGTTAAGATGACAGATTGAACCCACACATTTATAATATATTCCTGAAATATACTAAATGAAAATAAAGCATTGACCTATGAGAATCAGGGAGAGAGACTCTTAACTGAGTGTGTGGGAGAATAATGAAGACATTTTCTAGATGTGTAAGCTTAAAACATTGACCTCTTCTGCTACTGAAGGAGCTACTAGAGGATTAGTGTCTCCAAAACAAGGAAGTAAAACAAGAAGACATAGATTGCTGGAAGAGAGGGAACAAATGCATAAAAAAGATGGAAGGGATTTTCATGATAATGGTGAAAGGGGTAGAAGGAAGACAGCTGCACCCTGGGCCATCAGTCTCAATTTGTCATCAGAAGCCTCCAGAAGATTTCAAGAGAAGATTAATATAATACCCTAGTGGAGTATGCGGAGTTTTAGTTAACTGGTTGAGAGTATGTGGAGTTTTAGTTAACTGGTTGAGTTTGGGATTGAATTAGTGGCAGGTACCTACAAAATGAGCAAGAGAAAGAGGACAATTATTACGGAAAAATCATTTAAGTACACAATATGGCTCAGTTGAGGATGGAATTTTCCTTTTTTCCTTAAGTTTATTTATTTTGAGAGAGACAGAGTGAGAGAGAGAGAGAGAGAGAGAGAGAGAGAGAGAGAGGAAACACAAGCAGGGGAGAGGCAGAGAGAGAGAGAGAGAGAGAGAGAGAGAGAATCCCGAACAGGCTGCATGCTGTCGTGGGGCTCGAACTCATGAACTGATCATGACCTGATCCGAAATCAAGATTCAGATGCTTAACCTGCTGAGCCACCCAGGAACCCGAGAATGGAATTTTCATCTGGCCCTAACCTCCTCTGGCATCCCACCCACCCCCACCCCTACCACTGATATTTTGATAATCTGCTTGGCCTCCATAGGCATTGCATTATACCCATTAAATGTTACTTTTCTTCCTTCAACTTTTCAAAACACTCTATGTAAGTTTTCCTTTCTTTCTCCCCCCACTCCCATTAGTGTTTCCATTAGTGTTCTCTTCCTTCTTAAGATGGATATCATGAATCAATTATAGTATTGATTCTGGCAGGATAGGGGAGTCCAATCACTGCACTGAGAAAGAACCAGCTACGAATCCAGATTCTACTAAGTTCTATGACCTTGGACAAACCACTTCTCTGTACATCAGTCCCTTTGTTAGTGAAATGGATCATAGAATTGTTACAAGGGTTGCACATGATCATTCACGTGAAACTGAAGGCCCACCACATTTAAAAAAATTTTTTTTAACGTTTATTTATTTTTGAGACAGAGAGAGACAGAGCATGAACAGGGGAGGAGCAGAGAGAGAGGGAGACACAGAATCTGAAACAGGCTCCAGGCTCTGAGCTGTCAGCACAGAGCCTGACGCGGGGCTCAAACTCACGGACCGTGAGATCATGACCTGAGCTGAAGTCGGACGCTTAACTGACGAGCCACCCAGGCGCCCCAGGCCCACCACATTTTAAAAGTAATAACACTTATATCAAAGTAGTTATAGACTTGATGGAATATCTACAAGCAGATATAGATACTTCTGACTTCTTTTTGTATGCATAAGACAAAGTCAGATTCTTTTTCTTTTTTTTTAGTTAAACAATTTTAATCAAGTTAATTTTCTAAAGACATAAAGTAAGATTCTAATCATCTATCTTGGCATATTGCTGCATGTATCTTGGCATACTGGCATATCAGTGCAATGTTTGGGTATAGTCTAATTGTTTTCTTTTTTAATGTTTATTTATTATTGAGAGACAGAGAGAGACAGAGCATGAGCATGGGAGGGTCAGAGAGAGGGGGAGATACAGAATCTGAAGCAGGCTCTAGGCTCTGAGCTGTCAGCGCAGAGCCTGACATAGGGTTTGAACTCACAAATGTGAGATCATGACCTGAGCCAAAGTTGGATGCTTTACTGACTGAGCCACCCAGGTGCCCCTAATTATTTTAACAAAGTTCATTTATTGAGGAAAAGAGAATGTTGAAGGATAAGATTTTAAAACTAGAAGTGCTTGGGCCCTTTAATTATTTTCCACAAACATTTATTGAGAGCCTGCTATATTTCAGATACTCGGATGCGCTCCCATAAGATAAACTTTTGTTTTTCCTAAGAGAAACTCAGAGTTCAATGAAAAATGATTCCTTATAAAGAGATGCATAGACTAACTATGACAGGAGGAATTAAAAAAAGAGGAAGACTTTTTAACAGTGTGTTTCTGTAAGTTCTAGAATGTGCTCTTGCAAATTGTCAGAACTTGCTTCCTAAAGTTCTTCCTCAGAATAAGATCTATAGTTCTCTGTTCATGAACGGTTAGTAGAAAGCGATATGTGGTGCTATACTTCCTTCCCAGAATTCTAGAATTGGAATTTAAAAAATTATAACAAGGAAAGTGCCAGGCAAACAGCAGGTGCTCAACAAATTCTTAGAATAAGTAAACAGGAAGAGGAGTTGGAATTCACTTCATTTCCAAGTAAGGAGGGCGAGCCCCTGGGAAACCAGGTGACTAGTTGAAAGTCATGCTGGTAGTGGACAGAAACCACAGGTATGTAATAGGAAGGAGGAAAAAAAGTCCCCTCAGATTTACCCTGGAAAGAGAGAGAAAAAAATCTTCCATTCCCTTCCCTACAGTGATGGCTGGTAACCCTGAGTCTTATCTAAGCATTTAACCTGAGACATATGACTCCTTTCATTTATTAACAAATATTTATGGAGTGCCAACTCTGTGCCAGGCACTGTTCCTGGTGTTTGTGCTCTCATGTAGCTTCATTGTAGCAGGGGCGGTGGTAGAGGGAGCTAGGACAATCAATAAACACTAGAGGCAAGAGTAAGGATGTTATAGCACTCATATAGCATGGTAGGAGGAGATGGGAGCCATGGAAAAAACAAAAAGTAGAGCGGGAATGGCGGGTGCTCAGCCCAGACCCTTCTTTAGAGCCAAAGTGCACCCATCCCCCAGCTGCTGGAATTATTATTAGCTGCTAATGGTCAGAGCTGCACCCCTCACCAGGAATTGCTCTCAGCCTCTGAAAATTTCCTCACCCAAGGATATGTTCACCCAAGAGCTCAGAATTGTCTGGGCCTTTGTATCTCCTGCAGCTCAGGAGAATTGCCTGGCTGACCTGGAGATACAAAGGCCCATCCCTTTACTCTGAGGACCATCCCAGCTAGGAAGCTCTCTAGAAGGCTGGTTGAGCCTCAATGGCAGCCATGTTGGATGCCAGCTTCCCTCTCTTTCTGACCCTGCCTTTCTACTTCCTTACAGATGTGTGTTCCATGAGCACTCTCCAAGAATCCCCTGCATGCCAGTCTCAGAGACTTGCTCCAGGAAGCACAATCTAAGATAGTAGGGTAAGAAGATCAGGAGTGGGAGAACAATGGATTGTAATCTTAAATAGCATGGCCAGACCTCATCAGGAAGGTGACATTTGAGCAAAACTTTAAGTCATGAGAGCATTTTCCACCCAATGAAAACAACAAAGTAAGAATTCTGTGTTTTCTTCCTGGCAGTCCTAGGGATAAATAGGCTTGGGGCCCCCAGGGAAAGAAGGTATAGGACAATGGTACCTGAGAGTGGTGAGGACCCCAGCACCTGGTAAGAGGCCTGGACCCAGAAACAGGAAGTTGGCAATGATCTCTAGGAAAAAGAAGTTTGATATTTGTGCACGGAGCACAAATCCTCCTGGGATCCTAAATAGTGGGAGGGGGCTGGTTTCTGTGCAGTTGCATGAGATGATGGCTTGAGTGTATTTATTTGATTGCTAAGGAAAGAGAAACATCAAAGGCTGAAAGCCTGGGACTATTTGGGCTACAAAAGAAGCATGCGTATTTAGGAATGTTATATATTTAGAGCGATTATACATTTCTAGCAATCATCAATAGTAAAATAAAAATATTTTTAAGTAATGGTAACAACAGTGATTAAGACTTTTAAGACTTTAGGTGGAACTTTATTATTTAAAAAAATTTTTTTTAACGTTTATTTATTTTTGAGACAGAGAGAGACAGAGCATGAATAGGGGAGGGGCAGAGAGAGAGGGAGACACAGAATCCAAGCAGGCTCCAGGCTCTGAGCCATCAGGCCAGAGCCTGACACGGGGCTCGAACTCATGGACCACAAGATCATGACCTGAGTTCAAGTCGGACGCTTAACTGACTGAGCCACCCAGGCACCCCTTTTAAGTGGAACTTTAAATGGTACCTTAGGAAATACTGTGAAACCTTTCAACCTTTCATTTCAACATTCACACTCATTGTGATGAAAGCTCTCTATTAATTACAATTTTAGTGCATGTGAGTCGGACTGTACTCTATATATCTCAAACAAAACGCCTTTCATTAAAGCTGCCAGTTGGGCAGTGCCCTCCTCGGGGAAGGAGGAAGCTCCAGCCTGAGTCCTGCCAAAGACATCATCAGCACAGGCCTGGGGTGGAGATCTGATCACTCTGTGCCGGCAATGAAATGGAGAGGAGTTTGAGGAAGAGAAATACTGAGTTTAAGGAACAAAATGAACTGACCCTGTTCAGATTCTAACTCAACCATGGTTTTACTTGGCTGGCATTCTATGCCCAGAGAGGAAAGCAAGAGGTTCTGTCCCTTCCCGAAATGGTCTTTTCCTATGTGAGCTCCATTTTTAAAAGTGAACTTAAGGGACTCCTGGGTGGCTCCGTTGGTTAAGTGTACGACTTTGGCTGAGGTCATGATCTCACAGTTTGTGTGTTCGAGCCCTGCGTCAGGTCCTGTGCACAGCTCAGAGCCTGGAGCTTGCTTCAGATTCTGTGTCTCCCTCTCTCTCTGTCCCTCCCCTGCTCAAGCTCTGTGTCTCAAAAATGAATATACATTAAAAAAAAAAGTAAATTTAAAAAATCTCTATCATAAAGACCATACATATGGGTAGGTGGAAAGGGTTTTGCAGGGCAAAATGCTAATGCTTCCACCCCAGTGGAGTTTTTTTTTTTTTTAATTGGGTTAAAATGTGCACAACATAAAATTTACCTTCTTAACCATTTTTAAAGGTGCTGTTCAGTGGCATTAATTACATTCACACTGTTGTGCAACCATCACTACCATTCATCCACAGAAATTTTTATTCATCCCCAACTGAAACCCTATACCCATTAAACACTAACTCCCCACTCCCCCTCCTTCTGGCCCCTAGCAACTACCACTCTACATTCAGTTTCTATGAATTTGACTATTCTGGGTACCTGATGTAAGTGGAATTATACAGTATTTGTCCCTTTGTGTCAGAATTTCCTTCCTTTTTAAGGCTGAATGATATTCTATTGTATGTATACGCCACATTTGGTTTATCCATTCATCTGCCGCTGGACACTTACGTTGCTTCCACATTTGGGCTATTGTGAATAGTGCTGTTATGAACACGGTGTAACACGGGTATGCGCGTCCCTTGGTAGAGTTTTGCTTTTACTTTCCCAGGCAAACTTAGAATGTGATAGAATTTGTGCACAGTCTTCCTTTCTTTCTTTAGACTCGATAGATTTAAGTTTACATATATACAAAAATGAAAGAAAGAAACCTGGCCTTTTCTATGACTAAATACCATAGAAAGCAATTTTGTTTCTGGCACATGCTATGTGACTTATCTGAATAAATAGCTCTTGCACCTTCAAGACTTCAATGGATGTGAGAAATGAGTACTCACTGACAGAACAAGTCATGGAAAGTGGACAGCATGGCTATGGTGACCCAGGTTTGGGCTGTTATAGACCCACAACTGGAAATCAAGTAAAGATACATTAGTATTGCAAAAATACACCCAAGTAAAAGGCAGAAAATCCTCAAATTTCAGCTGTGTTTCCCTGAGTACTTCAGGGCTCAGGCTTTTAATTTTTATTTATTTATTTTTATATAGGTTCTTTTATATTTATTTATTTATTTATTTATTTATTTATTTAATGTTTATTTAGTTTTGAGAGAGAGAGAGAGACAGACAGAGCATGAGCAGGGGAGGGGCAGAGAGACAGGAAAACACAGAATCCAAAGCAGGCTCCAGGCTCTGAGCTGTCAGCACAGAACCTGATGCAGGGCTCGAACTCACTGACTCTGAGATCATGACCTGAGTGAAAATCAGACACTTAACTTACTGAACCACACAGGCACCCCTATTTTTTTTTTATTTTTTAGAGAGAGAGGGAGAGAGTGAATGAGCAGGGTAAAGGGGAAGAGGAACAGAGGAAGAGAGAGAGAGAATCTTAAGCAGGCTCCATGCTCACTCAGTGTGGAGCCTGATGCAAGGCTCGATCCTATGACCCTGGAATCAAGACCTGAGCTGAAATCAAGAATCTGCTGCTCAACTTATTGAGCCACCCAGTTACCCCTTTATTTATTTATTTTAAGTTGAAGTGTAGTTGACATACAATATCATATTAGTTTTGGGTGTACAACATAGTGATCCAGCATTTATATACATTACAGAGTAATGACCACCATCCATCTAGCTACCATCTGTTAACAGACAAGGTTGGTACAGTACTCGTAACTTCATTTCCTATGCTGTGTATTGCATCCAGTGTCTTATTTATTTTATAATTGGAAGTTTGTAACTTTGAATTCTCTTGCCCTACTTTACCCATCATTTCTGGCAACCACTAGATTATTCTCTGTATCTATGAGTCTGTTTCTGTTTTGTGTGTTTGTTTTGTCTTTTAGATTCTACATATAAGCGAAATCATGTGGTATTTGTGTATTTGTCTTTGTCTGTCTGATTCACTTCACTTGTCAAAATACCCTCCAGGTCTATCCGTGTTGTTGCAAATGGCAAGATTTCATGCCTGAATAATATTTCACTATCTATTGAGGAACATTTAGGTTGCTTCCATATCTAGGCTATTGTAAATAATACTGTGATAAATATAGGGGTGCAGGTATCTTTTCAAATTAGTGTTTTCATTTTTTTTCAGATAAATATCCAGAAGTGGAATTGCTAGATCATAGGGTAGTTCTATTTTCAACTTTTTGAGGAAGCTCTATACTGTTTTCCATGTTTGGTTTCCCACCAACAGTGCATGAGGGTTTCCTTTCCTCTGCATCTTCACCTACACTTGTAATTTCTTGTCTTTTTAGTGATAGCCTTTCTGGCAGGTGTGATGTGGTATCTCTCTGTGGTTTTGATTTACATTTCCCTGATGATGAGTGATGTTGAGCATCTTCTCATGTGTCTGTTGGCCATCTGGATGTCTTCTTTGGAGAAATGTCTATTCAGATCATCTGCCTATTTTTAAATTGCATTGTTTGTTTGTTTTTTGATACTGAATTATGTGACCTTTTTATGTATTTTGGATATTAATCTCTCGCTTATATCATTTGCAAATATCTTCTCCCATTCAGTAGGTTCTTTTTTTGTTTTGTTGGTGGCTTCCCTTGTTATGCAGAAGGTTTTAGTTAGACATAGTCCCATTTGTTTATTTTTGCTTTTGTTGTCCTTGCCTGAGGAGGCAGATTCAAAAAAAAATATTGCTAAGACCAATGTCCAAGAGTTTACTGCTTATGTTTTCTTCTAGGAATTTCATAGTTTCAGGTCTTACATTCAAGCCTGTACTACATTTTGAGTTTATTTGTGTATATGGTATGAGAAAGTGGTACAGTTTCATTCATTCTTTTTGCATGTAGTTGTCCAATTTTCCCAACACCATTTATTTATTTATTTATTTTACTTTTTTAAGTTTATTTATTTATTTTGAGAGCGGGGGGAGAGGCACAGAAAGAGAGAGAGAGAGAGAGAGAGAGAGAGAGAATCCCAAACAGGCTTCTCACTGTCAGTGCAAAGCCCAACCTGAGGTTCAATTTCACAAACCATGAAATCATGACCTGAGCCAAACTCAAGAGTCTGATGCTTAACCACCCGAGCCACCCAAGCACCCCTCTAACACCATTTATTGAAGTGACTGTCTTTCCTTGGAGCTGAGACTGTTAACTCATGATGAGACAATATGAATTAATTGGGAATAAGTATCTGAAAGGTTGACTCTGTGCTCTACCATCTTATTGCTCAATAATATATTCACAGTAAGGCTTCATATGGGCCAGATGATGGAGCAGAGAATATACCATTTCACAGCTCAGATTACCCTGTTGACCCAACCAGCAGTGTCAAAGATTAATGTCCCTGGCCAAAGGAGAATATACTTAACAGCTGTGAATGTTTAGGTCCTCTAGAGCTCAGGACCCAATTCTCAGAGCTAGACTAACTCTGACTCTGAGCCAGAGTAGGAGCTACATGGCTTCTCATCTTTGCTTTTCCTTAACACATCCACTCCTGTTTCTCTTTCTACCTTCTGCCTTTGTTTACTCCTTGTGAATGTGGCTCAATAATGCCACTAACCTTGACTTTTCCAACATTACCTCTGCTGGTCACAGAGTTCATCGTTATCTGTCAGTTGTGTCTATGTCTCTCAGTTGAAAATTTTGAGGGACACTCTGATTGACAAGCTTTTGACTCATTATTCAATCGAAGGCATCCGGTACCCTGGGTGGTGATAGGGGTAAGGTAGGGAAGGTGGGAAGAATGGTGGTGGAAATATTATGGTATCCAAGGCTTCCCTTTTTAGAGACTGCAGTGGGCAGCCAATGAGACAAGCCTAGAGCACTGACTGAAAACAAATTGGATGAAAGAACAAAAAGGTTGGAAATGTAGAGAGACCTCTTTCTTCTTAGCTCATAACCTTTGCCCTGTTTAGCTTCCATGCCTCCTTGTGCAATATATGGCCCTCTAGACATGACTCATTCATTGGAGAGACTGTAAAACCTCTGCAGAAGTAAAGCATTGTGATTTTGCTGTTCATTTATGGAAAGTCATTGGTTATGTTAATTAATTAGCCAGTTAATTGACTCATCACCCTTCAAATGTTTACTGAATGTTGTCTGTGTGCCAAGCACTCTGTTCTGTCTCTCCCCTCAATGTAGGCAGGGTATTAGAGTCTGGACTTCATTTAGTTTAAGGCTAAGACAAGATTCCCAAATTTGGTGAGAATTTTCCAATCCCCCAGATCATGTCCAGGAGCTTTCCATATATTATCTCATTTAATCCCTATGCAACTTGAAGTGTTAGGTATTATAATTTCTCTGATGTAGGGATTAAACCAAGGCTCAAAAAGGTAAATAGTTGGGCCAAACCACACAAGTAGTAAGTAGAGTGATTAAGAATGACACCCTACATGGTCTTTTGCAAAGTTTGTACTTTTAGCACTACTTTAAACTGCCACATACAGAAGCATAAATTCTTCCCAGTCTTAATTTGTACACCAATCAGGATTCCACACCCCTTGGCAAAATCATAAATACAAGTAAGTGTGCAGGGAATACATGATTGAAATACACATTTTGTGTAAGTAGATGTTTAAATCCCAGAAAGAAGTATAACCTAGATGTGTCAATTTTAAAGTGAATTAAAAAAAAATACTGTTCCATTCTAATGATTAAGATGTCTTTGAAACGTCTAACTTTATTTATGACTTGCTTGTGGCTAAAAAATAAAATAAAATAACAAAGCATGGAAATGTACCTGAAAATAACACAAACAATATTCGATCTAGAAAAAACTAGAGTTTACAATGATTTTAAAAATCACATTGCTTATATTACACATTTTTAAAAAATTCTTCAAACTGGCCAGAGAGGGAGAGAGGAATCCCAGGCAGGTTCTGCACTGTCAGCACAAACCCCGACACAGGCCTTGATCTCATGAACCAGAAGATCATGACCTGAACCAAAATCAAGTCACTTAACCAACTGAGCCACCCAGGCACCCTGCTCCTTTATTCTTAAGAAATATATATATATATATTAATTTATTTTTAAGAGACAGAGAGACAGAGTGTGAGTGGGGAAAGGGCAGAGAGAGAGGGAGACACAGAATCCAAAGTAGGCTCCAGGCTCTGAGCTGTCAGCACAGAGCCCAATGTGGGGCTCAAACCCACCAGCTGTGAGATCATGACCTGAGCTGAAGTCGGCTGCTTACACAACTGAGCCACCCAGGTGCCCCAACCTGTTCCTTTATTCTTAAAAGAAATTACATTCTCCATGATTTTCCTTTTCTGAACTTTTCTTTAGTTGTAAGTTCCATCCATTTGTTTAAATCCATTTTCATATTCTCTCTTACATATGAAGATACACAGCGTTTAAAAATAATTTAAGTAGGTTTTTTTTAATTTAAGGGAAATTAGAATACTCAGAAATTTTTATCGCTTTGGTATGTCACTTTAATCAATAACATAAAGGCCCATAATGTTACTTAATCAAAAATAGTTCTAAAATAACTACCTTGGAGTTTCAGTATGATGACTGGAACGGACTTTGCAACCTGAAGATATCTGAGCTCTAAAACCATTTCCCCAAATGGCCTTCTGTTAATGCAGCAACACAACTCTGGCTGTGCCCCATAGCTCTGCTCCCCTTCCCTGGAAAACCCATGCATGTGGCCTGTGGCCCCACTGTACCCACTACCTCACCCCATTCTTGCTGCTCCACTGAACTTGATCTTGTAAGGGTCACCTTGTTGCCAAAACAGAGCTGACTTCTAGTTCTCAAACTTTCAGCAACATCAGATACAGCTGATAACTTTCTGTTTCTTAAAACAATTTTTTAAAGTTTATTTATTTATTTTGTGAGAGAGAGTGTGTGGTGTATGTGTGAGTGGGGGGAGAGGTTGAGTGAGAGGGAGAGAAAAAGAATCCCAAGCAGGTCCCGAGCTGTCAGCGCTGAGTCAATGCAGAGCTTGAACCCATGAACCTGCGAGATCATGACCTGAGCCGAAATCAAGAATTGGATACGTAACCAACTGAGCCGCTCAGGTGCCCCTCTTAAAATAATTTTACTTTTTCTTGTTTTTGGCACACCATACTCCCCTAGCTTTCCTTCCCATTCACTGATCATCTCTTTTCTGGCTCTTTCTCTGGAGCCCAATCTCTAGTTTCAGTCTTGGCATGTCTTCCCTCTCTACATGGTCTTTCTACGTCACTCCATCTTGACCCACTGCTTTAAATACCATCAAAATTTAGGTAACTACTTGACATCTCCATTGGGAGATCTAATAAGCATTTCAACCATATAATGACCAAAATGCCACTCTTAGTTTTCTACCACCAGCCTGCTCCTTGCTGGTTTTTCCCAGCTCAGGAAATGGTCCTACAATTGGTTCAGTTGTTAAGGCCCAAAATCAAAAATCTAAGATTGGTATGGGATTCTTCTCTATTTATTCAACACCCTTGTACCCCCATTCCCAATCTGGTTTATCAGCAATTCACACCAGTTCTACCTCCGAAACATTTCCTGAGTCCACCCAGCCCTTTTGATCTCCATGGTTGCCACCCTAGTCCACATCTCCCCTTCTTGTCCTTAGGATCCCGTGGTGACTGCTTACTGGTCTCTCTGTTTCTACCCTTGCACCTTTCGCTCAGCATGACCTGGCTTCTGCCTTTCTCTGCAAACTAACCTTCTACCACTCTGCCCTTCGCCTACTACCCTTGGATCTGCCATCTGTTCCTTGACCATGCCAAGCTTATTCCAGCCCCAGGGACTTCTCACTGTCTCTAGTGTCTCCTCCCCAACAACCCAAATGGAAGCAGACCCTTTGGTCTCTCTACCCCATAACTCTTTGTAAATTTTCTTAGGATATTACTGTATAAATGTATCTTGGGTATTGACTTTTTAATTTTTTTTTTTTAACGCTTTTTATTTATTTTTGAGACAGAGAGAGACAGAGCATGAACGGGGGAGGAGCAGAGAGAGAGGGAGACACAGAATCGGAAGCAGGCTCCAGGCTCTGAGCCATCAGCCCAGAGCCCGACGCGGGGCTGGAACTCACAGACCGCGAGATCGTGACCTGAGCTGAAGTCGGCCGCTTAACCGACTGAGCCACCCAGGCGCCCCGGGTATTGACTTTTTAACGTACATTTTGTCCTTCTCCTCCAGAATTGAAGCTCAGAGGAAATAGGAACTTCTGTATCTTTAGCCCTAGAATTGTCCTTGTTCTTAGTCCTCTGAATGGTGATTGATTTTAGTCCCAAGATTACCACATATTCTTTGTCTTTTTCTGTGCAAAATCCCCCCCCCCATGTTTGTCATTATACAGTAGCTTTGCCTACGATTTTTGTCACTCACCATAAATAAGTAGGTATTTTTAAACTTGTTATTTAACCATATCCACAAGGATCCTTTTAATAATTGTGTAATGCTGTATTCCACGGTTGTTTACTTTGGTTTATTTTACTGTAACTTGACATTTAAGTCATTTCTAATTTTTCACTGTTATACACAGCATATTCACTGGTGTGCACGCTCACACGTGCGTGTACATTGCCATTTCATCTGTGTTTCTGGAAGTAAGTAGATAGAGGTCCTTGATTACTGTAGCATCCTTTCAGAGCTCTGGGTGCTTGGTCTGGCTTGAGTGGGAAAAAAAGCCAGAGTCTGGAGTGCAATTAGCATTTGAATTAATGACATGAGGATAAACAGGTGATTATCCCATTTAACAGCTGTTGAATGGTGTTAAAGAGACACTGTCTGACAGCTTGAGCTGCAAATGTAGGATTTATTAACAATGATTAAGAAAAAAAAGTAAAGAACTATTTTTTTTTTAATAAATGAAAATAGGATTTCAAAAATTAAGCCCTTTCACAGTGCTTTAAACAAAACTAAACTCGACTGATTCCAACTCCTAAATCAAGCTCCTTGTTTAAAAATGAATAGTGCAAATAATCACATTTCATAACTTCCTGCCTTTGTCTGAATGGCTCAGAGTGATTTATAGATATTCTCACAATACCCCTTCAGTTAGGCAAGGGGCACTTAATAATGATCCGGTATTTGCATTTTGCCTGTGGGGAAACTGAGTAATAGACTGGCCACAGACTTTCATAGGGTCATATACAGAAGTAAAGAGACACGATTAGAACTCAAGCTTTAGACTTGAAGCATCGCTTCTAAAATAACATTGTTTTTTTCTTGGTGAAAAGTGTATTGAGAGTTTCAGAGTTAGCAACAGGTGAGAACATTTTTATTGTACATGATGTTTATCTTGACAGTTTTCCTTTAATTACGTGTTTCAGTTTAGAGCTGTGGGAACCTTTGTAGTCTGAGTTGGCTGGGGCCTTACCAAATGTATCATTTCTATGATTTGCTTTTGTTTTCACGCAAGCTTATGTTTCGTGATTTATTTGCCCTAAATTTTAGGTTTTTGAATTTAGGGTCAAAACAGATGTAAACAGGGGTGGGACGCCTGGGTGGCTCAGTCAGTTAGGCTCCAACTCTTGGTTTCCACTCCGGTCGTGACCTCATGGTTGGCAGGTTCAAGCCCCGTGCCTGCTTGGGTTTCTCTCTCTCTCACTCTCTCTCTGTTCCTCCCCAAATCGTGCACACGCTCTTTTTCTCTCTCTCAAAATAAGTAAATAAACAAATAAACTTAAAAAAAAAAAAAAAAACCAGATGTAAAGGTGCCATGAGTTATAGCATTACCACTAGTGGTCTAGGTTTTCCAGAAGTTCTGCAAGACTCAGCAGAACCTTCATTGAGCCAGCCTTCCCTTGGTGAAGGCACATAGTCTTCTTAGCAAAGGCATGCTGTGAGGAGTGTGAGTTTGATAAATACAAACCTCATTTTCTCCCCACAGACATGTGCATACAGGCACCAAAACCACAAAGAACCAAACAGAGGGCGACAGTATACCAGCTCTACTGGGCTTTGCTCCACTCAAACTTCCCAATATAACACTCAGAAACAGATGTTATTTACTAAAAAAAAACAAAACAAAACTAAAAACACCTTAAAAATGTTTTTCCTGTCAAGGAAATGAAAATCATTATTCTTTAGAAAGCTGATTTTGACTATTGGTAAAAAAGTAAAAGTAGATACCCAGTACTGAATTCTTTTCTATTTAGCCATCAGGTCATTTATGCTGCTGTTTGGATCTGGGAAGGTAATAAACTCATCTGCCTGTTAGTAGGTTGACTTGCCTCTGGTTTACTACTTGCATATATGCAAATAATCTCTTTCTTTCATTTTTTTCTTTTCTTTTTTTTTTAAAAGATCAGCAAGATAATCCAAGGGGCAGATCATTCTAAATGGACACACCTGGCATTTGATTTGCTTTTGAGAGAACTCCTCTGTTGTACTTTTTTTGGAGGCAGTGATAGTGAGGAAGAAGGTTAGGGTAGGGTTGGATTTGGTTAGATTTACTATATGGGTGTCCCAAATACTGTGGGGAATGGATTTATACAAAAATCCATTCACTGTTTATTTGAAAATCAAATTTAATTGGGCGTCCTGTATTTTTTATTTGCTAAATTAGTTTAACTAGTCAGGTGTGAGCTGGAAAGACTTTAGTCAGAAGGCATCCTGGGGGTTTTCCCAGCCCGCTCCCTATAGCTGGAGGGGCTCCATTTTGTTTGGTTTGGACCTTGAGATAGGTAATCTGTTCCAGTGGCGCGCTGCCTCCTTCCCCATGAGAACGATGGGAGTAGTAATAGTTTCCAAAGATCTTCCTAATTCTCAGTTAATACATTATATTAATGAAACTTACTACTCTAAATGAACCCTAGTCGCTGCTCTTGCTCTCCTAGCTACTAAGGACTGCCTACGGGCGATTAAGACACGGCAAAGGGGTGGGAGGAGTGCGGGAGAGGAAAATGTGGAGATGCAGGGAGACCTTCACTCTCCTATCAGCTGTTCTAGAACAGCCCTTTCAGCAGGAAAGCATTGCTGAGTGAAGTTTTATGCTCCGAATGATGCTTCTGCTCATAGGAAACTTTTCAATGTGTTTCCTCCATGGGTGTCTGGGTCTTTTGTTTTCAGCTGTGCTTTGCACAGGAGCTGGAAAGCTAACTCCCCAAAAGTGAACTTCCTCTCCTTCTATAAACTGACCCCTGGTGGTTGCTATAGCAACTGCAAAGAGCGCATAATGAGCTGTGTAAACAAGCCTGATTCCCAGTGCTGGGGCAGGGGGAGCCCACAGGAGAGAGAAGGGGAAGGAATTTGATGGGCCTGAAAAGTGGTTCTTGGGGAGAGTTGGAGGCGCTGCAAAACATCCCCGCCCCGCCCCACCCCTCCCTTTTCTTTCTCTCCTCTTCTCTCACCTCTTGACTTCCCACCAGGCCAGGCAAGGAGACAAAGGATGTAGGAGGGTGGCATGCAGGGGCCTGCCTTTGACGCTGTGGAGTTGAACGCTATGCTACTGACAATGAAATCTAAACATTTACCCAGAGCCCTGGGCTAGAAATGTGCCAACCTGACCCTGAAAAACAAACCACCTGTGTCGCTGCCACACCTGCTTCAGGCCGAGCAGCCCCGGGTGCCAGGGGAATGGGGTTCTACAGCCTTCCCCCACTCTTCCTTTTAATAACTGGGCAGAACTGCAGACAGAAGCCCAAAGATTTCTGAGACCTGCACTCAGAAATGTGGATGCTTTGTCCCTTTTCGGAGGGTGGGAAGGATATGAAGGCACAGGATACCTAAGGGCTTTATGATGATGAAGCCAAACACACACAGGCACGCACACACATACACACACTTGTTTTCTTCTCCGGGAACTTGGCTGCTCCTTGCAGGAAACTTTGTGCATATAATAGCAGAGGCTACAGCGTGATTTTCAGTTCTCTTTGGTTAACTCTCTCCCACCCTCGTCCAATGTGCTGCAAAGGAAAGGTTTTGTACATTAAATACGAACTTTACGATGTATTTGACACCACGATGTCCCCTTAAAGCCTCCTGAACAGATGATCCACACTGGGGGAATGGGTGAGAAATCCGGTGTGTTAGGTCTTTAACGTGGTCAGTATAGATTTTCTTCTTCCTGTGAAAATCAATGTTTTCTCAGTCCCCCTGGTAAGAAGCCTAGCATAATGAACTGTTTTTGCTTTTAGAATAATCATTTTTATGGTACTCTTAGCTTTTGTAGAGTGTTCCCACATCCATTATTTCATTAGATCCTTACAACAGCCCCCAGAATCACACAGGGGAAATTATGTCTCTAATGAATTTGTCAGATGGAGATACAAACATAGGAGAGATTAGATGACTATAATTGCAGAGATATTGGGGCTTAAAACTGGGTGTAAAAGGAATTATTGAGGTATGTATTACTATTATTACCAAGATATCAAATCTGCTTATATTTATATGAGTCTAGATACTAAAGACAATTTCTGTAAGCTACATATTACATATAAACTATAAAAGCTTAGATTTATATAGCATTTCCTTAATATATTCAAATAATTCCACCAAATATTATTCTTTACATTATATTTTCATAATAGGTAACCAGGTCCTACTGTTTTAGTTTGATCCCTAATTTCTGCCTGGTTTTCAATGTTGTCATCTGCTATTAAAATAGTACCATTGTTTTCCTTTAAACTCGTATTAGTGACGATTATCCAAGGCTAACATGCTTTAAGCTTATTCCTTTTAGTCAGAAAGAAGAAATAACAGGTCTTTCCATCATTCTTGCTTTTCCCACAAAATTTCTTCTTCTTTTTCTTCTTTTAAATTGGGTCATAGTCTGCAGTTTCTGTGGGAACACCCCTCCCTGATGGGTGGGCCATGGGTTTGTGAGATTTGTGGGGAGATAAAGGGAAAGAACTCTGGGCTAGCCATGCTGTTTCCTCAGGGAAAAAAGGGGAATTTATGAAAAGTAGCAGTATTTTGGAGCCCACCCTTTTCTTATTGCTGTTCAATGGTGAAAAGAGAGGACTGTCTTCTTCTACTAGATATAATCCACGATTCCCAGGGACCTGTCAGTGGCAGCCTCTGTGGGTGGGATTGCTAGAGAATCAAAGAATACATTCATTCCTCTAAGACCCAGGGACCAGATTCTGATGGCATCCAGTCCCTCCCTTGGAACAAGATTAGTGTCTTTGTCATTGGAAGGTATCAGTAGTGTAGAGGTTTTCACAGAGACCACATTTTCCAACCCCAGCTCCAGGCATTATTCCCTCAGATGGTGCAAGATGTTGCCAGCAGAATTTTCAGGCATGGATGCCTCCTCCCCTAGGTTGAAAACATCAGCAATCTCTGGAGCCAAGACCTTCCCAGTTACAGGAGCCAGCCCATTCTATGCACAAGAGGGCCCCTTGAATTTTGGGGTCTTCCAGGTCATATGCAGGGGCCTCCTCAATGTAGGGGGAGTAACTCTTAATATCTCCTTGGACATAAAAGCTCTAGTTTGAGTTCTTGGAGCAGAGAGAGAAAGCATAAAGTATTACCGTTGAGGAAAAAAAAAAATACCACCTTAGAGATCTTTCATTGGAACTGGGTTTTTCCCATATTAAAAAAAATTTTTTTTTAGTGTTTTATTTATTCTTGAGAGAGAGAGAGAGAGAGAGAGAGAGAGACACAGAGCACAAGCAGAGACACAGAATCCGAAGCAGGCTTCAGGCTCCGAGCTGTCAGCAGAGAGCCTGACGTGGGACTTGACTCACCAACCATGAGATCATGACCTGAGCCAAAGTTGGACTGTTGGGTCCAACTTAACCGACTGAGTCACCCAGGCACCCCCCAACATTTTAAAAATCAGGGTTCCTTCCATTGTCAAAACGTTCCTGTGTGATAGCAGTTGTGACTTTATTCATTCTGGACTAAAAGTGTCTGTTAGAAAACTTGTGGGAATTGGAAGCAGGATCTTGAAGAGATATTTGCACACCCAAGTTCACAGCAACATCATTCACAATAGTCAAAAATTGGAAGCGACCCAAGTGTCCAATGACAGATGAACGGACAAACAAAACATGGTCTATACGTACAATGGAATATGGTTCAGCCTTAGAAAGGAAGGAAATTCTGACACAGGCAACAACGTGGATGAACCTTGAGAACATTGTGCTCGCTGAAACAAGCCAGTCACAAAAGGATAATGATTATATGATTCTATCACATGAGGTCTCTAGAGTAGGCAAGTTCACAGAGACAGAAAGTGAAAGGGTGGTTGCCAGGGACTGGAGGAGTGGGAGGGAAGTGGGGAGTTAGTGTTGAATGGGTGCAGAGTTTCAGCTGGGGATGATGAAAAAGTTCTGGAGATGGATGGTGGTGATGGATGCCCAACAGTGTGAAAGTACTTAATGACACTGAACTGTACACTTGAAAAAGGGTTAAGATGGTAAGTTTTATGTTAAGTGTATTTTACCACAGTAAAAAAAGAAAAGAACGAGTGAGAATAATTTTAATAATATATCACATTTTACCCAACAGAACCAGAGCATGCATCAGTTCACACGTAATCAGTTGCTAAAAGCATTACAGAGATTGTTTGTATTTTTTTATATGAAGTCTTTGAAAACCATTTTATATTTTATACTTTCAGAATATTGCGAATGGCCGCATGTCAAGTGCTTAATAGCCACATGCAGCTAGTGGCTATCATATTGGATGTATTGCTTTAGACAATATTTGATAGGAATATGGCTTCAAGGACCCCGTACTGTTGCTCCCAGACTCCCAGAGCTCCTTAAACCATGGGCTGGGACCTTGAGGACAGTTACACACCAGGTTTCTTTCTCCTCCTAAAAGAAAGAGACTGAGAGAACCAGGTCATCACCCTGAGTTGGTGACAGCAGGGTGCTGAGCCTTGACTGAGCAATTATCCTCAGATATGCTTTAGTGACTAAGGTTGCTGATATCTGAGCAAAGAAAACAAACCAAAACAAAGTCCTTAAGAATTGGCAATATAGAAGGCAAAGGATTTGATTTGGGGATAATTGGGGCTTCATGGGAAAATTCTCATGGGATCTAGCATCCTTATTACTGTTAAAAAAAAGAAAAAGTTCTAATAGGATCATTCTTGGATAACTTAGTTAATGAGTCAGTTTCTTTCCTTCCTTCCCCTTCTACCATTCCTTCATTTCTCCCTTCCTTCCCTCCCTCCTTCCCTTTTGAGTGTTCATGTCTGGTCCTCTCTGACAGGTGTCTATTTCTCTGAAAGTCTGATAAGAGCTGTTCCCCTGCCTCCCCCCAGTCCCTTCCTCTTTGTTTCTCAGGCTGGGTAGGCAGAGAACATGGCCTATTTCCCTGGCAAACCAAAGAAGAGAGATGCAGTCCCCCCCCCCCCGCCCCCAAGCCACCCTGCTGCTGTGGGGGAAGCCTGCGAGTTTCTGGAAGAGTGCTCATTGAGAATGCTAAGCCTCCTCCCAGAACTTCTGGCTTCTCTGCTGGGGATGGGGAGGGTCTGCACTGCAGCTTAATCCCCTGCTGCAAATTCCTGTGCTTCCAGAAACCACTCCCTCACCTGTGAGAGACTCCCAACTTGCTGGCTGCCCCGGGGAAGACAAAATGGAGTGTTGCCCCGTGGCCCAGTAAGGGAGAGTCCTGTTATGCCTGCCTGCCAATTCTTAGGATAATAAGCACCGGATGTGATTAGAAGTGGTTTTTCTCAAACGTAGCCCCGCCCACCAGCCAGCCAAACTGCAGATGAGCACCGCGTATGCCACATGAAGGTGGTTAGCAGAAGACGAGCAAGGCTTTGTCCAACTGTCCTGTACTGGCTGAGTGATGCCTTGGAGCATGTGCATGTGCACGCTGATAAATAAGCAGGGTGTGAGGGAGAGGCAGAAATGAGCCAGTTTCAGTTCCTATCATGGTTTTACAACCTCAGAGTTAATTTCCTCCTCCGGAAAGTCAAGGGAACAGCTGTCACCAGCCATGCAAAGCCCTGTTGCCTCTGGGTGCTGGCTAGTAAAGGCTGCTCAGTAAGCACAGAGGCAGGGCTTGGATTTCTCAAGCTTGAGCAGGAACGAATTGCTAGGAGGGGAAGGGGCGTGGCTGTCGGCGCAGGGTCTGCCCCTCCTGAAATAAGGCCACCCCTGTACCCACCTCCTAGGAATTGCAAAACGCATCATTGTTGGCTAGGTAGGCCTGGGGCCCCTGGGCGCCCCTGCATACTCACCTCCCCGTGGAAGGAGAAGTGTTGCCTGGTGTTATTCTCATTTTCAACAACATAACTTTGTTTGGCTGCACGGGCCAAGAGAACCCTGGGATGTTTTGACCCCAGAATTGGGGAAGATCAGTGACCTGGTGATTCAGGAAAATGGCTTAAGGAGCCCTGTGGCTCCAGCTCCGTGCAGATCAAAGTGTACCCTCCCAGGCCCAGCTCTGGGGATCAGGCTGTGTGTGGTGTCTGTGCAGATGAGAGGCTTGGAATCAGAGATAGTGTGCTGCCAGGCCTTCCTCCGCCTCTCACAGCTGTGGATGACTCTTTGCCATGCTCACTGGTGACAGGCCCCACTGGAGCAGGTTCTCAGCACCCAGGCTGCGCTGAGCGTTTACAGTAGACAATCCAAGGCAAATAAGGATAACAGCATCTACGCTGCTTTGATTCCCCTTGGGATTAATGTCACATGAATAAACAGTCCACAAAGCCTATATTCATAGAAACGCTTAGGATGTAGAATTGGAGCCAAATCGTGCCTGTGGACAGCCTAGGACAGGGGGACAGGGAGGAGGGGGTGGGGCTCAGAGGGGGCAGAAGCCCGGGAGGCTGGGGGTGGGGGGTGGGGGGGGGCGGCTGCCTACTCCAAGATTTAGAAGTGGCTGCAATTGCAAAGTGGTGAGAGTCAGCCTTGGTAGGCAGGACGTGAGAGAGAGCAGGGAACTCAGTCACAACGTCAGTCACAAGAGCTGAGCCCAAACCAGACGACTAGCTGCGTACAGCTCAGGGACCAGGAAAAATAAACAATACTCATTAACTGAGCTGTCCTGCGGGAACGAGCTGGGCTCATTTCATGTTGCATTTGCTCCAGTACCCGTGGCCCTTAAAATCCCTTCGGGGGATTTTAAGCCTTGTGCTAGGTTGAATGATTAATTAAAAAAACTTTTTTTTAACGTTTTTATTTATTATTGAGAGACAGAGAGACACAGAGTGTGAGCAGGAGAGGGGTAGAGAGAGGGAGAGACACAGAATCCAAAGCAGACTCCAGGCTCCGAGCTGTCAGCACGGAGCCTGAAGTGGGGCTCCAACTCACCAACCGTGAGGTCATGACCTGAGCCGAAGTCGGTGGCTTAACCAACTGAGCCACCCAGGCACCCCTGAATGATTACATTTTTTTAAAGAAAAAAAAGTCTGAAGCAAATATGGCGAAATGTAAAAGCTAATTGGTGGGTACCTGGGGCTCAGCGATATTATTTCTATCCTTTTCTCCATATTTTAATTATTTTGGAATCAAGAAAAATATCTATTGAAAATGAAGGAACTGAACATTCTTTATTTTATTCAGGCGCAACCCATGTGGTGGGCTCTTGCTTCTCACCTCCTTTGTTAAGATTCCAGGCAGGGCCAGGAATGCTGGACTCTCAGACAGCTAGGTTTTGCACCCTCCCCCCTCTCCCACCTCCCCCTACACTCGGGCAGGGCAGCAGCACCGGCCTGGGGTTGGCATACCAGGAAATCCTGGTCCTGGTGTCACCACATCCTTACAGCTCAGCTGATCCCCAGGCATGCAGCGGAGGGAGGGAGGCACAGTACAGCCTTCGTTGGCCTCTGTGGCTGGCTGGGAACATCCAGGATGAATCATCGGGAAGTCAGTAGTAATCTCTCCTGTTTCGCAAAGAGTGGGGGAATGGCAGCACCGCAGGGTGACCTGCCTGAAGCCACAGAGGGAAGATAAATAACTAGGAGGAAACACCAGAGCTGAAAATCTCCAGCTGAGATTTAAGGCCTGAGGCCCGTGAGCTGTTCTGGGAAGCGCTTGGCTCTCTGAGTGAAGGGCCCCGTGTGGTGTGATCGTAGGTCTCAGTGGAGCCCTGAGCATTCGGTGGCTTCTCTGGGCCACGTGGTCTACCTCTGACCAGGCCTCACAGAGTTGCCCTCTGGCACAAATCCTCGCCAATTCCCGGCAGGCCAGCTCCCAGGAGAGGGGCCCACAACTTGGATGCTTGAAGACGGTGGCTGGCAGTTCAGGAACTGGTAAGACTGGTTTCCAACGCTGGCAGCCACTAGTTAATGCCAGGAGGACACAGTTAGGAGAGGCTCTTGGAGTGGGCAGAAGGCAGAGATGCTGCCACCAATGTATAGAAGGCTAGAAATGCTTCTGGAATCTCCAACTCTACTTCTGGCCATCTGCCCTAGACATTTTGTCCCTAAGATACGATCCTGTAATATGGCGCTGCCTTTGCTAAACTGTCTGGGAATAAATAGTGTTGGAAGTAAAATCCAAATCCCCTTAGAGAATTTACCAGGGGGTCTGATTTTACTCTAAACAACTTACTATCATCTCGGAGTTAAGACCACAAAGAATTTCTAAACGTCGAGTGTGGCTTGGATTAAAAGTGTTCCTTTTAGGGTGCCCGGCTGGCTCATTGGTGGGGCATGTGACTCTTGAGCTCGTGGTCATGAGTTCAAGCCCCATGTTGGGCACAGAGCTTACTTAAAACCAGTTTGTGGGCCCCCTGGGTGGCTCAGTCGGTTAAGCGTCTGACTTCAGCTCAAGTCATGATCTCATGGTTCCTGGGTTTGAGCCCTGCCTTGGGCTTTGTGCTGATAGCTCAGAGCCTGGAGCCTGCTTTGGATTCTGTGTCTCCCTCTCTCTCTGCCCCTCCCCCACTTGTAGTTTTTTTTAATCTTTCTCTCTCTCAAAATAAGTAAATAAACATTAAAAAAAGAGTTCCTTTTATAGAAGAATTTTATTTTTGTTGTCCAGTTATTTACTTTTTAAGTCAAGATTTGAAGTATCCTAGCATCTTACATAGAATGTTTCTTTGAGTACACCTGCTTCAGTCCCTTGGGAACCAATGTCATCCTCAGGGTGTCAACTTTAACAGTTGGGTCTTCTGTTCTCTCAGAGCATTTGAGTAGGTGGTTCTGTTGGCTACTCCAGAAAAACAGCCCTCCCATATTTTTTAGGAGAAGCAAAGTGTCATTAGCCTGGACTATTTATCAGTGGTTTTTGAAGACAGGGAAATGTTTATTTTATGAGAACATTTGTCCCACCTTAATTTGCAAGGGATTAAAAAAAAAGTCACTGCCATGAAACATAATAGGAAAGTATTCGGTTCTTGTGAAACACATGAATGCTTGTGATAGAATTTCTTCTGCATAAAAACACCTTAGACATAATTTTCCAATTGTGCTGTCTTCCATACTGCCTCTGTACTCTGTTTTTTCAAAGCCCACAGAGGGGAGATAGGGCAGGTGTCAGAGGGGGGTCCCCACAGTCCATTTGCCTTCCCTTGCGGAGTTCAAATGATTTGTGTTGTTCTCTGCTTCCTTACCCAGAGGAAAGTCCCCATGGCCCATTTTCTGTGCAGTGCTTTTCCACTCTTTCATAATCTATTATTGTGACCTTGAGATGCAGAGAGGAGGCTTTGGCAGGGCGTGCTTTACGTGGAGCCAGCACTGCTGGCATCTGTGCCCTGGTCCTACATGCCCATGGCTGTGGTTGCCCTGTGCTCCCGAGAGGACATGCCTGTGCCTGTCATCCTGCATCCTGGCATCTGAGTCAGGGGCTGTGGGACCCTGGAGGCCAAGAGGACTCCTGTCAGTTTCCCCGAGAAGTACCATGTTCTTGGATGGGGAGGGGTGCTGGGTCAGCAAAGAACATGCATGTGGGAGAAGGTGTGTGTGTGTGTGTGTGTGCGCGCGCGTACGTGTGTGTGTGCACACGTGTGTGTGTTTTAGAAAAAGGAACAAAGAGAGACAAAGAGACAGAGACAAGACAGAGATAGAGAGACAGAGCTAAGATAGGGATCAATAAATCTACTTTAAAAGTAGATTTCAAGTTATTATTTTTTTTTTGCAGGATTGTCCCTTATTGATTTGATTCTTATAAAAATCAGTTACAAAAACTGTTCACACTATGCAATGCAAGACAGTTTGCCCTTTGGTGAAGACATCGAGGCTACAAGAAAAACATTAGACAACAGGAGAGAGGCTGGGCATGTCAGAGCGGAGGAGGCAGGGGACAGAAGCACAGTGTTAAGGGTTGAATGCTGGGGAGCCCAGAAGCCAACAGCACATCACATCCCATACTGGGTCCCTCACTCACTGTCCACTACAGCCTTGTCCTTTTTTCCCTCTTCACCCTGGTCTGCGTGGGCAGATGCTCCTGCCAAAGCTTACTTCATCAGATGAAATGAAGGGGAAATCTGATTTGCCACTAATTGGACTTACTGTAGGCAATTAGGGTTAAGCTGACATGAAGGAACTATCAGACACTGGGATTTTCAGTGTTTTTCATCATATTCCTGGGAACTTTTTCCAGAATCCAAATGGGATACTGATTGCGGTCATCAGGATTTTGAATCAGTTTAAGTCAGGATACTGGAAATAGCCAGTGTATGCATTATCATTATATAAGTTAACATGTAGTATATGCATATGGCATATATGAAGTATATGGGGTGTGTGTATATAGCATTTGATAATTATACATGATGTAAATATAATACATGGGGTGTATATATATGCAGTAAGTGACGTGGATATATTTATCACTGTCTAGATAAACAAGAACATTTAATAAGTGCACAAGGCATTTTCCATTTGATTTTCTAAATTACCTAATCTTTAATTCCTGTCGTGATCAATCATTCACAGATGAAGAGGGCTGGAACGCTGTTCCTGGGCATTCTAATTCCTTCCTTGAAATGAACTTACCATCTGCATTGAACTCCCAAATGGGTTCAACCATCACCTCCCTAAATACTTACAGTGAAATTTCAAGTCTAGACCTTGTTCTTAAAATCAGATGAGTCTATTTCACTGCCTGATCCATTCAGTAATTTAATCCTTTATTGAATGAATTAAATCGTTATTTCACATTTATTTATTGATAGCCCACTCTCTGGAAAGTTCTGTGGAAACTGCAAATATGGTGTGTGTGTGTGTGTGTGTGTGTGTGTGTGTGTCTGAGAGAGAGAGAGAGAGAGAGAGAGAAATTCTAGAGCTTCCTTCCACGAGCTGACATAAAGGCTTACACACACATTCTACATAAGTGCTTATTTAGACTTTGAAGTTCTTGGGTCACATAGGCAATTCCTCAAATCGCTGCCCCCAGGTCAGAGCCAGCCACCTGCTTTCATTACAGAAACTGTAATGGTTCTGTTTCTGGTGCCCAGTGACTCCCTGAAGAGAGCTCCTAGGAAAAACGGGCTCAGACACATTGTTCTCGTCTGCCTGCAGTGCCCTGAAGAACTGTATAGAGAGGGGTGTCTCCAAGGGGAGTGGCACACAGGACAATGTAATACGGTGGGGTGGGGGGCTGGGAAGCTGCTAGGACACAATGCCCAGCCCTACCTTTTCTCCTGACAAATGCTGTCTTCTCTGGTCTCTCTGATTCCTTCTGGACACTTCAAGGGGAATGTGCATCTTGTATGGCAAAACACTGCCTGCATTAGTCTGCGCCAGCCCTGGCCAGGGTCTGAGACCCACCATTCTGCACACTCATGGGTGTGTCTTATTTTTTGAGCTGAGGCCAGACCTTTGCTCCCATCATCATGCCCAGGCTGATATGCAGATGCTCTTAAAGTGGGGCACACATGACCAGGGAGTCATGGGGAGCATGTGTGATAGACAGTGGCCAGCGCCAGAGGCCTGGGTCCTGCTCATAGACACTTCTCTGGGTCTCAGTTTCTTCCTCGGACCCAAAGAGTTTGGACTAGAGCAGCCCTGGGCCTTCAGCTCTGACCTATATGGCTCAGTGGAGCCTGGTTGCCTTCCTTCTACTCAGGGAGGGTGAGGCCTTCCTCCGGGCCCCAGGCAAGCTGTGGGTAAGTCTTGGGTGGTCCAACCTGGACAAAGGCTTTGTCTACCCAGATAATCTGTGCAGGAATGCCCTCAGTTCTAAGGGCCAGTGTTTATAACTTTTGAGGAGGATTGTAATGAGGAAATGCCCTTCACTGAAAAACCAGAAATATTCTCTGAGCCCTTGCTGGGGGCCAGACACACTGAGGGTGGACACAGAGAAACATGGGGGCAGGTCTGGCCCTCCAGGGCCTACAGCCTAATGGAGCAGCTCTACTGCTTTCTCACTCTAATCTCAGGGGGTGGATGCACAGAGTTGGTCTACAATTCCCCTTGGCACCAGGGGAAGCCCGGAGGCAGATGGGGTGCTCTTCAGCTTTCCTGCCATCAGCTTCTCTGCGCTAAACTTTCTGTGTTCTGTGCTATTGCAATCCACTGGTCTGTGCCCTCACACCCCTCTTTCCTTTCCTCATGGCTCCTAAATCTGTGTCTTCCAGGCTCACCATCAAAGTGGCCTCACTTGGTTTTTCTGTTTTCAATTTGCCTTACAGCTCTGCCTACATCTTGCTTTGAATAAGACCTAACTTTTTGCTACCTACCACCTGGGGTCATTCATCCACCATGCCCAAGTTCATGGTGTTGAGTAATATCACTACTCATTTTTACCAGATTGTATATGCCATATCTAGATTTGTTTTTTACCCAGGGATAGCCAGCCCAACCAGGGGTAAGAAACAGAATTTATATGCATGTAAGAAAAGGGATCACAGATTATAAGCCTTCATAGAACTATATCTCTAGCTATCTATGTATCTATCTCCTATCTATCTGTCTATTATCTATCATCTATCTATCTATCTATCTATCTATCATTTATCTGTCTTCACATAACACACTATTCAGTTGTCTCCAGGTACTCGTGACAATTTTTTACCCTCTAGATGGATATGAGTCAAGAGAGAAGATACTGTCTAGAAGAATGGAACAATACAGACCATGTTTATAAAGGTCCCTAACCAGGTGAGTGAGACTCTTAATGGATTTTATTGTCTTAGATAGGTTAAGTCAGTGGTCACTACTGAATTCCTTTCTATTTGCTGAGCCCTGCCTGTCTGCACCCTTTTTCAGACTTCTCACTGTACATCTGTGTCCAACTGCTATATTCTACTGATTCTGTGATATGCATGGCTTCTTATTTGAACATTTCTGAGACTAGAATACTTTGAAAATCGGTGGTGTATCATAACTTGTTAGTCTGCCTTTCTTTCCTCCCTTCCTTCCTTCCTTCCTTCCTTCTTTCCTTCCTTCCTTCCTTCCTGGCACACCAATTAATGGAACTACTTATGGTACTTTATATTTGCTGGAATATTGCCTATGGGAAGCTTGAGAGATCCTGAACCAGTGATAATGGTTTTAATAACTCCCTTCCAAGAAAAGTAGAGGACACAGGCATCCTATTAGGAAAAAAAAAAAAAAGAGGCTTCCCTGCTATCACTTCAAGAATCTTCCAGGTACTGTCTTCTACTCTACCCCAAACCTACTTGACTGTCTTGGCAGCTGTGGCCTCAGTCCTTCTGCCTCCTCCCTGGTGTCTGTTTCCTGCCTGGGTTTCCACTTAACTCTGTGAGGTCTGTCTGTCCAGCAGAATGCTGGCTTTACCACCAGCCTTGGTCCTCTGCTCGCTCTTGGCTCTATGCTCTGCAACCTGGAGACCCTCATGCCCATCGGCACCCAGGCTCTGGTCAAGCAGGGATCAAGATTTCCTCTGGCTGGGGAGCTCAGACTGTGCTTTTCACTTTTGTATCCTTAGCGCTTTGCACAGTTACTGGCACATAGTAAGGGCTCAATAAATGTTTACACAATAAATCCACAACAGATTTATTGTTTTTTCTCTACATGTGACATATAAGTGCAGAACATCTTGCACACTTTTTCCTTTTTCCCGTGATAAGGAGGAACCATAGCACACAGCCATTCCCGGCATGGCTGAAGCATCTGGTCTCAAGGGCCATTTACTGACACTCCCATTTAGATGTGGTAGTTTTGTCTTTTTTCTGTCTCTTTAGCTGAGATGGGGTATGGTTAGCTTTATGGGGGTGGGGTAGAGAAGGGAATATGTGTCTTATCTTTCTCCTTCTGCATAGCCTCATACCTGGCCTAGCCTTGAAATATCCATTTCACCTGGGACAGTTCCAAGTTGAGGCCTGAGCTGGGGCCAGATAAGGCTTCATATGCTTTTGCCTTTCAGCTTGGTCTAGATGAAGGCTGTTTGCATCTGTCAGATGCAAGGGACCTATCCAGGTCACCTCTGGTTTTGATCTAACTCTTTGGTAAAGGTGTGACTCTTAACCCAATTAACATGCTCATCAAAGGCAGTTATCCATCTATTAGGGTGATTGAGCTTCCTGTGAATTGAGCTCTTTCTGACCACACTGGAGGGCAAAGGAACATTAAGGAGGCAAGAAACTCTCCCTGACCCCCCAACTTAGCAACATGCTGAGAAGCAGGACAGGCCATATCGTATACTTCTCCTATAACGAACTGGTTTGTTCACAGTGCTTATGGAGTCTTTTTCGCAAATATTCACTCTTATCCAGATTGTGGTATACTATTTCAGGTTTCTTCTAGAAAACAGGTCTGGTGGTATGGTATTTGTTTTCTCTACTCAGGGGCTGTAGCAGGAGCTTCAGATTGTAACATCCATGAGATGGGCACAGTAGGGAGGTGTTGGGCAGTGGTGTGCTGCATGGGTTCCTGTGAACTGACTTTTAATCATTCAGAAACCTTGCTAGATGGTCATCCAGGGTAGAGGTATTTTTCCCAGAGGAATTAGCAAAGCTACACCAGGGCTTTCTCCTCTTTCCCTTTGTAGAACCAGTTAACCAGCACAACATTCATGTGGACTCAGAATGGAGCATCCTGGCAAGTGTTCTGGCTGATTATTTCACTTTCTTTTTTATTTTTTTGTCTTTTAGCTGTGAATTTTATCAAGGAACAGGTATTCATAGTACAACGAGAAGGAGAGGCATACAATGAACATATGAAATGGTCCAGAATAAGGTGAAGACATGTGCTGTGAAAACAGTACCAGCCTCTGGGCGAGAGATCACTGTCTGGCACTGCAGGGGGTGGTCTTGCTGCTCCTGGCTTATTTAGTTATCTATTTATTTATTATATTTTTTGAATGTTTATTTTTGAGAGAAGAAGAGAGACAGAGCATGAGGGGGAGAGGGGCAGAGAGAGAGGGAGACACAGAATCCAAAGCAGGCTCCAGGCTCCGAACTGTCAGCAGGAGGCTTAAGCGGGGCTCAAACCCACCACTACGAGATCATGACCTGAGCCAAAGTCGGATGCTTACCTGCTTAATCAACTGAGCCACCCAGGCACCCGAATGCTCCTGGTTTAAATTCTCCCTCCCAGTGCATGCATCCTCTGCTGCTGTGAGCCATGAGCTAAAACTTTTGCCTGTGACCTTCTCCAGAGATTTGCCCTTGACCAGAGTGGGCCTGCCTGGTCACTCCTCCTCCTGTTCCCACTTAAGGCAGAAAAGTCACCCCCTGGCCCCCGGTGAGGTAACTGCATAAGAGTTATTAGCCGCCAGTGTTTAAGACATTAAACAGTTTATCTTAATTAAAGACAATCAGGAAAATGCTTGAGGATAAAAGGAACCATCAACATTCTAGTGAAACCAGACATTTTGGATGTTTTTCCTTCCGTTTCTTATGTGGAGCAAATCCAGACAGAAAGCACTCATTTCAGAAAAAGAGTTGAAAGCAAAGAAGAGACCTCCTTCCCCTTCTTTTTCCAATGCCCAGTGGACAAAACTTTTGGTATGAATAAGTGAGAGTTCTTTACGCTTTCTTAGCTATTATTATCAGCAATCCTTGACCCAATACAAATTCCATGTTCCTGCCTGACTTGCAGAGAATGAGGGGCTCCCCAGGAAAGGTGAGGCAGAGAGTAAGCCCTTAGGGAGGTGACATTGACTTAGGGCTAAGGGCTGGGAGGAAAGTTCCGTAGCTCACAGGAGGCATGGAAGGAAGGACCGGTGACAGCCCCAGGTGACAGGATGGGGGCCAGTGGGTGACTACTGGAGGAGGCCAGAGACATCACAGCCACCCTGCAGCTCCATGGACCTTTACCCACCAGGGCAAGCAAGCAGTTCAAATTTTTTCTAAGTATAAAAACCCTCAGGCCCTTCACTTTGATGAGGCAACCACCAATCTAAGTGACCTTCTGGAGGACCTCTAGGTATCCTGACTCACAAATCTTTTTCCTCACATCAGTGACTAAAACTGGTATTTCCAAACATGTATGAAAAATGGACCCCAGATGAACAGTACAAAATACCACCTGCTTTTCCTCTCCTAAAACCTGCTCAGACATTGAAATGATCTCAGGGTCTGTGCACATTCCAGCAAATCATTGTGGTTGCAGTAAATGTGGTAGGACTGCCTCTCTCAGACCCACCCATCCTTGCCTCTCACAGGCACACCCCTGAAACTGACCCTGAACCTAAAGTCTCGATGTTCCAAGTTCACTGTAAGTTTCAAATGCCACCCATGTCAGGGCTACCTGAAGGGAAGCCTAGGGTGTCAGGGACATGGTGGGAAGCAAGGAGCATCTCACCGTCAAGGTGGGCTATTGTCCCTGGCTGGTCAAAGAGAAGATGCAAAACAGAATTTCTTCCAAGGCTCCCAGCCTCCTGAAATGGGAGTCTCCCCCCAAAGATTGGTTTTATCTAAGTGAGTTGATTGAGAATGTCTGGTGGAATTGTACTCTTTGATTCAGTCAGTGATTGCTATTGAAGTTAGTTTTAGATAATTTTTTTCATTTATATTTATCTTTAACTAGATAATTATTTGTTTTATCCTCCCTTCCATCAACATGGCTTATCAAATGCCTCCCACACACTTAGTACCCTTCTGTGCTGGGGAGACTGATGCAAAAGATAAACTTTTTTAGGCCAGAGCAGGTAATAGGCTGGTCAACGTTTATTAGCATGTTGATAGTGGTTCATACAACTCTCAGCAGTGTTATCTGACACTTCAAGGAGGATTTCTTTCAGAGGGGGCATCTGATATGAGATCATTCTGGCCTGATGGGGGAAAGAGTCCTTATGTGAGCTCTTGAGAACTGAGGCCAAGAGGCCAGATCCTGAAGAATCTTGGATATTGTTTTCATGAGTTTCATTGTTCATTTGGAGGTTTTGAGAGCCAGAAAATAATTTTAAGTAAAAGAATGACATAACACACATTTTGAAAATATAGCTCTGGCTGTGGTCAGAGGGAAATGGGATGAAGGGTTTAGTTATCAATGCTCTCTCTGCTATGAATTACTTCAAAATACAGTGACTTAGGACAACAGCACATTTCCCTTTCGGTCAGGATTTCTGGAGATGCCTACCTGAGAAGTTCTGGCTCAGGATCTCCCATGAGGTTGCCGCTACAATGCTGGCTGAGGTTATAGGTACTGGAGGCCAAGGTGACTAACTTTCATGGCTGCCAAATTGGTGCTTGTCATTGGCAGATTGTCATTTCCTCTCCACATCAACCTTTTCACAGGCTGTGTGAGTGTCCTTGTGATGTGGCTGTGAGCTTACTCCAGAATGGGTGACCCAAAGGGAGGCCAAAGTGGCTGTTATGAACTATAGATCTGTGTTCCCTTCAAGTTTACATGTTGAAACCCCAACTCTTATGGTACTTGGAGATGGGGATTAGAAGGCAATTAAGGTTAAATGAGGTCATAAGGTAAGGGTAAGGCCCTAATCTTACAGGGCTGGTGCCTTTATAAGAAGAGACTTTCTCTGCTATATGAGTACACAGGGAGAAGGCAGTCATATACAAGTCAGGAAGAGAGCTCTCACTAAACACCAATTCTACTGGCATCTTGATCTTAGACTTCCCAGCCTCCAGAACTGTGAGACCTAAATGTTTGTTGTTTAAGCCACCCGGTCTATGGTATTTTGTTATAAACCATCACTTCAACCATACTCTATTTGCTAGGATAAAGTCACTAAGTCTAGCCCACATTCAAGAGTAAAGGAGTTAGACCCCATCTTTTAAATGAAAGCATGTCAAAGAACTTGTGGACATACTTTCGATATCTCTTCATGAAGGTTTTAAAATAAGAGATTATTTTGTGACCCAGATGAGAAAAGAAAGTGGGTTGTAATACGACTCTAAAGCAGGGAGAATAGGACACAGCTTGAGAGATAGTAAGTGAATGGAACTAACAGAATTTGGAAATGTATTGCGATTAGACTGAACTAGTACAATGAAGATACGTGAGATATGGAGGAGGGAAAGCAGAGTCAGGACAGGCTAAATGTGAGATGTCTTTGGGATGGGAAAATGGGGATTTAAAATAGGCAGTTGCATGTGTGGATCTGTGGCATTGATCTTGGGGTGGTAAGCATGAAAACCATGGCTATAGATGAGATCACTCAGGCAAAGGGCATAAAATAAGGGGAGCAAAGAGCCCAGGGAAGAGCTCTGGGACACTCCTTCAGGTGGGCTTTGTGTAGAGGATGATGGTCTGGCAAAGAGGATGGAGAATGGAGCAATCAGAGAGTAGGAAGAAAATCCAGAAACTGTGGGCTCAGGGAGCCAGGAGGAGACATTGGGCTCCTGCACTGAACATAACTAACGTTCTGGTAGGTGGCTGGAAGTGGTGATATGGGAGTAGTCGGTGATCTTGGCCTAAATGTCTTAGTGAAGTAAGATGAGTCAGATTGGATTGGGTTGAGGAATGAATATTTGGAAGGACAGACAGTAGACAAATTGTGCTGCCATCTTTGAAGAAGGTTCACTTAGTAGGAGAGTCACACAAATTGTGTTAGAATTACCTCTGGGAGGGCTGCAATAGAGATGGAGGGGGTGAGGAAGAGGGAGTTTGGTGAAAGTGAGGTCCTTGAGAAACTACCTGCCTTTGATCTTTGGGAGGAGACTTTTTTTTTTTCTTTGTAGGAAGATGGGATTGGGTGTCCATGATAGGTACCTATAGAATTGGGGTTTCCCTTGGGATAACCCAATTAATGCTGTTTTTCTGATGACGTAGAAGTCTAGGTTAAGAGTACTCAACTTTGGTCATATGTTAGAATCACCTGGGGGAACTTTTAATCCTCCTTCATGCCTCTCACCTCTCTGACCCATGATGTCAGAACCTCTGGGTTGGAGCCCCAGCATCAGTAGTTTTTAAAGTTCCCCATGCAGCCCTTGTGGAAGAAGGCCACCAATGGAGGTGAATTTGGGGGAGAAGAGTGGTGGTGATGAGTGCTCATGGGATTAAATTGTGGGAGCAGAGTGTGAGGAAGGCCACTGACCAGTCCTGCCAGACAACATGAAGCATTTTTGAGGCAGGAGGCCATTCATCCCCCATGGTGATTGTTTACTTGGCTATGTGGTCACCTCCAGTATAGCTACTTGCTTGCTGTTTCAGGTTTGCTGACAGTAAGTGGTAGAAGACCCTAACTTTTGCATGTCTGTTTCATCATCTGAGAAATGGACATCATAGTGCCTACCTTCTGGGACTGAGGTAGGATTAAGGGAGATGATAAGAACTCATAGCACATAGTAAGTGCTCAATGAAAAGTCACTATTATCATTAGCAAATAACCCTGTTGACTAGAATTTCACATGTGAGTGAGACAACAGTTGAGAGCTATAAAAAACTAATTTGTAGAGAAGAGCTTGTTTACTGGGACAGTGGACCTCAGAGGAGTTTTAGGGTGACCTATCGTCTGCTTTTGGAATCCTGGAGAGTGTGAATTGGAGACCTAAGGGCAGATGTCACTGCTTTGGCTGTCTTCATAGGGCCACAGTGCAGTGTTAAACTCAGACTTTGTTTGGCTTGTTGTCTGTCCTGTCCCATTTGGGTCAGTGTCTAGTCTGGGGAACAGATGAAGGATTATTGGTCCCATCACTGGGTCTAACCAAGCCAAGCCATATGTAATGATTAGAGACAGAGATACAAGGCTCTGTTCACTGCAAGGGGCCTATCTTCAAGGGGACCTGTTTCTGGTTGCTTTGATCATCCCTGCTGGCATATTACTCAGACTGCTACTGATTGCACAGGCAAGGAGGAGCACATTTTTCTAAACCAGCTCCAATATGGCATTCTCCACCAGATGAAAAGAAAAGGTGGGGTGCTGCTTGAGCCATGTTGAACATGAGATAAGTCATGCCCAGAAAGATGTACCTAACCAGAGTGGCTTCTTATCTTTGATATGCATCCTCCCAATGTGAGCTTTAGCTGCCATTATAATCATTACTTTGGTAGGTCCTGTCCCAGGACTAGTATGTGGTGAGAAGGAGCTCTGGATCCTGCACTGATGGCTGCCTTGCCCACAGAGACTACAAGTCCCAGCATTCATTGCACACGGGTCCTGCCCCCAGCCCCTGTTCCAGGAGAGGCCCTGGAGGCTCTCCCTTGCCTCTCCCAGAAATGTCCCTCCTTATCTTCCTGCAGTCTGGCAGGTTGCCACCCAGGCCTTGATTCAGGCAAATGCTTTGTTACAGTGCAGTGGTGGTGATTTTTTCATTCCTGGTGGTTTCTTTACACCATGATGAGACAGGAAAAGCAACATGTCTTAGCAGAACGCTGCCTCACTGCTCATTCATTCAGCCAGAGACCAGAACCCTGGCAAGATCCAGAGTTTTGTCAGATGGGAACTGTGGTAGTGAGTAAAAAAAGTGAAACCAGATGTTCTTTCCCTCCAGTTGCTTCATATCCATGCAGGGGCTTGGAGGAGGAGGCTGTAAAAATGTCACAGTCCTTGATTCCTGAGGCCCAGATTTACACACCGTGTAACCTTGCATCATAAATCCACCGCCCTTGCTGGAGCATCAGCTTCTGAAGGGGCAGAGCCCAGCTGTGGCGTGGACCAGAGGCAGCTAGTGGTGCTGGAGGGACATGGGTGGGGAGCACTGGGCCAGGGAGCCTGGCAAGGGACCAGCAACTGCTTTTCAAGAATTTTAAAGAAGTCAAAAGATTTTTACAAGATTGGCTTGGAGTTTGGCCTTCTTAGGAGATAAGCCAAACTCTATTTTGTGCTTTAGTCTGAAAGGGAACTTGATTTCTCTTTGGAACATATTTGCACATGCAAGAGAAGTCAATGGGAATGAAACACACATAAGCAGAGAATTTTCATGTCAAGTCGAAGTGCTGGCCGGAGAGAGGAGATGAAGGCAGGGGCTGGAGCCCACCTGTCTGAGAAGGCCATCCTCTGGAAGCTGGAACTGACCTTGAGTGTCACAGGAAGCCATCTCACCTTGGCTTTAAAATGCTGATTCTATCTGGTATGTGAATAAATTATGAGGTTGGGGTCAAGAATGGAAGCAAGGAGACAGCTTAGGAGACTCTTCTAGAAATCCAGGCAGGAGACAATGGTGGCTTGGACAAGGTGGAAGCCACGAATGTGGAGAATGACAAATGGGCTCGGAGGTTTGGTGGTGACACACAGTAGGAAGAATCAAGGATGCTTGCCAGAGTTTGGTGCAAGCAGCTGAGTGGACCATGGCCATGCCATTGAAACAGGGAAACCTGGAGTAAGACCAGGTTTGTTGAGATTTAGACCTTGCTTTTTCAATATGTTGGACTGGAAACACTTATAGACATATATGGGGGATGTTTTAAATGTACTTTTTAAAATGTTTATTTATTTTTGAGAGAGAGAGAGACAGAGACAGAGACAGAGACAGAGTGAGAGTGGGGGGGGGGGACAGAGAGTGAGGGAGACACAGAATCCAAAGCAGGCTCCAGACTCTGAGCTGTCAGAACAGAGCCTGATGTGGGACCCAAACTCACAAACTGAACTGTGAGATCATGACCTGTGCCGAAGTTGGACGCTTAACCAATTGAGCCACCCAGGCACCCCTATGGGGGATGTTTTAAAGAGACAGTAAGATATATGGGTCTAGAGCTATGAAAAGAGGCCAGGGCTGAGATATCAATCTGGGAGTCGTACGACAATTGAAAAGATAGAAATGGAGTGTTGGTACTCAGGCCATAGCTGCCCTGTGCTATGGACATGATCATGTGGTCACCTTCTGGCCTCTGTGTCAATGCCCATCAGTGTGGGGAGATCTTAGGCCGTGTATGCATTGTTCCTTTGCTGCCTGCAGCTGACATCTGTTTGTCATGTTTCTATCTGAGTCCAGAGCTTCCCCCACTGTTTCCCTGCGGGGCTTCCTTGGTTGCTGCCTGCAATTGAGGGGGGCTCCCCCATGGTACAAAAACCCCTACCATCCTGACCCTAGATCAGTAGGCATTCTTCCCAAGTTCGCTGTATCTGTCTTTTTCATGATCTGGCTCAAATTTTCTGCTCTCAGAAAACATTTTCCCAGCTTGTTGACATTTTTACAATAGGTATAAACTTATTATCTTATTATTAGTCACTAAACCGGAACGATTTGTTTTTCTATTTGATCCATGTTGCCTCAAGTGTTACATTAGTTTCTGGTACATTCAAAATGACTGAGTTCTGAGAGCTGACTTTAAATGATTCTTCTAGGTATGTGTCTAACCAGTAGATGGTCAGGATGTCACTCAGGATGCCTGTTACAAAAATGCAGGTTGTAGTAGATCGTTCTGTTCTTGCTTATTGTATTTCATGCAATTTCATTCTAAACAAACTGTGGTTTTCATTTGTTCTAATTAAAGAGTAGCGATGTTCAGTTTGGTGGATTCTTCATATAAAATGCCTCAAATAGCCTCCCCCTTCCCCTGCCCCCAAATCAGGCTGAAAACAGACTCATGCTTGTACTGTAGAATTAAAAACTGCACTTGGGTGACTGAAGCCAGAACATATGTGCGAACAGCTGAGGGTGTTTATTGTGGTCTAATGTGGAGCCTGTGGGCCAAGCAAGGAAGGCCCAGGGCAATTTGATTTACCATCCAGGAGAGCCCAAAACTTGAACTACTCTGAGCCCAGGATGGGACCCTCCTCTCCCTGCACCTGTGAGCTCCAACCCCCACTGAATCCATGAAGCTCACAGGAGTCTCCTGAAGAAAATGAAGGGAGCCCATAGCTCTAGGCCCCATGCCCAGCAGTGCTATCCAAAGCTCTTCTTACTCCCTCCTGAGTATTTGGCCTTTGCTGGTACCTAGATCACTTCCTGGACTGGAGCCTCAGATTTCATCTCCTTTGGGGAGATTTGTTGCAGATAACTGGAACAAAAGACAAGCTGGGGAGCCATGAGGGTATGTGGGGAATATGAAAGTATGTAGAAGGTCATAGTGCTCACAGGAGTGGGTACAGTGAGACACAGAGACACCCGGCAGGGGGGTCTTGGGACAACCCAACAGGTAAGAGGGTAAGTGAGCTCTTGAAACTGCCTGAGAAGGCAAGGTCATTGTGGGGGGCCAGAGGGTGAGAACCAAGGGTGAGGAGGGTATGGAAGTCAGGGAGAAGCACATTCCAAGAAGGAAGAGTAATGAGTCAACACAGTGCAGACAGTTCTTAAGATGAAAAGAAAAGTGCTCAGTGGATTTGGAAATCTGGCGCTAACTGGTGACTTTAATAAGAGCTGGATGGTAGAAGGGGGGTGGGGCGGCGGGCAGGAGCCAGACTACAGGAGCTAGAAAGTGAAAACAACAAAGAGGCTAAGTGAAACTACTCTGAGACAATTTGGCAAAGACAGAGACAGAGGGCAGAAGGAGAGAGAACACACAGGGTGGAGGAGGAGTTTGGTGGGTTTGTTTCTGTTTGCTTGGTTTTGCAGAGGTTGGGGTGGGGGTTTGTCATGAGATTCGTGTCAAGAAGACGACTTGTTTCTCTAGAGGTGTGTCTGGAGGGAGGTTAGGAGTGCCTGGAAAAGACCAGGGAGTAACACACCAAGAGAGGAGCACACTCTTCAAATCCAGCCCCACCCCTTTGCCTGATTGCCCCACCCAAGCCCTCGTGATTCACCTCCCCCTCCTCCCTCCCCTCCCGCCCCCCCCCCCCCCACACACAGTGAAAGTCAGCTTGACATCATGGCTCCACCAAGGGGATTGTTCTGTGATTCCTGCTATGGCCAGGAGAATGTTTTGTTGTTTGTGCTGATTACCATTTTGGTTTTAAATGGGGAGTATCTGGATGGTCAGCCCAAGGAACAAGGGAAGGGGGAGGGAGAGAAAACAGAGAGGGTTCTTTAGGAGGGAGGTGGATGGGGTCTGCATGCAGGTGAGCCACCAGGAGGGTAGGAGAAGGAGGACTCATCCTTTGAGCCTGGAGAGGAAGCAAGAGGAGGATGAGCCCTGGGAATTCCTGAGAATTCATGCCTGATGAGCCCTACTTTCCCTGTTGAAAAGGTAGTGTACAAAAGGCCACTTGTTGTAGGGGACGACAAGGGTGGGGTTTGATGAGGACATCTGAGGTCAGCTGTTGTAGGGACTGGGTGTGTGGAGGGGGTTTGGATACGATCCAGGAGGGGACCTTGCTGGGTCCAGGTGAATGGCAGACTGAGGTGTTCCTGGCACAGATGATCCATAGTTGCCTCCATCAGTGCCATAAGGGTATAGGAAGGAAGGAGGTGTATGGGGATTTGAAGAGGGGTCAAGATCCTAAGGTATCTGTTCCACTGATGTATTTGTTCATTCTTTTGCCCATACCTCACTCTCTTGATTATTTTCTTTATCAATTATATTGATATTTTTAATTTATTTTTAATTTATCAATTATAGGTAGAGTCTGTTGACTTCCTCTTAGGATTTTTAATTTATAATTATAGGTGCGGGTCTGTTGACTTCCTCTTAGGATTAATGAGAAGTCAGCTCTCTTATTCTCTCCAATTCACCTCCCCCCATTCTCCTCATACAGCTATATCACTGTTTTTAATAAAATCAGTAATCACTGTTTTTAAAACCAAAACTGTTGATATTATTTACAAGTCAGAGCTTGTGTTATATCTGTATTTTTCTGTAGACTTTTGTCTTCCTTTAAGTTACCTATTTGTCTTACTCATGACTTATACGCTCTTTTTATAGACATATATGTGGCAATTTAAAATATGTCCAAGATCCTTTTGACCTTCTTCCCTTCAAAATGGAGAGCGCCTGTGTTGTGTGCAGGCTGTACCCAGTGCATTGCTTCTAACAAATATGATGTGATGGCACGTGACTTCTGAGGCTAGGTCGTAAAAGGCCTTACAGCCTCCTCCTTGGTCTTTCTCACAGACTTGCTTGCTCTAGGGAAGACTAGTTGCCATGTTGTGAGGTCATGTGATCAGCCCTATGGACAGGTCCATGTGGGAAGAGACTGTGGCCTATTACCAATGGCCAGTAGGAACTGAGGCCTCCTCTAACAGCTGTGTGAGTGAGCCATGCTAGAAGTGGAGCCCATAGATCCAGTCAGGCTTGCAGGGGACTGGAGCCCTGCTGACATCTTGCCTACAACCTCAGTGGAGAATCTGAGCCAGCATCTCTCAGCTAAGCTGCTCCCAGATTCCTGACGCTCAGAACCTGGGAGATAATAAATGTTTATTATCTGTAAGTCTTGGGGTAATTTGTCATGCAGCAATAAATCATTAATATTATATCTTTAACCTCTTCTTGATTATCACTTTGTCACTAGATCTGCCACATTATCTATTCTGTCAAGCCTAATTATTTTTCTCCTGGATCTCTCCATCTTTCTGCTCCCACTGGACTGGTTATTCTCAAGACCTGCAGCAAACTTGGCATGTTTCCCACCCTGCTGATTGGGGTCACTGGTTCCTAGATCTCTATATCCTTTCTTATTCTTCCTTTTTATTCTCTCCTTTCCCTGAAACCCATCAACTACTACTCTTAGGACAAGGAGTATGGGAGATAATTTTCTTATCCTTGAGTGTCTAAAAATGTTTTTCCTGCTCTCATTCTTGATTAGTCTGTCAGTTAAAGAATTCAAGGTAGAAAAATAGTCTTCTCTTAGAATTTTGAAGTCATTGATTGATCTTCTAGCATCCAATGTTGTACTTGTTGTCCAATACCATTTTCATTCTTATTTCTTTGTGTATTACCTGGCCTTCCCTTCCTTGGAAGTTCAAAGCTCCTCTGTTTATCCCTGGTGTTGGAGAATTGTATAGTGACATGCCTTGGAATATTAGTTAGGATGCTTTGTTGATACTAAAGAAAGCCCAACTAAGAGTGGCTCATTATACAAGTGGATTTATTATCTTGCATAATAAGAAGTCTTGAAGTGGGGCATCTGGGTAGCTCAGTCAGTTAAGCATTTGACTTTGGCTCAGGTCATGATTTCACAGTTCATGAGTTCAAGCTCCACATTGGGCTCTGTGCTGACAGCTCCGAGCCTGGAGCCTGCTTCAGATTCTGTTTCTCTCCCTCTCCCTGCCCCTCCCTTGCTTGTGCTTTGTCTGTCTGTCTCTCTCTCTCAAAAATAAACATTGAAAAAAAAAAAAAGTCCTGAAGTAAGATGCCTCTGGTGCTGATTAACATAATGAATGAATTACATCATCAGGGACCCAGGACTTAACCCCCTCCCACAACCAAAAAAAAAATTCCTCCAGAGTGCCTTGAATAATTCCCCTTGTAGGAAAAATATAGCAGCAGTGTTTATTGGGACTATTTCTTCCTCTGACTCTTTTTCAAACTGTGGAATATTTCCCAGAATCAGTCCCTTCCTGGGCAAACTTTGCTTCGTGGTCCTACATCCCAAATGAGGTGTTATACCCCTTCCTAAACAAATCATTAGACAAGTGGAATAAAATTAATATAATTGCCCTCCACTAATCAAGATCTACTCCCTGGAACTGAAGATGGGGTTGGTCTTCTCTGACACGACTTTGCCATAGAATGTGGAGATTTTAAACAAAATCTGAATCCTATTATAAGGAACAATAAGGCAAGTGCTATTGGTAGGCAACTGAAATGTCTGCTGTAGCACTGTGGGTTTTGTGTGTGTGTTTGTGTTTGTTTTTTGTTTTTTTGTTTTTGTTTGTTTTTTGCCATTTGCTGTGATCAAACCTGGTGATCTATCTTTTAAAACTTGTTTAAGTCTCCTACTTGCTGATATCCCTCTCCTGTGTCTTTGTTCTTGTGGGTCTATGCCATTTTGTTCCTTGATTACCATTTTAATAGGCTCTCTGAAGGGAGGGGTGATCAGTCTGTATGTTGAATCTGTCATCTCTCTTTGGAAGCCCTGTGACCAATGTTTTTCAATCTGTGAATTATAACCCATGAGTAAGTTATGTCCAGTACTTAAAAAATGAAACAGAATAGAAAATACCAGAGTGTATGTACCGCATATAGTAGGATTGGATGTTGTTTCACTGAACTTTTGTTTCAGCTGTGTGCTCATGTGTGTGCATCTGTCCTGCATAGAGATGTCAAATGTGTTTTCTGCTAGATGTTGCACACAAAAATATCTGGGAAGTATTGCTTTAAAGACATGTCTTTGGAACATTTTGTGTTCTATAAGAGTATCGTATTTTGGTTCGTTTTACAGATCTGTGAGGCTAGGAGGACATCTAACAAGCACATCAAACTTCAGTGGGTATGACATACAAGTGGTGTATGTATAAGGAAACGGCCTCACTCTCTCACAGATCAACCAAAATCTCATAGGAATAAATGTGTTACCGTTATCATTCTATTCATTTCTGTTTTCCAGAGAAAGAAACTGCGATCCAGAAATACACATAATGCCTGCATAAGGCAGCAAGAAGTCAGGCCAGAGCACATTTCTGGATACTGAATGTGGAGAGCGGCTAAGATCTGCCTCCTGATGGTTAGGGCTGGTTAATAGAACATGTGGAGCTCTGCTTCCAGGGGTAACCTGTCTATTCAGCAAGGAACCAGCAAAAAGTTGCATTCCGCAAATGTTTGGAGAGCCTCAGACAAGGCAAGGTGCAGGGCTATGGCTGAGTTACAGAATGGAGCAAGATCAAGGTTTGTTTTTGAGGCTTATCACCCCAAGTCCATCTTTCCAGGAGGTTGTTTTCAGCAGAGACTTATGGGGATATTTTTTGTGCCTAAAGACTTTGAGGAAGTGAAAACCTTCTTCTGCTAAACCAGCGTTTTTAGATCAAAATGTGTCGTGGTTGGGAAGCTCTTGTCTCTGTCTGGCTGAGGTCACTATCAGCCACACTGGTAAGAAGCATGGAAATCTGGTGCTCAGTTCTCATCCCTGGGCAGAGGGCCAGCCTGGAGGACTTCTCAGTCTGGTAGCCCTGGCCTCTTCAGTGGCCCCATTAACAACATATTCTGCCTTTCCTGTTGCCCTTCCTTGTTTCCGTCTTGCCATATTTGTTACAATATGCTTTCTGCTTTTCATTTTTAAAACTCTTGATTTCAGCTCAGGTCATGATCTCAAGGTCTGTGAGTTCGAGCCGTGTGTTGGGTTCTACTCTGACAGTATGGAGCCTGCTTGGGATTCTCTTTCTCCCTCTCTCTCTGCCCCTCCCCCTGCTTGTGGACATGTAAGCTCCCCCCCCAATCAAAATAAATAAACTTTTTAAAAAAGTTAAAATTCTTTTTTTAAACAGCTTTGTGGAAATATCTTTGACATACAAAAATCATGTATATTTGAGGTATACAAGTTGATGTTTTGATATGTGTATATATTGTGAAAAGATCACTAAAATCAAGATAACTAACATATCTACCACCTCTACATAGTTACCATTGTGTGTGTGTGTGTGTGTGTGTGTGTGAGCATGTAGCAAGAAGATTTCATTTTAGACCTATCCCCTTCACAACTTTCAAGTATACAACACGGTATTGTTAACTATAGCCACCAGGCTATGCCATTAGACCTCTAGAACTTATCTCTTATCTCTTACTCATTTTGCATAACTGAAACCCTTTGGCCAACACCACCCTATTTTGGCCTTCCCTCTGCCTCTGGCAACCACCGTTCAACTCTCTGCTTCTAAGAATTTGACTATTCCACATGTAAGTGAGATCGTATAGTACATCTCTCTCTATGTCTGGCTTACTTCATGTAGCAGTGTCCTCCAGGCCCATCCACGTTGTCACAAATGGCAGGGTCTCCTTCTTTTTAAAGGCTGAATCATATTTCATCACCTGTCTATATTACCTTTTATCCATTCATCTGTCAAAGGGCACAGGTTGTTTCCATATCTTGCCTATTGTGAGTAAACTATGAGAATGCAGATAACTCTTTGTGACCATGATTTATTTCCTTTGGGTATCTACCCAGAAGTGGGATTGCTGGGTCATATGTTAATTCTATTTTTGATTTTTTAAGGAAGCTTCATATTGTTTTCCATAGTAGCTGCACTTAAAATTCTTTGTTAGAATTCTTTACTTCCTCCAACATTTTCTCCCTCTTCTCTTTTTAACTTAGCCAGTTATTTGCCTTAATTTGTTTTTTTCCTTTATTGTCCCTGTTTTGCTCACTCTTCTTCTTCTTTTTTTTGTTCTAGTAACTTTTGTGTTTCAATTTTTTATTCTTTTCCTTCATTCCTCCTATGAATGCTTCCCTCCTCTTTATCCCAAGACTTTTGATGTCCTCCTTACCACTCCTTTAGGAAGCGTAGAATGTCCACTGAAGGCAGTGGAGCAAGATGGCTTGGTGGAGATAACTGATGGGGAGGGTTCACAGTGTCAGAGGTGGCTCCCCCCAGAAGAGAGGGAGCTGCATCTTGTCCAACACTTTCATCAGATGTCACCCATATGAAGTCATAAAAGTCACTCTACCAAATTTTTTGGGTGCTCAACAGGACCTGAACATGTCTTGGAAAGCTTGAAGATGGGCTGAATCTAAGAAGAAAATGTGTCACTTTATCCACTTGGGTGAGAAAATGAATGGCCCAAGACTGGGGTGGGGAGATGTGGCTGGAGCAGGGAAGAAGACTTAAAAGGGTCTTATACAAGGGTAGAGTAAGAAGGAGCCACCAGCAGGTGTGACCCCCTCCCCCACAGATGCTCATTGATGGTCAGGTTGCATCAGAGAAGCTCAGTGTCTGAGTAAGCCACATTGGTCAGGCATTACACTTAAGAAGGAAATAGCCACCATCCACATTTGTCAAGAGCTACTGGGATGGTGCAGGACTTGAGACCACACTCTGCCAGAAAAGTTGAAAGAACTAGGGGTGGATAGGGAGATGAAAAAAAGAATGTGATAACCATATTCAAATACTGAGGAAAAGAGATTAGACTTTGGCTCCAAGGGGGAGAGCTAAGTCCCTGGAGCTGGACTTCATTTTCAACATATGAGGAAGGTACTTTGGATCAGTCAAGGGTGTCCAAAGATGAACTGGACTGATTCACGGGGAAGTATGTCCCTCTCATTGGAAAAGTTCGAGTGCTTGGTGAAATGTTTCAGAAGAGATTCAGACACTGGATATTTGGTTGAACAAGATGACAATCATAACCTTTTATTCGTTGGTACTAATACTAATTAACAATAATAACTAACACTAATTGACTGGATATATGGTGCCCAATTGTCTACCTGCATTATCTTACTTAATCCTCACAACAGCATGAGGTACTTACTATTATTATACTGTTTTAGAGATGAGGAAACAGGCTTAGGGAGGGTGATGAATGTGTCCCAAATCTATATTGACACTCTAGAATAAGGCCTCATTGGTGAATGGAACTAAAAACCTAACATTTAAGGTCAAGAGAAGGTCTAATGACAATTTAATACAGACATGGTGGGGGTGGGGGGTTGGAGCAGAGTTGAATATTTTCTTCCAATGGCTGCAAATAACATGGGCAGGTGGTTTCTGTAGTCTCTGTATAGGAATGGTACAGCAGCAAGGCAGACAAGAGGAGCCCTAAAGGGATAGAACATAGATGTCTTCTTTAGGGGGGTGGAATTAGTCTTAAACAAACAAACAAACAAACAAACCACACCAATAGTCAAACAACATAGTCTTTGCCTATAACAGTTTTTTTAGTTTTAATAGTTTTTTGATAATCTGTAAAAACAATTTTATGAAAATGACAAGTACTAGTCTTACTTTTGAATTACAACAGCAGTAATTTTGTTTCTGATGCTGATATGATCAGAGAGGAGTGATTGACAGTCATCATTATTCCCAGCCTATATTTTCCTTCCCAATACTGAAGAAATAAAACAGAAAGACTTGGAGTTCTTTTATATGGTGTCCAACTCTTAACGTTGTTTTTTAGTTGACAAGTTTGTCTGAATACCTAACCCGACGCTATTGGAAATTGGAAGCCCTCCCAGCAGCGTGAAGTTCCCCCATTCAGTTCCAAGTGCATTCTATTCTAGATTGTGAGTGTTACTTCTATAATTAGCATGTCCCAGGTTTAGAGGCTCCCTCCCTAGTCATTTTCACTTGAAACCACTGGATGAAATGAAGAGGGAGGAGGAAGGCCCAGGGGCAGACCCCCATGGCCAAGCAGGCAGAATTAGGGGTGCTTACGGGTCTTGCTAGCCTGTCTGCTCTGGTCCTGAAGTTGGCTTTCAAGGTGCAGGATTTGAAAACGAAACATTTGTGAATGATGCTCAATGAGCAGTAATTGTTCCATAGGGAAATGCCCAGCATTGCATCAGATGGTACTACAGCGCCAGGCAGTGCAGGGAGAGTGAGGGAGTTGCCTGCATTATTCAGGGTGGATCTCGGGGAGAAGAGGAAATGAAAGGCACATGATGGTTGAGGGGTGGGGTGGGGGCCGTGGGGAGAAGAAGAGAGTGAGAATCTTGGGGTCTGTGCATGTAGTGAGAGCTCAGGGCTGGGAGTTTGGTCACCTGTCACCTTCAGCTTGACACTTGAATCTGCCCTACTTTGGGGACTCAGTCATTCAAAAGTCTCCAGATCCCATGACATCATGAATCAGGGTTGTCCTGAAGAGCTTGTGGGAAGAAATGGGTAAGATTGCTCAAGCCCTCCCTGCTCCCTGACTCTAGTGACCTGGATCAAGAAAGGCTCAGTCCACAGCTCCAGGGTTTTCCTTCCAACACGCCCGAGCTTTCCCCTTGGGTGGGACCCTTGGTGAATCAGAAAGGGTGTGCTGTGGGAGGAGGGACAGAGGCCAATCCTCATTGCCGGGAGCCCTTGCAGATGGAGAGCTGCTCTTACAAGGAGGTGCCCGCCCATGTGCCAGCTCCCGTTTGTCTTGTGGAAGGATGCCATGTTCTTACCTCTCTGGCAAGGCTGGCGGTTGGGAGCTGGGAGTGTGATACACATCTGTTCCGAGCCAAGCGCTAGTCTCAGAACTGGGTCACCTCATAGACAAGCAAAGATGATATATCCTGATTGGTGCGATCGGATTTCATCCTTCCTCGTCAAACCCAGCCGTGCCCCCACTGTCTGCCAGCATCAAGGCTCTCCTTTGTCCTCTCCTTCCAGAAGGCTGAAGAGTGAAGTGACACAGGGGCTTGTCGCCTGAGTCGTCCCCTCCTCCCCCCTCTGCCTCCTGCACTCTGTTCTGTTCTCAGCTCTGGGCACTCATACTGGCTTCTCTGCCTGGAGGCCAAGGAGCCCATCAAATGCCGTCTAATGGGGCAGAAGGTGTCGGCTTCTCTCAGAAGCCTGTATCTCTGTAGTTTTATATTCCCAGCATGTGCCAGGACATGCAGCATGGCTCTTTCAAGAGCAGTGTTTCACTGACACGGCTTTGGGCTTGGAGGGGTGTTTCTCCGTCTCCCATCCCGCCCCTCCCTTGTGTCTTTCTAGCTTGTTTTTCTGCTGACAACTGGCCCCTGGTGCTCCTGCGGTCTGAGGAGCCCTGTGATTGAAACAAGGAGTTAGCACATGCCGCCCCCTAATGGTTCCAGCCTCTAAGTCCTCAGGCTCCTCCGGGAACAGACGGCCCCAGGCCTTCATAGAGGGTCCCAGCAAGTCTCCTTTCAAGGAAGCTGGTTCCTCCCCTACAGCCCAGCTGGAAGAACCAGCCCTGGCTCTTGGCCTGGGTTGGGGAGATGGGGAATGTCAAAAGTTAGGCAGCTTCGGTGTGTCTGGCTGGAGAGAAACGGCCCAGCGTCTCATTGCCAGCTGTGGAATAACTGGACTCTTGCAGTCCAAGAACGTTCCTTGGACCGTCCTTTCCACCTGTTCCCGTGCAGCAACTCACAGGGTCCAGAGAGGGAAGCAGAGCGCCTGTCGGCTGTGCACACCAACCAAGAGGGCTTCCTTCTCCTGCCTTCTGGTGAATGTGGGCCAAATGCGACTGATATGCCCCCTCAGACTTTCCAGCTGGAGCCTCAAGAATCAACTCCAAAGCCAGGAAGAAAGGGAGGGAGAACACATAAGCCTCTTGAAATAACTTCTGTGGAGTTAATGTTTGAAGAACTGAAGAAATCAGTTGGACAGAGTCCAGTTCTGTTTTGAGAAGAATCTTGGGACTTAATCAAGGACCAAAGTTCATAGGTGTGGGAGGAAAAACTGGGCAACATTTTGTTTTGGTAGTTGGGAAGCTTGTCTTCAGAAGTGATGGAAACCAGCTAAAAAGAGGAAACTTGTTATTTCCTGCCAATAGACCCAAATCCAGCAAAAGTGAGGCATCGTGTTCTGAGCTCTGCTGCTCAGCAGGAAGCAGTACAAGAATTAGCATTCACCAGTTAAGAATGTTTTCTACCGTGGAGCTTCTTAGGGGGAAAACACTGAATGTAAATGAGAGTGCAACACTGGTCTTCAGCTTTCCTTTTTTTTTTTTTAATTATTATTATTATTATCATTTTTTAACGTTTATTTATTTTTGTCACACACACACACACACACACACACACACACAGGTGTGAGCGGTGGTGGGTAGGGGAGATGCAGAGAGAGGGAGACACAGAATCCGAAGCAGGCTCCAGGCTCTGAGCTGTCAAGAAGGAGCCTGACGCAGGGCTCGAACCCATGAACCGTGAGATCTTGACCTGAGCTGAAGTTGGACATTTAACTGACGAGCCACCCAGTTGCCCCTGGTCTTCAGTTTTTCTTACATTGGGGGTGGTGGTCACAGAGATTATGCACTAATTCCCAAGGAATTGCAGGTGGGTCGTGGGGGTGAACCACTGCTCTCTCTTGACAGATCAAAGGGCCATGAGACCCAAAAGTGGACAAGGCTGGATTGAGTTGTGACATGACGGGTCTGGTTTTCATGTGAAATTTAAGCAGATAGAACATTTCCAATAGGATCACTCCTTGTAGACATGGAAAAGCAGCATTTAAAGTTTTAAAAAATTTTATTTGGCTCTCTGGTTGCAAAAAACTTGTGTGTCATTAGGAAACAAATCTTCCCCTGCCCTCCACTTTGAAGAATGGAGTTCTTTTCTCCTTTTTGAAAATCTTGAGCAAATTTTGAAAAATAAAAATGAAAAAAAAAAAAAAGTACCCTCCTATTGGAAAGAACTGACCTGAAATTTTGGCCTTATTTGTCTCTGGTTGCCTGGTGGTGCTGATGCAGGCAATAGCTTCCTAAGGGTAGAGAAGCTCTCATGTGCACCCTAGGCAGGCTGGAGAGAGACAGCAAGTCCTACTTGAGAGCTGTCAGAGCCTGGCACACGAAGGGTAAATCTAGCTCTTTCTGCTGCTTCCTCAGGGGAACAGAGCTGGCTCAGAAATAACTTCAAGTTATTCTATTCTACCTCAAGATTTGGTCTGTTTTATTGCCACCAGACCCCCCACCCCACCAACTTAAAGATGGTAAGGTGTGGCTTGGGAGATGTTGCACTGCCTTGTTTGGCCGCTACTTACTTTCCTCTTTCAGACCATCTTATACAAGGCCAGTTCCACCTCTGGAGAAGTGTTTCCCCAAAGCTAGATTCCGCTGAGCTGCGACACATCTGCTTTCTGGTTTTAGATGGGTAAAATCAAAGGTCAACAGACGGCCCTGGGCTTCTAGGTGATGTTTAAAACAAAAAGGTGTGACCAGAAGACCTCTAAGATTTCTTTAAATCCTTGACATGCCATGATTCCCTGTTAATGTTCTAATGGTGGTTAGAGGAAGCCAGCGAGTTCTAAACATCATGGCACCCGGAGAAAAATGGCAGAAGCCCTCCACAGTAGGACCTCAGCTCATCGAATCTAGACGAGGCTCCAAGCACACCTGGTATAATAGGGTCTCATGGCAAATCCAGGCAGAGCTTGTGCCTTGGCTTTGCCACTTTGTGGGATCAGAATCAAGTTACTTCTCTGAGCTCCAGTGTCCTCCTTGGAATGAAGATGTTGTGAGCATTGTTTCAAGAGCTTGATGCTTAGCATATTATTATTTATAATTTAATTTATTTTATATTAATTTATATATTATTTATTTAAATTTACATATTTATAATAATAACATCAATATAATTATTGTTTTTAAAGACTGGATTAAAAAGACCAAAAGGAAATGAAATGTAGAACTGGTTTCTGTGAGCCCTCTATGCCCTTCCTGGACTTAGGTTTAGGAGAGTGAAAGAAGTTGGGATAAAAGTGTAAATAAAAGCTTTGGGAGAAAGATGAGGAAGCAGAGAAGGGAAGGAGATCTAGGCCCTTTCCTGGAGAAACTAGATCAGATCACAACCTGAGCCTTGAGAACATTGCGGGGGAGCAGACATTGGGGAAAGTGTGAACAAAACAGGGGGGAGAAACCTGAGACATTAATTCTGCTGGGGAATACAACAGTGAATAGAATCTGACAGAATCCTGGGTTTACAGTCTGGATACCTGGAGGGAGAAGTTTTGGCTGGAGTGGAAGAGGGGACCTGGCAGGGGAGCCCAAAACTGGGAACCAATCCAAAGCCACCAGCCTGCCAGGCCGAGAGGGGAACTTGGGAGCGCTGGCCTGGTAAGCACCTGATTAATGAGTAAGCTGCTGGCTGGTTCAGGTAAGGGTGCACCTGTGATTTACCTAATCCCTACAAAGCTCGCATCATGAGCTCTCCACACACCCTAGTCATTTTTCACTCCGACTGCTTTACTGAGCCTGGATTTTGCTGAGCGACCTTTAGGGGAAGGGGCTCTTGAAAGAAAGTTAAAAAAAAAATCTGACTTTTATTGGGTGGTCTTGGTTGTTAACAGAAGTGGCAGTGAAAACAAAAATAGAAGTTGCTTCATAAACTTGGGAGCTCCAGGAGCTATTGAACAAAACGTGGGCAAAAGTTATCCTATGTTATCAGAGACTTTGGATGATCTTGTGTTTTTGTGGCCTTTCTTGTATGGTTGGGTTATTATGTTTGTCAATATAATTTTTTTTTAATTTTCATTTAAGTGTATGTAACATGCTTAAGAAAAGTCCCAAAAGCCTAAACGTATAATGTGCTAAGTTCACAAATTGAAAACACTCATATGAACAGCACTTAGATCAAGAAACAGAGCACGGCCAGCACCCAGGAGCCTACCCTGTGCCCCTTTTCCAGCGTTAGCCCTCATCTTACATCATGGTTAGTTTTGCCTGTTTCCTACCCACCCCTTTTAAAAAATTGTTAATTGTGGTAAAATGCACAAAACATTAAATGTATGTATCATCTTAACCATTTTTCAGTGTGCAGGTCAATGGCATTAAGTACATGCATGTTGTCATGCAAACATAACTGCCATCCACCTCAGAACTGTTTTCATCTTGCAAAACTGAAACTCTGCACCCATTAAACACGAACTCCCCACTCCCTCCTCCCCACCTCTCCCAGCCCCTGGCAACAGGCCCTTCTACTTTCTGCCTGTAATTTTGGCTATTCCAGGAACTTCATATGAGTGGAATCATAGTGTTTGTTCTTTCGTGATTGGCTTACTTCACTTGGTGTAATGTCCTCAAGGGTCAGCCAGGTTGGAGCCTGTGTCAGAATCCCCTCCTTTTTAAGGCTGAATAATATTCCATTGTATGTATAGACCACATGTGTCATTCATCCACTGATGAACACTTGGCTTACTTCTCCCTTTTGAGTATTGTGAACAGTGTTACAATAAACATGAGCATACAAATACCTCTTCAAGACTCTGCTTTCAGTCTTTTGGATATACTAGAATTGTTCAGTCATGTGATAATTCCATTTTTAATTTTTTGGGAACTTCCAGGCTATTTTCCATAGCTGGTTTTGCTTGTTTTTAATTTTATAGACATAGGACCATCCAATACGTACTCTTTGGTCTGGCTTTTTTCATTTAAACTTGTGTTTGTGAAACTCCATTTTTATTGATATAATTTTTAACAGGCACCCAGTGTTGCAAGGGGTTACAGAGTACTTGATTTTTATTTGTTGTATTTCATATTCTCTCATATCTTCCACTGTTTTTTATAGGTAGGTCATCAGTTCTTTTATTTATGTAGCATTTTGTAAGAGTATTGGGCAAAGTAGTACATTTCTTCCTTAAAGTTCAGTAGGAGCCTTTGCTGAACACATTTGTAGAAGCTGTGTTAGGTTCTGTGGGTCTGGTCCCCTGTAGGGACATAAGCCACCACTGTCTATTTTTGCTGCCCTAATAGACTTCATGGCTTAGAGAGGCAGACATCCAAGTGAATATTCCTGCACATGTCACAAGTTGGGCTCACTTACATGGCAAACATCCTCTCCAATTTTGATTGATTCTATAATTTTATAATAGAGAACTTTGATCAGCCATTCAATTGCCTTAGCTAATAACCACTGCATAAGATAAGATAGCCCTGCATTTCCACACTTCCTCTAAGCTGTTTTTTTTTTTTTTTTTTTTTTTTTTTTTTTTTTTTTTTTTTTTTTTTAGAGAGAGAGAAAGAGAGAGAAAGTACAAGCATGGGAGGGGCAGAGTGAGAGGTGGACAGGGGATCTGAAGTGGGCTCCGTGCGGACTGACAGCAGAGAGCCCAATGTGGGGCTCAAACTCAAAAACCACAAGATCATGACCTGAACCAAAGGCTACCCTAAATTGGTTCTAATGAACCTTCTATCCACAATGACCCCCCAAAAACCCTGCAGTTGGAATCACATAGTTGTAGAAGGCCTGATGCACCCACCTATGGGTTTCATTGAATACTTTCCTTTTTCTTTTTTAAAATGTTTATTTTCTGAGAGAAACAGAGACAGAGCACAAGCAGGGGAGGGGCAGAGAGAGTAGGACACCCAGAATCTGAAGCAGGATCCAGGCTCTGAGCTGTCAGCACAGAGCCCGATGCAGGGCTTAAACCACGAACCATGAGATCATGACCTGAGCCGAAGTCATATGCTTAACCGTCCAGGTGAGCCATCCAGGTGCCCCTTTTCCTTTTTTTTTTTTTTTTTTTTAACCATTTGTGTAGAAAGCTGGGAGAATCATCTTGTAAATCAGATGATCTAATTAGTTATGTGTTAACTTTTTTTTTAAAGTCTGCCTTTATTTATTTATTTATTTGTTTGTTTATTTTAAGTAAACTCTTCACCTAACATGGGGCTTGAACTCACGAGCCTGAGATCAAGTGACACATGCTCCACTGACTGAGCCAGCCGGGTGCCCCATCAGCTTTTAACAAAGTCTTGTTTAAGTGTTCCAGAGAGTCTTAGCTATGCTCAAGGGAGTAAGGGAAGTGTGTTTTAACTTGATCAGCTGGAGTGTGGTAACCACATAATGGTAAGAATGTCCTTAGAGGAAGTGCTTGGAGGAATAGAGATGGGGACCTAGGGGTCCAGCTTCCCCTCCCTAGGGCCATCAGCATACAATTACCAAGAGCTGACAGATCTCCTTCCATGCTCCCTGGTACTTTGAGGATGAAGCATGGAGGAGGGAGGGCAGTACATGATATATTTAGATGGAGTCAGGGGTCCCAGGTTTGAGTCCCTCCTCTGACACTTACCAGAAATGTGATATTGAGCAAGTCACTTGACCCCACTGAACCTTGCTTTCTCCACTTATGGAAATGGCATAATTTACAGATTTTAATTGCATTGTGTCTGTTGTCTTTTTCTTGAGGCCTCCATTTCCAGCAGTTCACATCTTTGAGGTCCTTATCTTGCTGGGAGGTTTGTGGTGCAGGACTGAAGCAAAGTTTCCTGAATCCAAACCTACCCTCTGAGGTTTTGTTTTGAAAGCTTAAAGTCATCTAGCAGATCATGCTAGCTAGTGCCCAGAAGATGGGGTGTGTGTGCAGGGGGTGGAGGGAATGAAGACCAGCATTCTTTGTTTTGTTTTTGTTTTGTTTTTCAGTGAGAGAACAAGGCAGAGTAGAGAGAGTGCTTTCTAGTGGCTAGCAAAGAGTTGGTGGGTTGGGGATTCTGAAAGGAGTCCCAAGAATTTGATCCCCATGCTGTCATAGCCCAGCCCTCAGGAAGGTGGCCAAACCCAGGAAGGCAATGGCTGCTTGGCTCCCCATAGGCAGCATGAAGACCTGTTCAGGGTACCCAGCGAGCCACTGTAATGACATGTCAGGGATTACCAGGGGGAACAGAAAACTAGAGCGGCCATACCTTGAATGTTCTCTTTTGCTTGTGACCCTGCAACCTTTGCCTTTTGAACACTGCAAGAGCTGGGATGAGAAGTAATAGTAGCAAAAAGGGCTAAAGTTGAATTCGTGTGATTTAATAGAAATGAAGACATTAACATTTCTTATGACTTTAGTTTCTGGAGCGAGATTCCTATTGGCCACATATAAACACAACAGAGACATCTTAACGTCCGGCTAACATAACTACTGTGGGAATTAAGAGCAGTGACTTAACAAATAAGCTCTCCATCAGTTCCTTTAGGACCCAGCTGTCCTGGCTCCAGAGAGAGCATGCGGGCCCCAGGCTCCTCTATGGGTTGGTGGGAGCGGAAAATTACCATGGGGAGGCAGGCTTCCCTGGGCTTCTGCGTGGGTGTTCAGTGTCTGTTGCATCCATCAGCAGACCAGAGCAGGATGTTGACAGTTGGGGCTGCTTCCTTTGTGGGATGAAGCAGGGCGTTGCTTCTAAATGCTGACGGTGCAGATTTTGCTTAGTTTAAGGAGGAGAGAGAGAGACTGAAGTGCATCTCAGGCCAAGCATCAGAGGTTTTCTGACAGGCTTCTGTGTCCATCCTCTGTCATGCCTCAGCTACCTGGTCCATCACAGCAGCAGATAGTGCTGGAAAATGATTGCTTTGTTCCTGCAGCAGTAAGTGGTTCACAGGGAATTTGGACTACTGATCAAGGAAAGCCTAAGCCAGCGGCATCTAGGCTTGCATAGAAATCCAATGCCCCACAATCTGAGCTGCATGTTTTTTTTCAATTTTTTTTTAAGCAGCCACATTATAAAACATAAAAAAAACCGTAAAATTAATACTTACAATTTTTTTTAACGTTTATTTATTTTTGAGACAGAGAGAAGCAGAGCATGAACGGGGGAGGGTCAGAGAGAGAGGGAGACACAGAATCGGAAGCAGGCTCCAGGCTCTGGGCCATCATCAGCCCAGAGCCCGATGCGGGGCTCGAACTCACGGACCGTGAGATCGTGACCTGAGCTGAAGTCGGACGCTTAACCGACTGAGCCACCCAGGCGCCCCAATACTTACAATTTTTATCTTACGTAACTCAGTGTATTAAAAATACTATCACTGCGGGGCACCTGGGTGGCTCGTCGGTTAAGCGTCTAACTTCAGCTCAGGTCATAATCTCAAGGTTCACGAGTTCGAGTCCCGTGTTGAGCTCTGTGCTGACAGTTCAGAGCCTGGAGCTTGCTTCAGATTCTGTGTCTGCCACTCTCTCTGCCCCTTCCCCATTCATGCTCTGTCTCTCAAAAATAAATAAAACATTTAAAAAAATCTATAAAAAATATACGGTCACTGCAATACATCATCCGTATAAAATATAAATATATAATATGTTAATATAAACATATTCATAAGATATTTTACATTCCTTTTTGTTTTTCTTTAAAATGTTTGAAATTCAGCATACATTTTATACTTACAGCACATCTCAGTTTGAGCTAGCCACATGTCACACACTCAGTCATCACATCTGGCTTCTGGGCTAGACAGTGCTGGTCTACGCCAGGGAGTTCTCAACTGGGGATAATCCTCCCCGGCAGGGGCATTTGTTGATGACTGTGGATGTTTTTGATTGTTGCAGCTGGAGGGAGGTGCTACTGGCATCTGGCGGGTAGAGACCAGAGATGCTGCCAGACATCCTTCAATGCACAGGAGGGCCCCCACAGCAAGAATGATCCGTCCGAAGACATCAGTAGTGCCAAGGCTGAGAAACACCAGCCTGAACCAATCCCCTCTCCCTGCATTTTTCCTCAGCAGTGAGAATCAGGCACTGAGAGCCAGGGGGCAGCAGGTCTGACACCCAGGACCTGACACCCAGGTCTCCTGAGATTAGCCCCGGGGGGCCTTCCCCTCCGTGGCCCATGGCCTCCTCCAGACAAGTGATGGTAGCAGGTGTCCCTTTTTCCAGCACAGCTCAGTAGATGAATTTAAATGACAGGTCACAAGCTACGGGCAAGAGACCAAACCCTCCCCACAGAGCTCCACTGCACAAAAGTCTCTTTTGTGTTACATGAAAATTTAGGGAAAATTCATACACTTGTCAGAACCTGAAGACTAGCCCAAGAGACAAAGGAAACGCTGAGATCAGCAACAATTCTGCAGCTGCCACGGGGTCAGTGCTGGAGGAGGTCCTGGATGCATGGGTGTCAGAGGGGAGCATCTTTCAATAAGATCGGCTTTCTTAGCTGCAAGGGGACAAGGGGACCGTTTTCTGAATGTCCATTTACATGTTTATTCTCAGGTGACTGGGTGCCTCAGTCGGTTAAGCAGTTAAGTGTCCAACTATGGCTGAGATCATTATCTCGTGGTTTGTGGGTTTGAATCCCGCATTGGGCTCTGTGCTGAGGGCTGGAGCCTGGAGCCTGCTTAGGATTCTGTGTCTCCAAGTCTCTCTGCCCCTCCCCTGCTTGCACTCTGTCTCTTACTCTCTCTCAAAAATGAATAAGCATTAAAAAAATAAAAAAAAAATGTTTATTCTCACCAGTCAACAAAAAGCATTTTTCAGTGGACTGGAAGCCACAGCTTAGAAGTCAAATGACCAAGCATGTTTCCCTTCCCTTTATCCTCTTAGGAGGACGTTCTCTGCATGGATGAGCAGATATGGGACTTCTTGAAATGTTTGTAGAAACTGATGGGAGAATGAGTGAGTGAATGAGTGAATGAATGAATGAGTTGCATAGAAGAGTTTCAGATATAAACTAAGCTTTCTCCCTGTTTTGCCTCAATGTGAAGTAGGCTGGTAAGTAACTTTTACAGTAGTTTTTTTCTTGACCTTTGGCCTCCTTTGCTGATGCTGCTGCTTCTGGCCTCCTCTGTGTGTCCAGCCCTGCCCTGCATTCCCATGTCTGTTTGTGGATGGCCTGATCGCACGTTGGGAAGTGATGTGGGAAGTGAGAGGGGGCTCTCACTCCTTCCTCCCTGGCCATGAACCTGGTGGAGGGGCTTCCCATAAAAAACTCCCTTTCCTTGTGTCCCACTCTCCTGGAGACATTCAGAACTCACTTCTTGCATCAGAGACCTCGGGGCCCTCCCGGAGCCTGTCCAGCCTCCATGGGGAGAAGACGCCCTTACTGTGTGTTTCTGCCGCCCAGGAGCCCTTCAGCCTATGCCACAGCATACTTGGTTCCTGCGGATATACTTGCCGCTTGGCCAACGTGAGGCAGCCATTTGTTCAGGCGGCTCATGTTTTATTTCAAGACTCTTGCTGGGTTTTGCCCACCGTTGTGCCTTTTGTGGCTCATCGTCTTAGTGGAGGATAAGTAAGCAGCACTCAGTCTGGCTCCAGCCATTTTGTAGTTAGAAAGGAGCTCAGAGCTGCTTGCAGTTGAGATTGGCAGAGAAGCGTGTGGCTGTCACATGTGGCTCCCTCCCCAGCCCAGTCTGTTTAATCACAGGCTGACCGCTGGTGCTCTGACCCCCAAATTCGCAGATGTCAAGGGGCTGAATAACACGGGAATCCCCAGCCCTCTGACCCAAGGTTGCGTCCTGGCCCTTCTTCCTCCATGGTCTTTAATTTTTCTCATACCATCAGCAGGAGAGTGAGAGGTCTCACTCCCCTGGGTGTGCTGGGTGTGGGGTCATTAGGCTCCAGGACAACAGGCCCAGCTCTGGGATGTGGAAAATATGATGCCTTACACTGAGAGCGAGAGGCTTGTCTCGGAACAGAGGGAGAGCATGTTACTTGGATGTGGATCAGTCTCTTTACCGACTGCCAGCTGTGGGGACAAATCCCTGGTCACACACACAGAGCGGCTAGCTTCAAGGGCACGGCGGCTGCACCAACTCCCGGTTCTGCACACCCAGTGCAGCTGCCCAGTGAGTTCATGTGGTTGGTACATCTGCAGAGAGGGGACTCTTCTGTCTGCTGATCAAGTACAAATTAAGCCTTTTCCAGACACCAAGAGCTATTCTCCTCAGAGAATTAAACCGTGGCTATTTCTTTTTCCTCTTTCTCATCTCCTTATCATTTTATTTACTTTAAACAATATTCACAATGTCTCTCTTACAATGAGACGAAGCCCAAGGTCCAGGGATCTGTTCTGAGCACAGTGGATTTCTCCAGATCACTCACAAGACCTTGGTTTCATCCTGACAGTCTCCCGGCTCTCATTAGCTGGAGCACAAGCCCTGTGTGCAGTGGGGGTGGCTGCTCCTTGGCCTTCAGCATCTCTGGGGCAGCTGGGCTGGGGCAGGAAGTGGCAGACAGAGGACACTCCCCTGCTGCTGTGCGGCTGTTTGCAAACCACCTCCCCATGCAGGCAGCTTCCGCAGCTGGAACCGGGTTGCATGGAACAGGGTTTTGTGCTGCAGACAGATGCCTGGACCGATGTAAACGCCATGATGCAAACACTGAAATGAACAGGAGAACGCGCGTGCTTTGCAACCAGGTCCCGGTTTCACTGTCGTATTTGCTGACCTAGCGCATCACTTTGGCTGAATGTTAATGAAAACATTTTTGGACAGGGATGAATACCAGAGGTGCTTTCATTAAAGGGATTTCAGAGCATCGCTGACCCAAGTTCTCAATGGGACACAGCACTTCTGTGGTAGGTACGAACAGCCAGTGTCAGAGGAATGCCACATCTCACTTTTTCTGTTCTGTCTGCTTTCTCTGCTGGCTTTATTTTTATTTCATGAGACAACACAATGTTCTGGTGGAGGGTGAGTACCCAAGGGAGTCATTTTCAGGGGGAGGAGATTGCCACGGGGAAAACCTTATGTCCTAAGTGCATTTTTTTTGTTTTGTTTTGTTTTGTTTTGTTTTCTGTTTTGGCTTAAAAAGTTGGAGATTCAGAAACCCTTAGAAAGACAGGCAGTTTGATTTAATGGTACACAAATGGATCTTAAAACCATCCGTCCCCTAGCCTGTCTGTGCTGGAGAACCGTGAAGCCAAACAGAGCTATAAAAACTGCTCTGTGCAACCCAGCAACTCCGCCTCGAGCAGCCGCCGCCAGCGGGCCCCCTCTGGAAGGGCGCTTGTTGAATCCTGGTGCTGGCAGACGTTGCTGTAAGTCATTACTGCTCACTTGTGCAGCATCTCCTGAAAAGAAAACACACTCAGATGCCGGGTCTGGCCTTTCTCTCTTGTGCGGGTTTCCAGGTCTTTGCTTTGCTGTCAGGTCCATGGTCCCCCAGAGGGTGATGCAGCAGCAGGAAGCGGGGCACCCCCAGGCCTGATCACCAGTGTGTTCCGAGGGAGGTGGCTGGTGGGGGAAGACTGCCTGGAGTTTCCTGTCATCTTACCCCACTGTCTCAGTCCCCCAGGTCTCTTTTCTCAGTACTCATTTCAGTTCCCAACAGGGGACTACATTCTGATCATCAAAGAACCTTGCTTTGGGAAGACATACACTAATGAGGCTGGGCCAGGGATCAGGAGCCTCACTCTGCTGATCTCTTAGGGTGGCCCCCTTTCCTGCTCTGCCTGGGCCTGAGACGTCACAGAGAGCGCCTCCCCTTTCCTCCCCTCCCCCTCACTTCCCCATCTGCAGTACATCAGGAAAGCAAGCAAGCGGCCTGTTTGCCTTTCTCTTTCAACACTGCCACTGATCAGAAATCCAGAGGAGTTCAGCCAGTCAGGCGGCTGCTTCAGCCCTAGGACACATGGGGGAATGGAAGAATTAGAACTTCAGTGCCCCCAAGAGGTGGTACAGATTGAAAATATAGTTAGGTGCAAAAAAAAAAAGGTTTAGATGGATGCGTAAGTGACCAATTTCCAGAATTTTCAAAGGGATCTAAGAGTTACTTATATGTAAGCCTCTAATATGTACAAAACAGAAAGATGAAGCAAATAGGGTTCTTGCATTCAAAGAGCTCAGAGTGTAGGAAGGAGGTGATACAGCTGCCCACACAGCTGTAGGTGAGAGATTCCCACCCACACACATTGAGAAAGAAGAACTTTCTCGCCTCCCCCAGCTTTAAGACCTTTCTCAGCAGGGGGTGAACACAAAGGAACACAAATCAGGCTCCATTGGTGTTACAGAGTAATGCACACATTTACTAGAAACTTCCTGAGGCGGGCTATGAATCGGTGAGGGATTGGGCATTGCATAGAACAGCATAATGAAGACCTACAGGAAAAAATCCCTTTACCCATCGGCCTCTCTGGTTCCACGCCTCATAGTGATGGCTGAAAAATCTCTTCTCTCTTAGAGTCACGCCTCCTGCTGTTTGACTGTGGTACTTCCCCCTCTCTTTTGTCAACCTCACACCACATTGCCCACCCCCCCATGGCCAGCCCCATTGACTCCAGCTTCCTTCTTTGCATTCTCTTGGCCCCTCTCAGTTTCTACACCCACTTCCCCCATCAGCCAATGGACGCTTTAGTGGGGCAGAGCAAAACAAGGGGGCCTCCTTCCTGATAGGGCTAAACTTCACCTGAGTCTTCTGCTTCTGAAGAACAGAGAAGATTAATCTGTCTAAACTTTGTGACTGGAATGCCCCACCCTTTGGTGGTCTGGGAAATGACTTATTACAGAGAACTATCCTTCCCTGCATGACTTACATGAGACCCACTGTTACGGGCAGAATGTATCACCTCAAAATTCATATCCTAACGTCTTGAGTTGCTAATCCCCAGTACCTCAGAATGGGACCGTATTTGGAGTTAGGGTTTTAAAGAGGGGATTTGGTTAAAATGAAGTAATAAGAGGGGCACCTGGGTGGCTCAGTCGGTTAAGCGTCCGACTTCAGCTCAGGTCACGATCTCGCGGTCTGTGAGTTCGAACCCTGCGTCGGGCTCTGGGCTGATGGCTCAGAGCCTGGAGCCTGCTTCCGATTCTGTGTCTCCCTCTCTCTCTGCCCCTCCCCCGTTCATGCTCTGTCTCTCTCTGTCTCAAAAATAAAAACGTTAAAAAAAATGAAGTAATAAGAATGGGTACCTAATCCAGTATGACTGGTGTCCTTATAAGAACAGGAGGTCAGAACACAGACATAAACAGAGGGACAACCATGTGAAAACACAGGGGAAAGATGGTCATCTATAACCCAAGGAGAGAGGCCTCAGAAGAAACCAACCTCGACAACATCTTGATCTCAGACTTCCAGATCCCAGATCAGTGGGAAATCAATTTCTGTTGTTTAAGCCCCTTCGTCTATAGCATTTGTTATGGCTGCCCTAGCTGTCTAAGACATCCACCATCCAATCTTTCTTGTGACCTCTGTAAGACTCATGGATGGCTCCATTTTTTACCTGTGACAAGGCTGGACACAAACCCTCCAAATTCCTATCTTCATTTCATAAATGATTAGCTAAACTGTTTGTCCCCCCAAACTGGCTAGACACAGAGGTAGACATATCTTGTTTGGCTGACAGACAGACTCCTCCTGATTACAAAATCATCCCAACTGTGAAATGACCCACTTGTCTACTCCTCTCTAGAATGTCTAGACAAAACCACTGGTGAGACACTCTGGTCTGCGGATCTGGGGTGCTCTCTCTAATACAACAGCCTGAATAAAATTAGTGCCCTTACCTGCTTTGTTTTCTTTTTTTAATGTTTATTTATTTTTGACAGAGAAACAGAGAGAGACAGAGAGCAAGCAGGGAAGGGGCAGAGAGAGAGTGAGAAACAGAATTCAAAGCAGGATCCAGGCTCTCAGCTGTCAGCACAGAACCTGACATGGGGCTTGAACCCACAAACTGCGAGATCATGACCTGAGCCAAAGTCAGACACTTAACCAACTGAGACACCCAGGTGCCCTGCTTTGTCTTCTGTCTTTGACAATTTGGTGCTGGAAGCCTGTCTGGACCCCATCTTCTCCTCTGGGATGCTTAGAACCCTCTAGCCTGTTGGGTTCCTTTCTCACCTGGAGTTCCAGGGATCCCACATGAGCCCAGCTCCTGGTACCCTGCTTCAGACATTCATCCATGGTAGCATGGTAAGGACTTCAGTTTGACTCTCGGGTTGAGTGCTCTTTTGGTTTTTGTCTTTTCGCTGGCTTCTGTTTAACCTCGGTAAGATAAAAGCTCTGAATCTACTTCTCAGTTCTTTCTGAAAAACCCCTCTGATTATATGCTTCACCACTACAGCGACAATTCAGTTCCTTACCTTAAAAAATATGGCAGGGTTTCACTGAGAACAATTCAGAACTACAGTGGCCCCTCTGGGGCACCTAGACTCTCCCTAAACTTGTCCATCCAAGAAGCACCCTCAAATCTCAGGGCATTAAGATCTCTGCTCTTCCAAGGTCAACTCACTTTGCTTTACAAAGAGGCTAAAAAATGACATAATGTCTCCAGTCTATCTCAAACTGTGCTTAAGAATGTCTCTCTCACCACCAGCTCTCTGTTCCTGCTCCTCCTTCCCCCTCAACAAAACCTCACAACCTTTCCTTGCCCAGCACCCTCCACATGCTCCACTCTTGTGCCCCCATACCCACTATTGCCCCTTAGTCTGTGATTCTCTTTTCATCCTTCAGCCTGTAGTTCTCCCCATCATCCCTCCTGCCCCCACTAAACTTCCCTACTTCCCAACTCCCCATCTTAACCCGTATTATTGGTGTTTCCCACCTGTGATAGAAAGCTAATGACCCAAAGACTCACCAGCACAAGGACTTACTCAGATTAATGTGCTGTTGTTAAGGATTTTACAGACAATAAGAGCAGGGAAGAGTTTATGATCAGTTCAGATTGATCCTCAGGGCATCTTTGCCTGTGATTCCTGATTTATAAAATTTGTGCAGCTGTGTCCCAGAAATGCCACTGTATGGTTTGGAAAAGTCAAATGGGCTTCATGAAGATCTTCAAAAAAATCAAAACACCCCGGAGACTTACAGGCTAAAACCACTGGGGAGAAACTTCAGAATCCATTTCCACTGTTTTCTCTCAAAAACTGATGGCCAAAGATATAAGATTGTAGGCAACAAAGAGACAAACCCACCTCTATAGACATAGGCTAGAAAATGCTGGGAAGAACCACTTCAGTCTCACTCTTGCCAACTAACCACTCTTGGTTACTAATTTTATAAATGGCTAACAACCAGAAATTAGAGATATTATCCAAATACATACTCTAAGTAAACAAAATATTCCTCTTTCTGAAAAATATACACTCACTCAACACCATGGAGACACCATCGTAGAAAAGGTCAAATCAACACGGTGCAAACTGAAGGCTCTACAACTTAGCTCATTAAAAGAAGCAAGTCAGGGCAGCCTGCTTCCTTCAACATTCCCCATAGACAGAGGCATTTGCAGATGACATCAGTAAAAAGGCTATTGGACTTGGGATTGTCTGGCTTTAAAATGCAGAAGGGAACAAGAATCCAAAATCCATCTTCCTGATGACTTTGTCTCCCTGTGTCTACACTAACATGCAAGAGGAAACAATTCATTTCCATGAATGGGCACCCCACCCCTTCCTCATGGGCCAAACATAACACATTCTACCATTAACACCTCTTATTTCTTACCACCCTCCCTTGTACAAAAGCTGTACTACGGAGGGACTTGATAATTGTCCACATGACTGCCTTTCTTGAACCTCATCCTGTCTCACTAGGATCCTTCACTACCCAGCACAGCTTTCTGCTCAGTAACGTGTCTTGAACAGTGTCCAACTGGAGTCTCAGTATTCTTTGCTCCTGCAACAACCTCACCCTTGAGGTCCCCTGGCTCCCTGCTCACTCACACCTTTTCCTTTTAATGGCTCTCATCAGCCATCAGATTTTTCTTTCTCCTGTCAAAATCCTGAACCCCATTTAAACCATCAAGTATAAACTATATACTTGACTTTCTTTGAGCTGCTCTCTCCACTGACACAAACCAAATCTGAGAAGCTGAACTTCGAGTAGAAAAAGAACCTTTTGGACCACTCTCAACACTGCCATAATACCCTCTAAAACAAGAATCTTTTAAGGTCTCCAACCTATAATTCCAGGCCTCCTTAACAAGGAAGTCTTAGTCCCCACGTCCAGTTCCTGTAATAGCCCCATCTTCTTCCCCATGAAGAAGCCAAATAGGATACTACCTAGTCCAAGGCTTGAGGCCAATCAGCAAGACAGTTGCTCTCAGGTTTTCTCTAGTTCTGAAGGACCCCAGCCATTTTGGCTTCTCTCCACCCAACACCACCTGCCTCATGGCTATTAGGTTATGTTTTCTGCTTTTGCCAATATATTTTTCATCCCTGACTCATAATATCTTTTGACTTCATAGAGAAAAGTCAACAACACACATGGTCCGTCCTGTCTCAGGGGTTTACTGAAGTCCCTACTTATTTGTCTAGGGTCCTAAATACATGCTTGAGAGATTTAACCCTGCAGTTCTGTCTTTATCCAATATGTAGATGACATTTTTTTCTGCTCTCCTGATTTTGACAGCTCATTTATCACCACCCACTATTTATTCCAAGCTCTCGCCTGAAAGGGTCATAAGTGCTCTAAAAACATAACGCCATGATACAGTCCTCAGTGCATTACCCTAGGGCACTATATCACCTCAAGAGGGAAGATTTTATTCCCTAAACGAATTAACACTACCATCAAATTCCCTCTCTCTGAGACCAAAAGGTGACTCCAAGGCTTTCCAGAATAAGTTGACTGTTGCAGAAGCTAGCACTCTCTTTTCATGCCTGCATTTAAAAGCCTCACATCCTCTCTATCTTCTTCTCCCACCTTTGGGTTCCCTATTTTGGATTCATTATCCTTTCCCCTTTTTACAAGCAAAAGGGAAGAACATGCTTTGGGGTCTCCACCCTATGTACTCTAGCCAATGTGCTTTTGGAGTTGTACATGATTGTATTATGTTATGGAAACAAAGTGAGTCACCCACCAAAAGTGGAACCCAAATCACTGGCCTATTAGAGACTTTACCTAAGGAATTAAAGATTCTCAAAATTGAATCTCACAATAGTAGCTACACTCCTGAAATTAAAGGAAACTCTTTGTGTGACAAATATATTACAATAGCTGCTTCCCAAGAAAAACTTCCTAAATGATCTGCATACTTCCCATTGCTCAACCTTCTTTAGAGATGGAAACTCTACTTAAGAAGCTCAGGGCACATGAATTGCCAACACTTAAGCCTGATAAAATGAATTGGAAATATGCTGGATATTTGATTCACTCAGATGGTCTTTGGAGACACCCACATGGTCACTTGGTCTTTTCTCTGTCCCTTACCTGAACTTTGGTCCACAGCCTCCATAAGATTGCACACTGTGGAAAGTGATCTTAAAGTCTCCTCCATAATGGTGGGGTGGCTTCTGCCTTCATATTGAGCAGGTACCATCAACTTGGCCCATGGGTCAGAAATGCAATCCTGGTGAAAATGTAAATATAGGACAAGGATAGGAGCCAGCTCCCTCTGTCCCTGTCTCCATTGACAAGTGTCCTGTATCTAATCCCTGAAGTGTTATGAGCATGAACACATTCTAACCTTAGTCTTGTGTTTTTAAGATAATTAGAAGGGTTTTGTTTTGTTTTCTGTTTTGCTACCATTGTGGCTTCTACTACAAAGAATTTTTGTCACTTGGGGGATCCCTTTGTTCCTCTCCAGTGATAGAGGAACTCATTTCATTGCTAAGGATATGTAGAACATTCAACAAATATTTCCTTTCTCACAAAAATAGCACTGTCCTTATCACCTTCAATCTTCTGGAAAAATAGAATGGGTCAATGGTGTTCTTAAACTCAAGTTCATAAAGCTCACTGAGAAAGTCAGCCTGCCTTGGCCCAAAGTCTTGTGTTTGGCCCTGATGATTCTTTCCTCCTTCCTCTCCAGTCAACACTGATTATCTCCTTATGAGCTAATTGCCAGGCCAATAAATATCCCTTGCTACTCCTGGACCTTGGAAGATCCCAATCTGATATAATCCAATGTCCTTAAATCCTACCAAGGTCTTATTAAATATTTTCATACTTATCACCAACAGTCTACATCTGTTTTTCCTCCAGACACCCCATGGAAGCCCCTACCTGATCTTCAGATTTGAATCTTCAGATTCCAAATCTTCAGATTTGGAAAGATGACACTGAAGACCAATCTTGAACCAGGGGGAACAGACCTTACACTGCTCTCTGAACCACCATATTGCTGCATCACTACATGGAGTACAACCTTGGGTTTACGTTTCACAATTAAAAAACTATACACTTTGGGGGTACCTGGGTGGCTCAGCTGGTTGCATCCAAACCAGGATACAGGACATGATCTCACAGTTCATGGCTCAGGACATGATCCCACAGTTCATGGCTCAGGACATGATCTCACAGTTCATGAGTTTGATTCCTATGTTGGGCTCTGCACTGACCATGCAGAGCCTGCTTGAAATTCTCTTTCTCCCTCTCTCTCTGTCCCTCCCTCATTCTCCCTCTCGATCTCTCCCTCTCCATAAATAAATAAATAAATAAATAAGTAAACTTAAAAATAAATAAATAAATAAATAAATAAATAAAATTATAAGCCTTGCTCTGAATGGAAATCCGTTTTAAATGAGAGACCTTAAATCAAGGTTCCATGAAAGCCCCCAGAAGCAGATTACACCACAAAGGAGATGGGTTTCACAGGACTGTCAGAACAGGCAAATGGCATCCCAAGTGTTGAACATGCATCCTGCCCAGAGTTGGACAGGTAGACCTTGTTTTATTGTGCTTTGCAGATAATGCATTTTTCACAAATTGAAGGTCAGTGGCAACTTTTGTTAAGTAAGTCTATTGGTGCCATTTTTCCAACACATTTGCTCACTTCGTGTCTCTGTGTCACATTTTGGTAATTCTCACAACAGTTGAAACTTTCTCATTATTTTTGTAATTGTTATGGTGATCTGTGATCAGTGATTATGACTGGCTAAAAGCTCAAATGATGGCTAGCATTTTTTATCAGTAAAGTATTTTCTAAATTAAGGTATGACTTTTTTAGACATAATGCTATTTCATACATAAGAGACTACAGTATAGTGTAAACATAACTTTTATATTCACTGGGGAATAAAATTTCAATTGACTTGCTTTATTGTGATATTCACTTTATTGCACTGGCCTGGCACTGAACTCACAATGTCTCCAAGATATGTCTGTAAATGGTACTATGCAGCCATTGACCTAACAAATGATTCAATCATATATCATGATCCAGCAGCCCCAAGAACAACTTTTCCTCCAGTTGCATTTGTGCACAGAGGCCAAATCTGAGCTGACAACTTTATATCTGGCAATCAAATCTGGATTAACAGTGGTGCAGATCTGGACATCCCCATTGCCTCGTTTCCAGACATAGTTGTCCCAGCACAACTTTGTGACTGTGTTGAATAAGAGGAGAGGCCAGCAATGCTGAACTTTACTTGAGTCCTGTGCTTCTAGAAAACAGTGAAGGCTTATCCCCTAACCTTTTGTTCTCCAAAATCTCCTATGCTTTTGTATTCTTGAAAACAGCTATTGCAAAGAACAGCCCTTCCCCATGACTTAGATAAGACCACCTGTCCACTTGTTCTTGTGACTCCACAAGAATCATGGATGACCCCTTAGTTTACCTGTGACAAGACCAGACACAGGCCCTCCAAATTCCATCTTTGTTCCATAAATGATTACTGAAGTCTTTGTTTTCCCAAACTAGGTAGACAAAGAGCTAGATATTTCTTGTTCAGCTGACTGACAAACTTCTCCTTATTACAAGACCATCCCAACTATGAAATGACCCACCTGTGACTTGTCTACTCTCCCTATAAATATCTAGACAAAATCACTGCTAAGACACTCTGGTCTGTGGATCTGGGATGCTCTCCCTACTGCAATGAGAAACTAACATTTATTGAGTACTTAGCATGGGTCATGTATTGTTCTGAGGACTATATATATTATCTCATTTAATCTTTACAGCAATTGTATGAAGTAAGTATTATGTTTTCCCCCACATTTCAGAGGAGGAAAGCAAAGTTAAAAACCTGCCTTGGGTCCCATGAAAGAAAATGGCAGATTTGAGGTACAAATACTGCATTCTTTCTTTACGGTCTGAGCTACGGCCATGAATTCGAATACGTTAAGTATTTATATACCTGTTTTGCCATATTAGTAACAGGAATTGAAAGTGCTCTGCAAAGCCAGGAATTAAGAGATGCATGAAGGCTTATAAGAAAGTGGCCTTTGAGGATCATATGGAAGTCTGGAAAAGCCTTTGATGAGCAGAGATGGAGAAAGGACATTGCGGGCCAAGAACAGGCTCATGTCCAGTAGACAATGGAATCAGGCTCTGGACTCAGGACAGCTTTTTGGAACCAAGCTGTAGATTGAGGAATCATGGGCATAGAAGTGCTGGGGGACCTTGAGAGATTTTTCAGAGTAGCAGTGGGACTGGCAGTCACATGGCCATGGGTTGATGAGTTAGCAGGAAAAGGCAGAAAGTATTAAACACCTCTTTGAGAAATGTGATAGTGAAAACATGGAGAAAATAGAAAAATAATTGAAGAGTCAGCTGGGTCCAGCAAGTGTCTAAAACATACATGTCATGGTGACATCTGTAACCCATAGAAATAGACACTTAGCTTTACCATTCTTCCAGGAACTGGGCTAAGCGCAACACTATCGGGTCCTTCCCCAGATCCTGTCAAGTGGGTACCATGACCATCTCCATGTAAGGGATGAAGTTGGTGAAGCTCATAAAGGTTAACAGGAACTTGCAGGCCATAGAACAAGTGGGACTCTCATTCATACACTGCCAGTGGGACTCTAAATTGATACAACCACCTTTGGAAAAGGTTTGGAAATTTTTATAAGGTTAAACATACACTTACCATAATACCTAGCATTTGCTGTCTGAGAAATTTGCTCTCTGCAAGAGAAATGAAAACATGTCCATATAGAGTTTTAATATCTCGTGTTCATAATAGTATTATTCATTGTAGCACCAAATTGGAGACAACCCAATTGCCCATCAGTAGGTGAATGGATTAACAAGTTGGGGCATAGCCATAAAATAGGTCACTGCTTTGCAATAAAAAGGAACAAACTACTGATAGAGGCAACCACTAGGGATGAATTCCAAAAGCATTATATTAAGAGGAAGAAGCCAGACACAACAAGAGTACATACAGCATGATTATGTGTATAAGCAACTTTTAAAAAGATTAATCTATAGTGAGAAGAATCAGATCAGAGGCTAAGTGTGGAGAGTATTGGCTGGGAAGTGGTCTTAAGTGAACATTTCTGGAAAGATTGAAAAGTTCTTTACCTTCATTGTGAAGGCAATGGCACAGGTATACATTTGTCAAATAGGAGCATTTTGTTGTATGTGAATTACAATTCAATAAAATTGATATAAATTTGAAAACAAAAAAGAATGAGACACACGTACTGACATGGAATACTTCAAAAATAAGCCACAGAAAAATAAACCTAGAATTACATTAAAAGTAATACAATTTTAGGGGCATCTGGGTTGCTCAGTTAGGCATCCGACTCTTGGTCTTGGCTCAAGTCATGATCTCATGGTTTGTGAGTTCAAGCCCCATGTCAGACTTTGTGCTGACAGTGTGGAGCCTGCTTGGGATTCTGTCTCTCTCTCTCTCTCTGCCCTTCCCTGCCTCGCAAAAGGAAAGAATAAGAGAAAGAAAGAAAGAAAGAAAGAAAGAAAGAAAGAAGCTTAAAAAATACAATTTTAATTAATTCCTTATTTATGTAAATACATGGACAAGGATCCAGGAAAATTGTAACAAAGTGATAACTGAATGCCACCCAAGGGCAAAAGAGAAAGATGGAGGGGGCTTCTCACTAACAATAAATATATGTTCATTCTGTATTGTTAGGTTTTTATAAGAGTATGCATGTATTTTTTTTTAATTTTATTTTTTATTTTGAGAGAGAGAGAGAGAGAATGTGAGTGGGGCAGAAGGAGAGGGAATCTTAAGCAGTCTCCACACTTGGCAAAGAGCCTGATGCAGGGCTCGATCCCATGACCCTGGGATCTTGGCCTGAGCAGAAACTAAGAGTCAGATGCTCAACTGACTGAGTTACCCAGGCACCCCCATAGTATGTGTGTATTGTTTATATACTGCCTTTTAAAAAATGAAAAAAGAAAAACACAGACACAAAGGCACCTGTCCCAAATGACACGAATCTAAGCCCAGTTTTAACTATAGAGCCAGAGGCCAAGAGCCAGTGGGCACAGGGGGTTAGCTTTGAAGGAGGATTCCAGGGTCCTCCCCATCAGCTCCAGGTATAGGACACCAGGCTGAAAGAGTAGGGTGTTCCAGTGGCCACCTTTCATGCTCTTCTGGGCTCTGGCCACTGTGGTGGTTTGGCAGATCATGTGAAAACACTAAGTCAGAGTGCAGAAATGCTTCAGACTCTCTCACTCTCTCATAATATTTAGCTGCAAAGCCAGAGCAACTCTGAATCTTTTCTTTTTCTTGATAAGTATTTTCTAATGACAACCAAATAATGTAGTTTCCTCTAGATCCATGGTTCCCAATAAGGGACAATTTTGTCTCTCAGGAGACCTCTGGCAATGTCTGGAGACCCATTCAGATGTCACAAGCTGAGGGGAGAGGGTGCTTTGGCATCTAGTTGGTAGAGGCTGGGGATGCTGCTATACATCTTGTAGAGCACAAGGAAGCCCCCACAGCAAAGGATTATCCTGCCTGAAATGTCCACAGGACTGAGGTTGAGAAACCCTGATATAGACAACACTGCTTCTATGACACTCTCCAATCTTACTGAAGAAATAAAAAGTTTGTTTTAATGATGGAGGTTGATTCTTACAGTTGTGTTCTGTCTTTAAATATTACATGAATCAGGGGTGCTGGGTGGCTCAGTTAATTAAGTGTTTGACTCTTGATTTCAGCTCAGGTCATAATCTCGCAGTTTGTGAGTTCGAGCCCTGCCTCAGGCTCTGCACTGATGGCATGGAGCTTGCTTGGGATTCTCTCCCTTTCATCTCTCTCTGCCCCTACCCTACTTGTGCTCTCTCTATGTAACTAACTAACTAACTATTACATGAACCATTATATGGAAATAGAAACAGAATAGGTGTCTTCTTGTTTCTGGACAAAAGTTGGTCTTGGGCGTGTATATGAAGGGTGACTCTGGGAAGTTAGGAAATGTGTTGCTAGAGAACTTGACAATAATTATGGTGCCCTGGGTTCTAGCTCTGGCTCCTACATGCACCTGTTCTATATCTCTGGGGTGCCGCTGTCCTGGGTGGGGGGATCTAAAGCATCTTCAGCTCTCCTCTGGCTCCACAGTCTTTATTCTCTAACAAGTCCATGCATGAGCAATTTTGGAGTGTGGCTAAAGCACAACAACATGTAATGGAAGAAGGAAGAAGAAATTTTTCCAGCACTACCCCATTACTCCCAGCGTGTGCTCCCCGTGTGACTTGCTTCCTCTCTTCTGCTGAGAAAGGAGGAGGTCAGGCCAGCAGGAAGGCTGGCCAGGGGTGAGGCCCCAGCTTGGGGACTGGTCGTGTGACAATGGGCTGGGCAGAGGGAACTCTGCAGTGCTTGTGTTCACAGCAGGTCCAGGCAGAGAGAGTATTCTCCAAGAAACTCTCAAAGGAGTGGTGACCAGCCTTGGACATTTCAATGTCACTCTTTGAAAAGAGCTTTACCTTTTTCCAGGGTGAATTCTAGCTCACTTATGGTATTTCTTACTGGAGTCATTCCAGAAGATAATATTTTTCCATAACTTTTATGAAGGAGATTTGCATTTGTGCTTTTGTTTTGATTTCAGAAGCAAGTAAGAGTAGGTGATTTTTTTTTAAATATACATATTAAATTCTTTTTATAGGTAATGTATGCACATGGTAAGGAGTATAAATATTACAAAGGGTGTACAGTGAAAAATAAGTCTTCCTCCCAGCATTGGGGCAGATAATCCTGTTTTCTTCACAAAATGATCTTTGGGAGACTGACCAAGTTGGAGAGCAGTTGCTGTAGCTGTTGCTTTAGGAAAGGAGAATGGGGGCACCAGCCAGCCAGCAACGGCCGGATGGAACTGCTTCTAGAAAGAGGATATTGTGTTCTGGCCAGACATTTACAGGGTAATAAACTATTGCACACAACTCAGGTAGTTGCTCTGCTGCTTGTTGATAAAAGAAAGGGGGGAAAAGTCAGGGGATAGGAACATGCAAGAAATTGAGGCTTTGGGAGTTATGGGTTGGAGTTTACTGGGTTTTCTTCTGGAATAATCCACACAGGTGTATTAGCCAACCACATCTGTCTTCCTTTCTATGTCATCATTTTCAGAGTACGTGGTTGGCCAATACAGGGAAGTGACATGAATTAGAACAGATTGCACAAGGTTCCTCCATATTTTGTGTTTTCTTAGAATCTTACTGTCTTCTTTCTGTGTTCAAAGCAATTTCTGGTTTGCACAGGAAGCATGGTTTCCAGGGGCCATTAGTGCCCTGACTTACTCAGCATAGGCTTATCATGTTTGCCTAGCATTGGCTTTGAATCTCACTTGACTCCCATGCATGTGGGTCCATCCACTGGGATTTTGTGCTCACAGGCATCACAAACATTGCTTGTAAATGGGCAGCAAGGAAGGGCAGCCATGCATATTGTGTATATCTCCTCTGTTCCTGGGCATGCTCCACTGCCCTACAAAATTTCACTCACAAAACCCAAGTTCAAAGATAATATTTTTAAGATTTTCAAGATGGCACCAGCAAAGCATAAAACAAGTGTGGGGCCCCTCCAACCACAGAGTCCTGGACAGCTGCACAGATTGATGGCCCCGCAGTGTGATGTGAAACCAGGGCTGGTAAAGCATCTTGAAACCAGGAGACGAGCTGCCTGAGGCCAACACCAACACCCTGAGGATGGTAGAGCCAAGAGCTGGAAAGAACTGGGGTTCCTGATGACATCGCCAAACCACAATTTTAATCCCCTTGGAGCTTGTTGGACATCTTATCATATGAGATAAAAATATCCTTGTTCTTAAAGCTGGTTTGAGCTGAGCATTCTGTTACTTGCAGTTGGAAGTATTCTAATGTATACAGGCTGACATTCTGTCCATAATGAGTGAGTGTTCCACGTCCTGCCTTACCTCCCATCTTACCTGGCTGCGTCTCTGCTCCCTGCTGTTGACAAAGCTGGATACATTAAACCAGGGGCCACTCGGTTGGTCCTGATAAGACTTGGAGCTGAAAATCTGGAGAAGGTGAAAGAGACCAAGCTGGCAATCAGATTCCAGATGGAATGCCATTCTAAACAATTACTGAGCCAAGACATGTGTCCTCCTTAAAGACACTACATTTACCTTCAGTGACCCTTTTAGGTAAATGGTCACCTTGTAAGACTCACTTGTGACCTGAAGAAGCCTGGTCCAGTCACACCCGGTGTTCCATTAATGCATCGAGTTTCACTGCCTGTGTTGGTTCCTCCTATTTCTAACTTCAGGGTCATTTGATTAGGAGGTTAAAAAAAAAGTAATAGTATAAGCATAGTAACTCTGAGGCCCTCAGAGTGTGACCTCAGAAACCATGAACTAAGCAACAGAGCTATAGCAAATCCTTGCAGAGAATTAGACAATTCTACCAGCCTGCATATGTTTACCTGCCTTTCCTGGACTTGGTGAGTGCTCACGTATGCTGAGATTGCTTGACTTATAGCACAAAGGCCTGTAGGAGATGTTATACAGACTGGTCTTACAGATTCAAATCCATCCCCTTTTCTTTACATGCAGGACCTAAGCGCTGCCAACGGACTCAGATGTGGTACTAATGTCACAGTTGAAGACTAAGGATAACGAACAGACATAGCTGGAAAATGCTAACAATAACAACATTGTTATCAACATTCTTAAGTGCCTGCAATTCTTTGCAGAAGTTTATGGTTGGAAAAGTCCCATAGAGGTTACCTGGTCTAGCCCTACTGTTGAGGTAATTGAGACACAGGTGTGATTTGCTCAAGGTCAGTGGTCGATGCCCACCTGGGATTGGGTGTTTTGATTTCCTGCCTAGTGCTCTTTCCCCTACACCCCACCCCTCTCTGGTTGCTTTCTAATTTATTGCAGGCTCTATTTCTGTCTTTTCCTCCAAATGGTTATGTTCACAGGATGCTCTCTTCGGGATTAGACTGCACTTTTTTCCACATTACTTCCCCATCCTCTCTCCTCTTCCCCAGTGCTGTAGAGTAGCTGCTGCTGAGTCTCCAGCTGAAACCAGTTAAGGGGGACTTTCTGCCAAGTGACTTATTCCCAGAGTGCAGGTCTGAGGAGCTGAGTATGAAGTAGTCTTGGTTGTATTCTTTCTGGTATGCCTTACACATCAGCCTTGATCTAACTTTGTCAGGCTCAAAAATGTGCCTGAGTTACTCTGTAAACAATCACAAGATGTCAGATTTAGAATATAATCCTACGAGTCTCTAACTGTGCTCCAGAAACCCTAGGGGTTGCTCAGGGGTGCCTTTCTTTCAACCTCTAATAGCAGTTGAGCTGGGGAGCTGAGAAGACTCAGGTTTAGGCCGTTTTCCTCTCCCCTGAGTCATTTTATTCAGTTGAGGTTCTGTGTAAGGTTTCTTGTGAAGAAAGGGTTTTGGTGCTACAAAATGGCTTTCAACTATGGCTGTAATCCAATGTTCTCCTTTTAAATATGGAGAACAGGGAGGTTCCAAAGAAAGGAAGGAGAAACTGTAAGAGTTTCATGCAAAGCTGCAAAACTAGTAACAGAAGCAGGGTTGGGGTCCTCGTCTGTAGACTCTCCCCCAGCACCTTGCAGAGGTGACCTGGCCCCCTCCAATATGTGGTATTTTTGGCTTGATTTTGGCTTGGCTGTTGGAACCAGCACTATGGCGGCTGCTCATCTGGAAAAGGAAAGGGACAAAATCAATATTTACCAAGTGACTACTGTGTGCCAGACACTGAAAATATGTACGTTCACTCTCTCAGAGCAGATTTAGTGGTCATCTCTCATGTGCCAGCCACTTGGAACAGATATCATCCCAGCCTGCCACGTGGATTCTTCCCTTGAAGCCTCATGACAAGGCATCTGGGGAAGTGGCTACATGTTGCAGAGGGTGGAGGCTCCAGGAGGGCAAGTGACTGACAGGGTAGCACAGCTAGGAAGTGGCAGAGCCACATCTGAACTGACATCTATTGAACTCCAGATCTGCTGTGCTAGGCCTCATCATGTCCTTATACTTGGTGTTGTTGTTTTTTTTTTTTTTAAGAGGCTCAGGAAGTCAACAGCTGCCAGTTGCATGTGAGCCTTCCAGATATTTGAAACTCAGCAAAAAAAAAAAAAAAAGAAAAAGAAAAGAAAAAAGAATAACAACAACTTGAATTTTCCCTTACCTATTTGGAAAATGGTAGATCTCCTCTCCAGGCCTGCTCTTGGTGGGCAGGGAGGGGGCAGCCTTTATTAAGTGGAGTTCCCTTGTAGTCCTAATCTGTCTCCCTGTTCGGGCTTTCATGATTCACCCACATGCAGCTTAGCCCATCTCCTGCTCGCAGTGGAAAACATTGCTCATCCTGCTGCTCTGCTTCAGGGTGGATCTCGCTCAGAGCAGCTGTCCGTTGGGGATTCGGGCTTGGGTGAGGCTGAGCACTGTGCATGTGAGTGTGAGCGATGGGGCGATAACAGTCAGGCTCTGTAGAGGGAGAAAGTGTTTGCCTTTATGAGGCGGGGGCCAACATTTGGTGGCGTAAGACATTTCCAACTGTCCTTGTCTTTCAAAAGACAGTGTGTCTCAATAGAGTGCCAGTAACTTCTGAAGATATTTCAGACCCTATTTGTTTGGTTCTAGTTGTATCTTTCTGCTCTACTCTGTTGGCCTCCGCTCATCTCAATATCCTCTGCAGAGACCAGGAATCCTTCTGAATAAAGTGGACTGATGTGGGTGCTGGGAGGGGAGGGTCTGTTGGAAAGAGAATAGAAAGGGAAGCACAGGGAAAGAGAATAGAAAGGGAAGCCCAGTGCCATCTCTACTGGGAAATGTGATAGCTGCCATGCCTTTGAACTTTGGTCTTTTCAGCCTTGTACCCAGGATCTTTTTTCCATGCTCTTATGAGATACTGCTAAAAGCTGTTGGTGGTGATGGCTTAATGGGGACTTGGGCATGGCCATGTGGCTTGTACTCGAGCTTGCTTTGCAAGCTATAGAGGTAAACACGTTATCCTTCAATCTAAAAATTAAATTCTGAATCTTTATGAAAACGTTTGAACTTAAATAATAAGCTGAATAAAGTATTCCAAGTGAACACAAAAAAATTATGAAGAAATAAAACCACAGCATCTTTTGACATCTTTCTCATTAATTTTTAGCTAGTTATTAACTTATGATCATATTCTCTCCCATTGGAAAGAGATAATTTTATCTATTCCTTCTAAAGATGAATGAAGTACATTGCTCTTTGAGGTAACTCCATCTGAATATTCCTTAGCAACTCCTTAGCGAAGACATAGCAACTCTTGGCAAAGTACCTCTGGGCCAACTAATGCCAAAAATGAGATCTGGGAGGGTTCTTGGTAGCCCTGGATATCAGAAGGTGGTTGGAACTGCTGTGATTTGGCCAGCAGAAATAGCCTCTTCGCACCCCATCCCATCGCCTCTCACTGGGTGAGCACCTGTTAGCACCTCCTGCTTCCCCCACCTCCAGGCAGGGCTCTATGGCAATATGGCACCTACCTTGGGGGAGGGGTCAGACTGTCTTCCTTGCTTTGTGAACAGAATAGTAGAGAGTGGAAAAAAAACATGCCACATTTTTGTGCTGCTTTCTGACCTGTATAGTGCCCTATGCATTTTCCCATTGGAGGATTCCAGCTAGAATCTTGACCAGGATAAAGCAGGCTGTTCACTCCTAAGGGACAGATGTTACTTGGTAGTGTTGGTATTATTGAAGAACCTTTCAGATTTTCTTCTTGCTTGTGATTTTAGTGAATGCAAGCATTGGGCCAACATCAATCACCCAGGGACAGCTGTGCATTTAGGACATGTTACCGACAGGAAGGCTTTCCTTTGTTTTAAAGAAATTACATCTCTATTTTCTTTATGCTTCTTCATTTCCTCTACCATAGATTTCTTTCTTTCTAGGAGAGCCAGTTCAGGTCATGGGACACTCAAGAGCATTGGAATGGGCCAGGGCTGGACCTCTGGGGGGCAACATTCCTCATGACTCTCTTAAGAGCTTAGAGATTTGGAACTGGTGGCAACTGGTAAAGTTTTCAGTGTTTGGTAACCAGCCAGGGTCCTGAGCTCTGGGAACAGCCTTATTTAGCTCTTTAAGATTTGGGTTAGAGGCTCCCAAGGAGCTGATGTAGGGCAGAGAAGTGAACAATTGATTCTCAGTCACACATGACAGCCAATGGACAGCTCTGAAAGCCCACAGTGGAGACAGAGTCCAATGAACAGCCTTGGACCACAGCTTTCAGAGTAGAACTTTTTCTTCCCCAACTGCTCTGCATCTGCCTGGACTTCGGCCAACATCTGTGAACACCACAGTGCTGGTATGCTTTGGGCGAGGTTTGTGGCCATAGCAACAGAATGGGAGAGACCCGGTTCTTGAGAATGAGAACAGTGGATAAGGGTGAGATATGGATCAGGCAGGAGAGGCACAGGGAGGGGAGGTAAAGGTTGGAATTGCCTGAAGAATGGAGACATTTTATTGGATAAAGCCCCCGGGTAGGGCAGTGCTGAAGGTCCATCTGAGCCTCGGATTGTGGCTCAGATGCACGCTCCTTCCCTCTAATGAGCAGGCGTGGTTCAAGCTGAGATCTTGGGAGATTTGAAGACTATAATCAACCCAGTGACTTGTTCTCATCAAACAAAGTAGATTACGTGCTGATGATGTGACACTGACCTACTACCTACTGTGGGCTAACCCTTGTTGAAATCTTTATGGTGAAAGATACTGTCCAAGGGACATGGAGTCCCATAAGTGAATGCTTTCTCCCGGGAAATTCCTGAGTAAACCTCATTTTCACATGGATGTGAAAGGGGAGGAATAAAACCCACCCCATCCAGAGAGAGAGAGCTGTCTGTGGGATGCCTGAGATTTGAGCACTGGGCTCAGGCTCAAAGATGTGAGTTCATATCCCAACAATGCCATGATCCTTCATGTGACCTTTCTGTGCCTCTGTTTCCTCACAAATAAGTGAAGGTGGGGAGATAATCTACAGGACCTCTCCAGTTCTGAATTTCTGTGCATCTATGGACTATAGAATAAAAGATTAGAAGGCACTTGTATTAGGTAAGCTTCCTTCATTTTCTATGTTCATTTCCTTGGAGCCATCAACTGGAGTTGAGGACGAGTTTTAGAAATGCATGGGTTTCTTTTTTGACCTTTCCTCCCACCAGTCCTCCCTCCATATCTTCCTAACTCTTGCAAGTGTCATGTAGCCTCATGATTTCATGGGAGTTTTGTTGTTGTAGCAGTTGTAGAAAATCATCTCTTGTCAGTCTTATCTCCCCACCTCTACAATAGCCCCAACAGCTCCTTAAGGCCTAAATCCCCAGGCTCACTATTCCTGTCAGCCCATTTCCCAGCAGGTCAGCCATCAGATTTCCAAGCTATGGGTTCCCATGCCTTCTTTTGTCCCAGTGACCTTCACCCCAGACATGACATCGTAGTATTTGGAATTGTTCATCTGAGGCAGGAATTCTCAAGACTAGCTCTGCAATGGAACCAGTTGAGAAATAAAAATTAAACAATCAATCCCTCGAGATTCTGATTCCATTGGTCTTCATTGGTATTTTGTAAAGTTCTCCCAAGTAACGCTAAGATGGAATCACTCTGAAAATTACTATTAAATGGGAATAGACTTCCTGCTATTGAATGTCAATCATCCTTAGAATAGGACCATGCAGGATCTTTTCTTGTACTCGGATATGGTTGCCTTGTGAGGGCATGCCCCTTAGATTGAGGTCACTTTCTGGAGTAGACAGCCTCTCAGATTGTTCCCAATAGTCCCCACTTCCTAGTATTCATGCTCTTGTGTAATCCGTTCCCCTTACGCCTGGGACAGACCTAGTGACTTGCTTCTAGCCAACAGCATAAAGTAGCAAAAGTGATGGAATGTCATGTCCAAGATTTAGTGACGAAAGGTGGTGAACTGTCTGGGTTGCCCTGTCTGTCTGTCTGGCTGGCTCTGCCCCCTTCTTCTCCCCTTCTTGAGCTCCTGCTCTGAGGGAAACAAGCTGATATGTTATTAGCCCTATGGAGAGAGACAACCATGTGGCAGGAAGTTAATGTTTCTGGTCATCAGCCAGTGAGGACTTGAGGCCAGCTGGCCCCTTGACAAGAGTGAGCCTGAAGGTGAAATGCCCTCTAGTGGAGCCTTGTGATGACCGCTGACCCTTTGCAGCAGTATGAGAGAGACCTTGTGTCAGGGTTACCAGGCTAAGCCATATCCAGATTCCTAGTGCACAGAAGCTGTGAGAAAATAAATGTTTATTGCTTTAAACTAAGTTTGAGCATCATTTCTTACACAGCAACAGATAGGATATCCTGATACCCTGAGAGAAGGAGCAGATCCATAGACAGGAACTTATCATGGGGAAGGCTAGGCTGTCTGTCAGTTTTGAGGAGTGAAGGGGTCTGAGGGTTCCTGGGTGGGTGGGAGGATGTTCAGCAGGCACAGCCAGGTTGCTGAGGTCAGGAAGGCAGATGTTCCATAAGTAGAATCTTGCTAGCTAGATCAGTGCCTCTCAAATATCAATGTGCATTTAGGTCACCTGGGGAATCTTGTTAAAATGCGGCTTCTGATTTAGTGGGTCTGGTTGGGGCCTGGGAGTCTACAATGCTCCCTAGTGATGCTGATGCTACTGGTCTGGGGCCCACATTTTAGGGGACAGGGAGCTGCACTGTCCATATTCGTGTGTCTCTCTGTGGCTGCTTCCTTCTTAAATAGTCTTCTTTGTTCCAATGCTGACTTGGTGGTGTTTCAGGAAGCCAAGGAAGTGGCCTTTGCCCTTTGAGGCAGAGTTTAGGAGGAGGAGCAGTGCCCCCTAGAGGCCAGATGGTGCAGGCATTGGTGAGGAAGAAACACTTCTAAGTGAATCTCAGAATTAGCATGAATCGCATGAAGTAGTCATTCATAAAGATTGTCAGTTATTAGTAATTTGATAAATTTCCATAAACTCTAGCCATCCATCCGTACTGAGAGATCTTCTTTTAAGGGCTGGTCCTGTAGCTTTTAAGTGTATACATTCCTCAGCAGTGTTTCTCAAACTCTTCCTTCTTGTCCCTCTAACCACAGAGGGGCACCAATGCTGGACATGCAGCCTGAGGCAGCCTGCAGAAAAGTCTTTGAGGTATTTTTTTTTTTTAATCTTACTATTCCATGAGGATCAATAGAATGTGTTCATTATAGTATAAAAATAATTTCCTCCCCAAATACATGTGTAAAACTGCTGCATTAGAAAGTTGTGCTGGACTAATGGGTGGGCTCTGAAATTCCCAATTCCCCCTCAAACCACTCCCATCTCCTCACCCTCCCTGACCTCCTGACCTTGACCCTGTTCCCTCCACTTTTCTCAGACTCTACGAGTTCCCTCTGGCTACCTCTCTGGTCTCTACTAAGTATAGATCCAAGGTCAATCATTTTGATCATGTTCAATCAACCCCCACACCCTGGACCTCCCACCACACCTACCTGAATAATGGATAAACCCCACCCTCTTGGATAAGCTACACCCTTCTGGATAACCCCCATCCTCCAGGATAGATCCCACCCTCCTGCCTAAACTCCATCCTCCTGGATTGACCCACTCACACTGCAACATTCCATCAAAAGTTTTCTCCCATGGACTTTTGGGCAGCATGTTTTGCCCTGAAAAGGATACTAAGTGAATCCCCTCGATTTCATGTTATCCAGCCTCTCATGCGCTCTCCAAGCTGCTCAACAGAGCTTGAATTCACTGTTTCCCCAAACTTGCCTGATATTAAGTATAGACACAGGCTGTCCTAACAATGTAGGTTTTTGGTCCCATCCCAATCCTACTGAATCAGTCTCCAGAGAAGGAGCTGGGGAATCTGCATTTTGACACTCCCTTCCTGAGATTCTTCTCAGGAGGCAAGCTTGGGAACCACTGCTGTTCCTCCACCAGGATTCTCTATTCTTGGCCTTCTGTGGCCCCAGGGGAATTGTCCAGCCTCCCCACTCAGCCCCACCTCCCATCACTGCCCCAGCCAAATTCAACTTGCCTCCTTTCCCACTTACAAGATTAAGGCCATCTGTCTGTGCTGTGCTCCCCTCCTTCCACCCTCAGGCTCCACATTTCCTATTCTTTCTTTTCTCTTCTCTCTCACCTCTTAGGGAAGAGACACCTTCCTGTGGCTGATTTCTCCTTCTAAGTCTGGATGCCTCCTTGTCTGTGTCCTCTGGGACATGGCCCTTCATCACCCCCTTTCCAGTACATTCAGCTTGGCCCTTGCCAAAGGAAAGTTTTGGTTGTTTCGAATGGGACTTTTGTATTCTCCTTAAAACACAAAACATCTCCTGGTATTGGTAACTTCACTTATTCTTCAAGCTCATCCCCCGGTTTCCTCCCGCTGCTGGTGCTCAGCTCCCATGTGACAGTTCCCTCATCTCTTTCCTCTCTGGCCTCACCGGGCACCTGCATAGGGTGGGCAGGACCTTCATGGTACACTGGACTTAAAGCCGGAGTAGTGGCCCACTGCACCTTGGAAGGTGGAGGTTATGGTTAAAAAGCCCAGCACTCCTGGGGTGCCTGGGTGGTTCAGTTGGTTGAGCATTCAACTCTTGGTTTTGGCTCAGGTCATGATCTCAGGGTTTGTGATGTCAAGTCCTGCCTTGGGCTGTGTGCCGACAGCATGGCACCTGCTTGGGATTCTCTCTCTCCCTCTCTCTGCCCCTCCCCTGCTCTCTGTCTCTCTAAATAAATAAATAAATAAACTAAAAAAAAAGATTAGGAAAAAAAAAAAAAGAAAAGAAAACCAAGGATCCCTGGCTTGCCTTTAGACTGAATAGCCACATGGATTTATGATAATTCATCCTCTGATCATGAAATGCATTATCTTGAATTTTACAGTATGGGGGGGTCCAAAGGAACAAATCTGCAGTTTTAAAATGAATAAGTCATGGGGATATAATGTACAGCATGGTGACTATAGATAATCATACGGTATTACATATTGGAAAGTAGCAAGAAAGTAGATTTTGAAAATTGTCATCACAAGTAAGACAATTTTTGTAACTCCGTATGGTGAAAAAGTATATATATTCAAAAATAAAAAATAAAAAAAGTGAATTTTACAGTAAAAGGGTATAACACAGCTTCCAACCATGTCTTCTCTGACCTCTTTGTATTATCATCCTACATTCTTAGAGTGTGTTCTCTTTCTATGTTGATTCCATCCCTGCCTTACACTACCTCCACCAATGGAGAAGGTAGACCAGGGGCTCTGGGTGTAGTAACCAGAGGGTCCCATTCATCAAGGAATGTCCATCCCTCCTCCAGCACAGCTGGAGCCCCTAGAGAGCATGATGTCATCATATTGACTGGAATCAAGAGTGGGCCTGGATTGGAAGGGCCCATTGGCAAGGCAGAGTGTTAGCTAGAAAGCCCTGAGAGGCATTTTCAGAGCTGCGTTGGGGGGGGGTAGGGGACTGCCTGACATGAACATGGGGGAGGGAAAGCCGTTGTGTGGGCCACCAGTGCTACACCAGCCAAGGGTTTGTGATACATGGGTGTTTGCCCAGAGCACTGAACTCATCTTATATCTGATGTGACTGAGAATCATCCAAAATCAGCATCTGAGAACTGCCCTGATGGGTTAATCTCATGCAATCCAGAAGAAACACCATGGAGGCCAGCTGGAGCCATCGACTCAGGCAATTCCCCTCCTGTAACTGGGGCCTGAGATGGGGGTGCCTGGGACAACCCCCAAAACACAAGCCTAAGAGGTCTTCAGAACATCTGCTCTAACCCAGGCACAGGCTGGGGGTTGGGGAACATTTCTGAGAGGGAGGTGGAGACTGACATACATACAGATCTCATTCAGGCCCAGGAACCTCATCAGAGTGGTGCCCTCAGCCTGGCTAGTTCCAGGCACCAGATGGGGGCTTGGAAAGTTTGGGGAAGGCTCTCCAAAGCACAAGGCTCCTGAGGAATAGGGCCCGGGGCCCAGGACCCTGCTTGCTTAGATGTAAGGAGCATTGGGGGTGACCCAGGTTCTCCATGAAGCAGATATCAAGATGAGATTAGATGTAGGAGAAACACATGCCTGTGGGGGAAATGGGAAGTATGTAGGCTGAATAATGCCACAAAGATGTCTGTGCCCTACTCCCTAGAACTTGTAACTATGTTACCACACGTGACAAAAAGGACTTTGGAGATGTGATTAGGTTAAGGATCTAGAGATGGGGAGATTATCCTGGATTGTCAGAGTGGACCCACTAAGATTACAAAATGCTATATTATAAGAGGGAGACAGGGAGACAGGAGGGCAGGGTCAGAAGAATCGTGATGATGGAAGCAGGGGTCTGAGTGACCTCAGAAAGGGGCCAGGAGCCATGGACTGTGAGCAGCTTCTAGAAGCTACAAAAGGCAAGGGGTAGATTCCGTCTTACAGCATTCAGAATGAATGCAGCCCTGAGGGGCTATTTCAGACTTCTGACCTCCAGGGCTGTAAGATAATACATTTGTGTTGTTTTGAACCCCTAGGCTAGTGGTGATTTGGTACAGCAGCCACAGGAAGCTAAGATCAGGAGGAAGCCACAGGAGGCTGGGGAGTTATAGGGATGTGGGTCTGGCCCTTCTGAGGAGAGAAGGAAGTCTGGAGGGCTAGGAGGAAACAGCTGAGTGTAGCAGAGTTTTAAGGAAGCTTTGGCAGGATGATGGCAGGTCCTTGAGCCCAAGTTGCCTGAAAGAGGAGCCCCAACTGCTGTCACTGCCGTGCTGTCCCTGGCTGGGAGGGGTGGATTTCAGAATGCCAGGCTTGGCCCATGGCGGTCTGTTTACTCTGTGCAGGTTCTGGGAACAGTGCCTCAGTATATCCCATGGCCTCTTCTCCAGAGGGGACACTTAGAGGAGGGAAGCTAGTGGCAGAGGGGCCACAACTCCTATTCATTCTTTCCTTCCTCCACTCTCCATATGATTGCCCCTCATTATTTCTCATCTTGGTACACAGTGGTGGCTTACCTGGTGTAAGACCCAGACCTCACTCCTGTAGGTACCTGATCCTCTTCTCAGTGTGGGGTTGCTAGGAGTGTCTATTCACAGTTACTATGAGGGAGAGGGTGCCAAGAGACACCTAAGGGGATTCCACACAAATTTCTCCTGCCCAATTGTGTAAAAAGAGCCCTTCCTCTTCCTGCTGGTCAGGGTCACTAGCTCCTGCCAAGATGGCAGGGCCCTGAAACCTCATAGAGACCTTCTTTACTTCCCATCTTCCCTAGTGCATGTATCTTACCAAGTTCTCCAGTGAAGTGTTCACCTATTATTTCTTCTCTCCAATAACCATGATGTCATTATGTTCTGTAGGATGTTCAGATGGTCCACTTATCTTCACACAATTTATGACAGAAGGCAGGAAAATTCATATAGCTCTGAGGCAAAGCTCTAATGGAATATTGTTTGCCACCTCACATCAATACAGACTGTTTCTAATCCTCTTTCTTGATTGGAATTGAAAAGAAGTCACCTGCCAAGTCAATGACTGCATGCCATGGACCATGTCCAGCACAGCACCTATGATCAGGGTTACTATTTGTCTAATTTGTTGTAGATTATCTCGTTCCCTGAGATCTATTTCATTTATGCAGGGGCCAGACTGAATTAAATGGACATATGGTTCATACCACCACTTTATATACTTAAAGTCTTTAATGGTGATACAAATTTCTACCATATTTTTCAGAATACAATATTGTTTTTGATTTATTACCTTGGCTGATGGAAGTATTTTCAGATGTGGTGTTTTGCATTGTGATAGGTTTTATCCCAAGAGCCAGTTTTGAAGCTAATCCAACTACCAAGCTTTCCAATTACAATTTGCACTTAGGAAACAAGAAAATGACCACAGGCATGTCAGTGGAGCCAGCAGGGCCACTGTGAGCTGGACATTAGCCAGGACTCCACTTACTATTTGACCTTGTAGGTCTCCACTCTAACAGGGGGGCCATGATGACACTTTGGGTATCCAAGTGTCACTTGGTCAGACCCCATGTCCAATAGTCCTTGAACAGTTCATGTCTTCCCTTTTCCCCAGTGATTAGTCACCTAGTACATGACCTTTGGGGGAGGACTGTTGTTATGAATTGAATTGTGTTCCCCAAAAAAGATATGTTGAAGTCCTATCCCTCATATCTGTGAATGGGAGCTTACTTGGAAATAGGATCTTTGCAGATCTAACCATGTCAGGATGAGTTTAGTTCATTAGGGTGGGCCTTAATCCAACATGACTGAAGTCTTTATAAAAAGGGGAAATTTGAACATAGAGACAGACAGGCACAGAAGAAAGATGATATGAAGACACTGGGAGAAGACAGTCATGTGAAGCCAACATTGGAGTGATGTATCTACAAGCCAAGAAATATCAAAGATGGCAACGACCACCAGACTCTAGGAAGAGGCAAGGGAGGATTACCTTCCAGGTTTTAGAGAGAACATGGCTCTCCCAACACATTGATTTCAGACTTTTGGATTCCAGAACTAAGAGAGATGAAATTTCTGTTGTTGTAAGCCACCTACTTGTTACACTTTGTTACAGCAGCCCCAAGAAGCTAATACAACCATCTTCACAGTACAGCCTGACACGGCATTGCAGGATTCTGCCTCCTTAGTGAATGGATTCAAAATCTGAAAATTGGTGCAGATCTAGAAGCTAAATAAGGGATCAGCCTCCCCCTCTATTCGTGCCTTTGTTGTTGAAGGTATTAAGCAGAGCCCTTTTTAGCTGCCTGTTTATTTTGCCCTTGAGACACCACATTGTGCTAACCACTCCTTGATGGACATGCCTCTTTGGCTGCCTCTCTGACCTTACCAGTCAATAGAGTGGGTTGTGGGCTCATGGCTTCTGGTGGTTAAGCATAGACTCTTGGTTGTTAGTGCTTCTAGATCCTCCCTCATTCTAACCATAGATGTTCAAAAACCCAGTTCTGCACCTACCCCATTAGTGGCCAGCCCTTGCCAGCAGAGCAGAGCCACCATTGAACATCTTGGTGATGCTGGTGCCCCTCACCAGCACATCTCTGATGGCCTTGTGAAAGGTGTGTTATCTGGGCCTTCTGTGGAGCATCATCCTCTGGTGGGTCTTCTGCCTTCACCTAACATACCCTTTCAACATGCCCACTGCTTCTTCATCCCTTCCTTGTTCACCTGTAGGGCAGCTTAGGCATTTCTACTTCACCCAGAATTGCCCGTTAGTTTCTCCAGCAGAAAACTTGTCCATCCTCTGAGGTCCTTGCCAGGATATTAAATCCTGACTCTGGAGAAATAGCCTTTGAAGTCAATGAATGCTGCTTTATCCAGGCTTACACTCTGATCCCTGTGATGGAGGCCCAGGGGTGTGCCCCTAGCTCCTGCCAGTAAATGCAGCTAATTCTTGCAGCAACTTTGGTGTGTATTTTTTTCCTTATCAGGCCTAGCAGATCCCCAACCAGGTTATGCTGACTTAACTGTAGTTATCACCTAGGAGGGAAGGGGAGAGGTGGGGAGTTCCTAAAGGGGCACCAGATACCTGCAAGGCAGAGGAGGAGAACCTTTGGATGATATGCAGGTATAACCCCAGTGAAAGGCAGAAGGAAGGAAAGTACTTGTGGTTCAGGTCTAATAAAGTTCCATCTGGGCCAATGTGAAGTCTCAAGGTCAAAGTCATTCATTGGAGATTAGAGGAATCCATGTCTCCCAGAAACAAGGCATCCTCCCCCCTTCTGAGTGTGAGCCACTCAGATGCCTTGTTTATGAAATGACATCGACATTTATGGTACAGGAAGCTGTGAGGGTTGAGTCAAACAATGCCTGACATGATGGTAAATATGTGCCACTCCCCTTTCCACACCCAATGCAGATGTCACAAATTCATGTTAGCACTTTTCCTCAGGGCAGCCTGATTCAGCCCCTGAATCATTCCTAATATGATGTAGCAAGTGGTCTCTGAAATGAAATCTTGTTCCCAAGCTAGATGTAGGCACTGGCCTGATTCTCTGTCCCCAGAGAACTCTTTGTTGGGAGTCCCAAGACTCTTCTAGGGCTTATTAATTGGTAGCTCTGTTTAAAGAGTATACTCTGTAACTTCCAGGTATTCTGTTAGAATACTATTATCCAAACAGTGCATCGCAAAACTCTGGCTCATTGGGAGGACATTCATTTCCTTGAGTTCTTTGCCAATTTTCGATTTAGGGAAGTTGAGGGCGGAGACTCCTGTAACCATGGTGAAGAGAGCAGGGAGGACAGCTGGATGTGTGTGTATGCGGAAATACAGTGGGTGGGGGTTGGGGGCGGGTTGTGAAGGGCCTACTTCTCTATGGGGTGAGGGTGAAGGTGTGTGCTTCTCCGAGAGCCCCCACAGGGTCACAGGTCTGTGTCAACTGAATGACAGCTAAGAAATATTGCAATTGGTGTTCAACTCCAAAGTTGCCTGTATTCAGGAGCAGAGGGAAGAAAGACAACGGGGCTACTCCTTTCTCTTTCTCTCTCACAACTAATCAGACTTGCCTTGGGCAGCTCTGGGTGGAATGGAAATGGATTCTCCTCAAAGCAGCCTGTGTTGGGTTCTGTGAGCAAAAGCTCACACACACGCACACCACCAATGCTTTCAGTGGTGTGGTGTTCATTCAAGAGGCTACAAGGAGGTGGTACATATTTCCATGGTCAGCAAAGCTCCAGGCCGTGCAGTGTGCTAGTAGCTTACCAGCCAACACACATGCGCAACATCGTGTAATGACACCATCTTCTCAGTGTTCTATTCTATTTTTTTATCTTTGACTGAGGCAGGAAATGAGCCAGGTTTTCTTCACTTCTTCCTTTCCTCTAGATTGCTATCTACATGTACATGTTTTCTCTTTAACTCGTTGGTGTCAAGGAAAGAGAATTTTCATGTTTTTAAAGCATATATACTTCTGTCTCTAGGCCTGTTGACCTTGAAAAAGAACCCTACTTGCCTTTGGCTAGCCTCAGGAAAGTCTTTTGCTGGCCCTGATTCATCCTTCTGGGAATAAATTTTTATGGATGTCTCTGTTACTGCAGACTATAAGAGGTCAGGATGGTTACTGGTTAAACTTCGAGATTTCTGTATTTTCCTTGTGCTTCTTTTTTTCCCCCTTGCTCCTTGTACAACATTTGCATTGTCCTTGATTTTTGATGATTATTTCAGTTAAGGGTCCTCCTGTATTTAAAGAGGTAATTCTTTTGCATGTGTGTGTAGTGCATGTGTGCGTATGTGTGTTGGGGAGGGAAAGGAAGGAAGAAGGGAGGAAGAGGAGAGCAAATATAGAGGAAGAAATATGGGACAATCCCTGCTGGGCTGGCAACTTCTGCTACTGTTATCAATGAAGAAATCTGGGAACTGCAATAATGCAATGCTTTGTCAGAATAGGTGGGTATGACTGTTTGGCTATGTGAAGACTAGAGTTTTCCAGTCAGTCGACTCCGAATATCCAATAGAGGAGTCTGAATGGCAGGATGAGAGGCCTCCATTTAATGGATAGTGAAGAGCAATGAAAGCTTTGCGTGCCAGAGAGTGTGCCATGTGCAGGCTGAACGAGAGCAGAGGGAGCACGGGAGTGGGAGGTGCATGGGCGGCTGTTGGAATTCCTCACTCAAAGGAAGACAGGCTTGCACTGTGGTAGAGGCAGCAGGAATGCAGCAGAGCAGATAGACAGGAAAGCACAGCCACTGAGTGAATCAGGAGTCAAGGAAGATGGAAGAGACAGAGATGGTCCCTCTAGAGTCAAGAGGGTGAGCTCTGGAAGGTGGCAGGGCCTTGCGGAAGCAGGAAGGTCATGGGAAGAAGAGATTTTATGCAAATGGGGATGAGTTTTGTTTTGGACATGCACAGCCTGCGGAATGCCTGGGAGGAAATGTCTAGTCTGTCATGGCGAATGTGGGTCAGACCTTCAGCAGGCAGATGTAGATGCACATACATGCATCATCCACTTAGAGGTGAAAACTGCAATTGTAAGAGGAAACAAGACACTTAAGGGATCATGATTAATTACAAAATTTATATGTCTGAAATCCATGTTGACATTTTCATTTTGTGGGACATATGTCTGTATCCCAGGCTATAGATTTCATGTGTAGGATATCTATCATCTATCTATCTATCTATCTATCATCTATCTACCATCTATTGCCTATCTGCATCTGTTATGGGTTGTATTGTGTCCCCCACCAAATTCACATGTTGAACTTCTAACCCCCACCACCTCAGAATGTGACTATATTTAGAGATAGGGTCCTACAGATGTGCTTAAATTAACAGGAAGCTGTTAGAATGTCCCTGCTCCCAATCCAGATTACTTATGTCTTTACAAGAAAGGGAACTTTGGATGCACAAACGGACACCAGGGGCATATGTTCACAGAAGGAAGACTGTGTGTGGACACAGGAAGAAGGTGGTATCCATAAGCCAAGGAGAGAGGACTCAGGAGATACCACCCCTAGATCCCCCTAGATACCACCTTGATCTTGGACTCCCAGCCTCCAGCACAGTGAGGAAATAAGTGTCTATTGTTTAGGTCACTCAGTCTTGGTGTTTGTTATGATTACCTGAGAAGATGAATACAATATCTGTATCCATATATATCCATATACAAATGTGTACGTATGTACATAGACAGAAAATCTTTATGCCTATAGCAAAATAAAAACCATCTAGTAGTATAGTTGGGGAGGACACTACAAAGCACATGCTGGAGGGACAGCCTGGAAGCAAGTGATCTAAAAAGGACACATCATATTAGCACTGATGATTTTCTGAATATGAAGTAAATTTAGATGACTCATTGATAGTTTTCATGCCCAAGGAGTTCCCTAAGGCTCAATGAACAAATTAGAAAGCATAGTAGATCTATCTTCTCCAGCAACAATTCACTCCCTGAATGTGCTCTCATGAAATTAGATAAACAGGGAAGGATACGAATTACACCAACCTAATGTTCACATTAGAAAACTTCCCGGATGCTTGCATCTGATGTGATGATGAAGAAGCAGTGGTTGACCCAAAGATCTGCCATCTTCCCTCCTCATCCTGATGGGGATGGCTGTGTCAAGTGCCCATTTGAACTGCCCCAAGTTGTGTCTCCCATTCCTCGTAGGGCTATGCTTTGGGGGCCCGTAAGTGTAGAAAGGAAACACAGGTGCTGTGCTACAGGCCAGGCCTATCTTGACACACGAGCCCATGGCACTGGGCATGTGCAGACACTGATCTCAAAAGGGTGATATCTCCATGGTCCCCAAGGCCTCACTGATCCTCCTTCTCTTCTGAGCCATCATAGCTAATCTCAGTTTCTTGGAAATTTCCACCTGTGCTGAGGTGAGTAGGAGGCAATGCACTGTAAGAAAGGGACTGAGCACTGTGCCCAGATACAGAGAGCAGTCAGTCAATGTTAGCATTAACTATTATTGTTAGGTCCTTACCACCACTTCTTACTCAGCTGCAAGTTATGTGTAACCTTGGTATTTGGGTCCCTTACACAACTTTGTCATGGTAGGTTCAGTAACGTTTGTCAATTGATGATGAGTAGGACCCATGAATTTTCTTCTTAACATCAGAGCTTTACATGTAGTCTTTGCTTTGCACAGTAGTGTGGGACTGTGGAAATGACCAAGCAAGCTGAAACTGTACTATGCAATCTCAATAATCAATGAGAATAATCCATTAGATTGTTTCACGACCTTCAAAATCTTTGTCAAAACATTAAGGACTTTCTTACTGTTGGTTATAAATGTATAAGAAAAATTTAAGCATGGCAAAACTAATATTTAGCATACTGTAACTTAAAACCTTAGAAATATTGAGATATAATGTTTGATTTCTATATACATATTTTTTTGAGAGCTTTCAATAGTAACAAATGGGCCAAGCACCTTTTCTAAGCCTCGGTGAATTATTCTCCTTTCTAAATTTGGCTCAGCTTCCAACATTCTGTCTTTTACCTTCAATGTTATGAAATATCCCCAAGAGTTCCCTTAGATGACTTTTTTTTTTTTGCCAGCATTTTTATCTTTTTTTCTCCCCACAATTGCTTTCCTCATTTATTTCAACACATTTTCTAGGTTCCACTGGCTGAAGATCTAGAATCTCTTGAACAAGGACCCTTCCGTCCTTCCCACCTGACACCCCAAAGGTGTTTCTTCTAGAACTATGCTTATGTGTCATTAAACTTTGACTTCCAGCATCACGACTTTCTGTGTCTTTGTCACACCTTCATCTTTGTTGGCTAATTCTGTCTTAGGAGTCAGTAAAATGTCATGTGGGTTTATCACAGTGAGACCAGGAGACCACACAACTGCAAGTTTTGCTGTCTGTACGTGAACCGATAACAGGTACACAGTGACCAGTCACTGGCAGGCTCTGAATGGAGTTATGTGGTGGTTGGTCCCCAATCAGGACGCACAACTTACGTTGTGTAACTTAGTGATCTGCAAACTGAAGCACAAGCAGCAGAGATTGTGCCAGACGTAATTACTCACCATTAATATAGTGTGGTGAGTGAAATTGGGACTGTGTTGTTGGGGGGTTTGTATTAGTTAACTTCTGTTGCAATAGGGTAACTGGCAATTGTGCATAAAGGAAATGTGCGAAGGGAGTCTTGCCTGCATAGACCAGAATGTGATGGCTGCCTGAGAATACAACGCATAATTGTTGCTGAGGGTTTTTCATCATTCTTGACCGTCAATTTCAAGAAGTCCTTGTTGAAGGTATCAGGTCGCTCATGCGTGAAAGAGCATTCCTCCTCCAAGAAATGGCATTTCTAGTTTTCCTCATTGAATCCATTGCTCCACGCGTATTTGGGGGAATTCGCTTGATGCTTTCTTTAGTGGCTTCCAAGCTGTGGTACTCAGAGTGTACCTGCATGGTGATTAAGCACTGGGAATAAGAGTTAGCTTTAAAGAAGTTGCAGACTTTTTCAGAGCATTTAATATGTTCATGCACATTGTGACTCTCTAGATATATCATGTTTGGATTTGGAGTTGCTGCTATTTAAAAAGTATCATCGGGTTAATAACAGCTTTATAGAAAGTGTCTTGGGGAGCCTGGGTGGCTCAGTTGGTTAAGCGTCTGACTCTTGATTTAGGTTCAGGTCATGATCTCACATTTTGTGAGATTGAGTCCTAAGTTAGGCTCTGCACTGTCAGAGTGGAGCCTACTTGGTATCCTATCTCACTCTCTCTCTCTCAAAATAAATAAATTAAAAAAACAAAACAAAACAGTGTCTTGGCCTGCCAAGGCTGTCATAGCAAAGTTCCATGGACTGGGCAAGTTAAACAGCAGAAGTTTATTTTTTGACCATACTGGAGGCTGAAAGTCCAAGATCTGGGTGTCAATAAGGTTGGCTCCTACCAAGGCTTCTGACCTTGGCTTGAAGATGGTGACTTCTTCCTGTGTGCTCTCATGGTCTTCCCTTCATGCAAGCACATTTCTTTGTGTGTTCAAATGTCTTATTCTTATAAGGACATGAAGCTGATTGTATTAGACCCACACAAACAGACTAATTTTAGCTTAATCAGTTCTTTGAAGGTCCCATGTCCAAACTGAGCCACATTCTGATACACTGAGAATTAGGGCTTCAACATATGAATTTCACTGAATGAAACTGAGTGTGAGAATCCAGAAAATGCGGTAGTATACAGTATCTGTCTAGTTTATCTGACACCAGCACACTTCTTTCATACATCATCTCACTGAGGTGGTATTCTACAGATCACACTTAATACAAAATGTTGAAGTTGGCTGGTAAAGAGACAGTAGGAAATAATGCATGGATTTTGTACAATGTAGAGAAGTATATCTGCTAAAAGATTTTGTTTGGGATTGTCCTGACTGTCTAAATACATTTATAGAAAATTTACCATAATCATCAGAGATTTAAGCTCTCTGCCTCCAAGTACAAGTTTAAGAGATGTTGTCAATTGCAAAATGGTCCTTTCTGATGGGGTGAGCCCTTCCTTTTGTGATGTTCCTTAGTCTGTAGAGCTTCTTGGTGCTAAATCTATACTCCATCAGTCAGGATTCTTCAGTTGCACATGTGCCTCATCTCAACTTTGGATGCTTCTAGCTTCCTGTCACTGTTCTAAACCCTAGTAAGGGACGTCTGTGGGAACTTGCTCAACACTCTCATATGCTCAACCTGGAAAGAGGGGCCAATGGAGCTGGGGGCAGAGGCCAACAGATGAATGCTCTTGTCTCTCATCCCTTAGGCAGAGAATCTTTGAGATGTACTGTATAGGTTTCTCCAAAAGCCCTAGCAAGATCTTTCTCCAGGCATCCATCTTGGGGGTTAACTTGATAATACATCTTTGCATTGACATTTCCTCTTTCCTTAATTCCTGGTCCCTAGACCTCCTTCCCAAATAAACTATTGCATGTAATGCTCTGCTTTCGGGAAAATCCAAGCTAAGGCAGATGGGGTCATATAATTAGCCAGACCTGAGTCCTGGGTCTTTGCCTGGGGCCCCAAATAGCTGTGGGATGGGCTGGGATGTGGTATTCAGGTGGAGAAAGTGCGGATACTCAATGGAAAGGAGTGTTGTTTCCAGAATCAGGGAGGAAATAAATTGCAAAGACCAAAAACAGGTAAAATAGAGAATGAGAGAGAGGATTATCCACTACCTACACAATAGCCTTGAGTAGTAGTAGAAACTAGACTTTTAGAAGTATGGTTTACTAAATGGTCAGGCTGGAAGTTTACTCACAAGTGTCTCATAGTGGTAGTTAGCATTCCTTCTATGTTTTCCCCATTAGAAGATACGAAACAGCCACGTTTCCCAAATTCTTAGTTATCAGAACATACTTGTAGAGGAGATAAGACTATTATTACACAGATGGGAAACCAAGGCAAAGTGATTAATTATCACCCAAAGCCATAAAAGAAAGTCACTGCTGAGTTTGGGATTATGTTTTGGGTTTCCTGCCCTTTGCAGTTGAGCCCCACCTTTTACTGGAACCAACCCCAGGGAAGAAGGTTTGCCGGGTTTCCTGGAAGGCAGAGGTTTGCAGTTGCATGCCCTGTGCTGAGGCTTTTGACTGGGCACAGCCAGGAGAATGTTGCAGTTGGTGTGCCTAAGGAAAGGGAGTGGAGAAAAAGGATTCTGAGCAAGCCAACCTTGGGATTGGGCTATGTCATCACTAACAATCTGCTCAAGACTGGACTTGCCAGAGCCGGAGAAGAGTCTCTCTGACTCCATCCATGGTCACCAAAGGACAGAACAGAACTCATTTCTCTACAGACTTGACTCATGCCAACAGGTATTCTTTGAAAGATCACCATTTTTAGTTGAATGCAAAAAAAAAAAAATGCCTCCAATGTTTAGTTATTTTTATGCGCCGGTGAAAATCTGTGATTTTCAGGAGAAGTTCTCTCTACTGTATTTCTCAGTTGAAATACAGACAAAAACATATTTCAACTTCATTTAAAAATTTCTTTAAAAAAAGTTTACTTGTTTATTTTGGGGGTGGGGTGGTGAAAGGCAGAGAGAGAGAGAGGAAGAGAGAGAATCCCAAGCAGGCTCCAAGCTGTCAGCACAGAGCCCTACTATGGGGCTCTATCTGACAAACCGTGAGATTATGACCTGAGCTGAAATCAAGAGTCAGACGCTTAACCAACTGAGCCACCCAGGTGCCTCTCAACTTTGTTTTTTTAAATGGTGGTTCTGATTTATTTTCAGCTTTTGGGGTGATTCCTGGATCTGTTTATTAGGGAAGGGATACATGAGGGGGAGCAAAACATATTTGGCATTTATTAATGACATTCACTTAAGTTACTCTATTTATTTCTTATGACAGCCCTGCAAGAAATATACTATTATTATCCTTTTTTTTTACAGATGAGTAACCTGGAACTTAGAGGGGCCCCGTGCCATGAGCATCACTGGGCAGGTTTAGTGAGAAAACTGACATCCAAGCCCAGCTGTGCCTGACCCCAAAGCCTGTGCTATGTGTACCTTACACAGCCTAGCTTCCTGCACTGTGGATTCGCACTGTGGATGAGCTGGAGGCATTCTGGGGAGTCCACTGCCATGACCCAAACCATGGGTTTGCCATGTTTTTCTCAACTGTGGTTTTTTTCTGCTCTTTATTATGGATGTCACACCTTCCTCCTTCCCTAAAAGTTATCTTTACACACACACACACACACACACACACACACACACACACCCTGTATCTGGGTGGGGGGGGGGTCGATGGGAGACAGCAAAAGTACACATTAACTTTGAGTGAGTATGTCTTAGTCAGTTAGGGCTTCCACAACAAAGTACCACAAACTGGGTGGCTTATAAACATCAGATATTTCTTTCTCGCAGTTCTGGAAACTGGTCAAGGGATCAAGGCACCAGCAGATTTGGTGTCTGGTGAGAGTCCACTTCCTGACCAGGCTTATCCAGCCATCTTATTGCTGAGTCCTCAGCTAGTGAGAGGGGTGAGGGTACTTTCTGGGGTCCTTATTATAAGGGCACTGATCCGATTCATAGGGCTCTGCCCTCGTAACCTAGTTACCTCCCAAAGGCCCACCTCCTAATACCATCCCCTTGGAGATTAGATTTCACATATGAATTGTGGGGGGAACATAGCCACCCCATTTCATTGATTTTAAGAGGAGCACCTTCGCCTGCTTCAGCCACTCTGAAAGCTCCGTGCCTAGTAGTCACTGTTGGGGAGGCAGTGTGTGGCATACTTGTCATCACCACCATCTGACCATCAAAGCTCAGACAGCAGGTGTCAGAGTCTTGGAGGAAAATCCTGGACAATCATGGGGCACTTTTAGAAGAAATACAGCCTTACCAGACCTCTCCTGAAAGCTCTGGATGGCTCATAAGACAACCATGTATGGGAAAACAGGGATATCAAAGGACCTGCATCAAAACGTGATTCCAAAGAGGTAGATTCTGCTTGTCACAAAGTTTTAGGCATAACTTAACCAGTTTATTGAGCTTATATTTCCCTTTTTGCATTTGCAGGAGAGTGATACATGATTTAAAAAATTCTATGTTCAAAGAGGTCTAAAAATGTTTTTAAAAATTCGTTTGAAATAAAAACTGAGCGCTAAGAAAGCACTGTGACACGTTATAATTAGATATGAGCATTTCTTCTTTAGTGCTTCATTTAATAAGTGTGTCTTATACCAATGGAGTTTTAGATTCCATATTATACAGTATTTATGTTTTATATTTCAATACTCATCAATCTGTTTCTAATGTATCTGTGGAGAAATATGTGAGCCATATTGCCATTAAACTATTTTCGAAATCTTGTGGAAACCTGCCAATGTTTTTTTAACTTAGCTAAGAAACTCTTTTGCTTTTGGAAGGGAAAGGGCCAATAGTGTAGGGCTATGTTTCTAGGTATATTTTTGGTTAGGTTTTTTGTCAATCCTGGCATTTTTCTTTCTTTTTTAAAAAAATGTTTATTTATTTATTTTGAGAGAGAGAAAGCCCACAAGCAGGAGAGGGGCAGAGAGAGGGGGAGAGAGAATCCAAGCAAGACTCCACACTGTCAATGTAGAGCCTGACATGGGGTTTGATCCCACGAACCATGAGATCATTACCTGAGCCAAAATCAAGAGTCACACATTTAACTGACTGAGCCACCCAGACGCCCCAATCCTGACATTTTTCTAAAGAATAAAAAACAACCCCCCCCAAAAAACAACAGTAATAATAAATGAATATGAGCAAAAATAAAAATGCTTTTGTTAGGAAAAATGTGCCATCTGGAGAACACAAAGTCAGTCATGCAAAGTTGCTGCAGATTGTATAAACATTTCAGTCTGAAAGTCTTGCTTATTTGCTCCTGCCTTGGTTCACTATGATTAGGGATATGTGTGTCCTTGAGCTTTCTTGGTTGTGGCCCATGAATTTATTTATTGGTGTATTTAAATAGAAAAAATTCACCTTATCATTGGTGTTGCAGGTGTATTTATTTATATTATCTTGCTTTTAGAAAAACGCTATTATATAGTAAAATATTTTAACCTTAAATTACTTCCCACCTGTCTCAGGTTTCATGCGGTTCCTATCAGGGCATGAAAAGAAATCAATACACTCTGGCTCAAAGGGCAGTGGACTTTGGTACTTGTCACACTTTCAGATAAAAAATGCTTCACATAAAGTAGGCCCAGTCTTCCCAATTTGTACCATTCTTTCAGTTCTGGTGCTGCCGTGCAGTCATGTCTGGGCTGATAGCAGTTTCCATGCTCGGAGGAAATTGCATTTCCAAGAAAGTAGAACGCAGACATCCTGTGGTTTATGTACATCTGCATTAAACAGAGCCCCCACCTAAAATGAGCCCCTTGGTTTGGGATTTGGTGCCCTGTTGGCCTTTCAAATAAACGGTCCTTCTCCATCTCCCAGTCCCTCAACACTGAAGCCAAGCTCTTCAGTGTCCCCCTGCTTACCCCCCGATGTGAGGGCCCAAGTTGTTCCTTCCACATATGCTCTCCTCCCTGTGGTCCCGGAGCCTCTGCAGCTCCAGCTCTGGGGTCAGAGTTTGCTCCCACGTTCCCAATATCCTGAGGGGGAAATGGGTTTCATCTGTTCTGATCAGGTGGATCCCCACTTAACAACATTTGATGGTGCCCCATTGCCTTCAGGATAAAATCTAAACTCCTAAAGTGGCTTCCCAAATCCTTGATCATCTCCTGGGCTTCAGGGCACCTTTCACTGTGTTGCTTTCCATTCCTGGCCCTCCAACCCAAACTCCCCAGCTTGCCGTACTTTTGCTCCCCATACAGTTTTCTCCCCAACTCCGACCTTCCTCTAGCCCCCACCCCCCCAGCTTGCCATACTTTCCCTGGCTCCCTGATCTCTTCACAAGGCCTACAGTGGGTTTGGCTGGTTTTAGGGAGTCCTGTAAATGCACTGCCATGAACCTCCCTGTTTTAGTGGGAAAACATATTTCAAACCAACTTTCAAACCCAGGGCTGCACAGGTTTTGTTAACCAATCATATTACATTGCAAGAGAGAGGTCTGGGGGCTAACTCCTTCATCCAGTAAGAAGCCCTTTTAAGAGCTTTGGAAGCTTCTACTCAGAAGGCTGACCCATTCCATGCCTGCCCTGTGTGGCACGTAAGGGCATTTGGAATACAACTGGCTAGGACAGAATGCTGACCACCAAGGCAGCCCTGGTAAATACTCCAGGTTCTCAGGGGACTGCTGGGCTAGTACATCCAACATCCATTGGCCTCACCACAACGGGAAGTGGCATTCCTAGTGGCAAACATACTTGCAAAAACTACCTACGCTGTTGCAAGCTCATTCTCAGGGGTTAATAGGTGCGAAATCGGTATTTATTGCAGTGGTGTTTTACTGTGTGGCTTCTGTGAGTACTCATCTTCTTTCTAACCTCAGAAGGGATGCTTTTCCTTCCCTATAGTTCAAATATGTGTTAGAGCTTTGTCTTGGTGTCAAGGTTTCTGACGCCACATAAGCAAACATTTGTTACTCTTATCAAAATCAGCAGGTGACTTTTCTCTGGAGACATTGGAAACAGAGGGCTGCTCAGGTAAGCCCTGTACAGTGGGCCAGAGCCAGGGCCACTGCAGGGATGCAGAATCTGTGGGGGCTGAGCTGCAGAAAGGACCCTCTGGAAACATTTTCATGCAGCTGGAGGAAGGAAAACCTTCCTTCAAGATGTGGGATCTTGGCTGAAGAAAGCAATGACTCTAAGCAGGCCTGGTGTGTGTGTGCATGTGCGCGTGCATGTGTGCAAGGATCCTAATAGATTGTGGGGTATGGTGAACCTCAGACCTTGCTGGCATCTGCTGGTCAGCAGGCTTGCTCTATTTGATGACCATGCCCCAGGTCAAGTCTGTCCATGATGACTACTGTTTATCGAGAATTTACTACAGCTCAAGCCCTGTCCTAAGGATTTGCATATATGATCTTATTCAATCCTCATAATGATACTGGCAGTATCATTATCCCTATGTAACACATGAGGAAACAAGCTGGAGACCCTACAACCATTCTTCCGAATCCTGAAGCTGGGTCCCTCTGATGCCACGGCTGATGAGATATTCTGCCATCTTTTGTCTCCTTGGGGACTGAATATATGGAAATGGGGACTGCTTGGCCCCCAAGGATGCAGCAGAGATAGGACAGTATGAGCACATTGCCAGACTTTTCCTCAACATTCTTCAAAATATATCATCAGAAATACAATAAAAATGGCTGGATGCTGAGATTCAAGGGCAGAAAACCTCTTTACCTTGAGACCTTCATACTGGCTTCTTTTCATTGCTACTTCTAAATTCAGTTAGCCACCTTACTGCCCTGCTTAAGAACTTTGAAAGGCACCTGGTTTCCCTTGGGGTCAGATCTCAAGCCCTTAAGTGGCTTCCCAAATCCCCTGGAACCCATCATCGTCTGAGCAGGCATACTATGGTCTGTACCTTACAAGGTAGCAATAAGGCCATTTCAATTAAACATCTCTCAGGAAAACTATGAGATCCAGGTTTGCACAAGGAAGACACTTGGATATTGTTGGTGGGAAAACCCTCTGTGTGAGTGACTCAGAACTTGGGAATGGCACTCTTACCTCAACAGAATAGTTATTTAGCTTCTGGTTATTTCCTGCAGAATCTTTCAGCATGCTCAGCCTTCCTGGAGCTGGGATAAGTCTGGCTGCTTGGCTGGGTCCTCCTCTTTATACACCTTCCCACCACCCTGAGGGACCGATCTGGTAAGGGCTGGGGCTTCAGTGCTACCAGCCTCCCATCCTGCTTCCTAAAATGCACAGCTAACTTTTGCTGCTGGGAAAATATTTATTGAGGATCTGGCTGTAGCTGAGAGAGTTTGACAACTTATAAGGCACAAACATTCTTTATCTGCAGGATGAGGTTAGTTTCTTTTGGGCCTGGTGTTTTGTAAGAAGGAAATCGCTTTCAAAAGCATCAGATTAGATCCAGGAAGCATCCACGGGACAATGAAAAGCTGATAGAGGGCCAGCGTCAAGATTTTCTCATTGGCCACTACTGCCACCTTCTGGTTGATCTTGTAAACGACACAGTAGGCTCTTAGGGAAACAGTATTAGGAAAGCTTACTTAACTATCCCCATTTTTATAATCTCTTTGTGGTGCAAAAAGGAAATAGAAGAATTATTCTTTAAATAGAGTATTTATTGGTATATTTCACATTAGCAACAATGCTAAAGCAGAGAGATTAATTATATAAAAATAAAAATATAGTGGACAGTTTGCATTTGAGGCAATAGGGAAAAGATTCCCTAGTGACTCAGCATTCATTAGCTTTGCCCAAAATAGGTGTTTGTTCATTATCTGAGTTTCTAAGACCTCCTTCCCACTCTTTAAAGCTGATTTCTTAGCAAATTTAGGTTAATCTATCAATCATTTTGGAAAATCAGTACAAAATTAGAGACTTAAGTGAAAACTGTTACCTAAAAAAAATTATTGGGTGTAAGACACTTCTTTAAATTATGCAATAACAAACATAAAATTTTTTAAAAATTTATTATTTATTATTTTTTTAATATTTATTTATTTTTTGAGAAAGAGACAGAGACAGAGAGCAGAGGAGGTGCAGAGAGAGAGGGAGACACAGAATCCGAAGCAGGCTCCAGGCTCTGAGCTGTCAGCACAGAGCCCAACGCGGGGCTTGAACTCACCGACCACGAGATCATGATCTGAGCCAAAGTCAGATGCTTAACTGACTGAGCCACCCCTAAAAATTTTTTATTTTAATTACCCAGTGCTCATCATGACAAGTGCACTCCTTAATCCCCATCACCTATTTAACCTATCCCCTACCCACCTTCTTTCTGTTAACTATCAGTTTGTTCTCTCTAGTTAAGAATCTGTTTCTTGGTTTGTCTCTCCGTGCACCTCCCTCCACCCCCCCCACCCCCCCGCCGCCTTGGTTATTTGTTTTGTTTCTTGAATCCACATCTGAGTGAAATCATATGGCATTTGTCTTTCTCTGACTTACTTCATTTAGCGTTTACTCTCTAGCTCCATCCATGTTATTGCAAATGTCAAGATTTCATTCTTTTTTGTGGCTGAGTAATATTTTATTGAATATATATACCACCTCTTCTCTCTCCATTCATCAGGCGATGGGCACTTGGACTGCTTCCACAATTTGGCTATTGTAAATAAAGCTGCTATAAACATAGCAGTGCATGTATCCCTTTGAATTAGTGTTTATGTATTCTTTGGGTAAATACTCAGCAATGCAATTGCTGGTTCACAGGGAGGCTCTATTTTTAGCTTTTTGAAGCACCTCTGTACTGTTTTCCAGAGTGGCTGCATCAGTTTTCATTCCCACCAACAGTGCAAGAGGGCTCATTTTACTCCACATCCTCTCCAGCACCTGTTGTTGCTTGTGTTTTTGATCTTAGCTATCTTGACAGGTGTGAGATAATATCTTATTGTAGTTTTGATTTGCATTTCCCTGATGATCAGTGATGTTGAACATCTTTTGCATGTGTCTGTTAGCCATTTGTATGTCTTTAGAGAAATGTTTGTTCATTTCTTCCACCCATTTTAAAATTGGATTATTTGTTTTATGGGTGTTGATTTGTATAGGTTCTTTATCTATTTTGGATACTAACCCTTTAACAGATGTATTATTTGCAAATACCTTTTCCCATTCAGTTGTTGTCTTTTAGTTTTGTTGATTGTTTCCTTCACGGTGAAGAAGCTTTTGATGTAGTCCCAATAGTTTATTTTTGCTTTTGTTTCACTTGCCTCAGGGGACCTATCTAGAAAGTTGCTATGGCCCATGTCAGAGAAATTACTGCCTGTGCTCTTTTTAAAAATTTTTCTGGATTCAGGTCTCGTATTTAGGTCTTTAACCCATTTTGAATTTATTTTTGTGTATGGCATTAAAAAGTGATTCAGTTTCATTATTTTGCATGTTCCTGTCCAGTTTTCCCAACACTGTTTGTTGAAGAGACTGCCTTTTTTCCCATTGGATATTCTTTCCTACCTTGTAAAAGATTAAGTTACCATGTAATTATGAGTGTATTTCTGGGTTTTCCATTCTGTTATATTGATATATGTGTCTTTTTTTTTTTTTTTTTTGGTGCCAGTTCCATACTGTTTTGATTACTACAGCTTTGTAATATAACTTGAAGTCTGGAATTGTGATACCTTCAGCTTTACTTATCTTTTTCAGGATTTCTTTGGCTATTCAGGGTCTTTTTGGTTCCATACAAATTTTAGGATTGTTTGTTCTAGTTCTGTGAGAAGTGCTGTTGCTATTTTGATAGTAATTGCATTAAATGTGTAGATTGCTTTGGGTAGTATAGATATTTTAACAGTATTTGTTCTTCCAATCCATGAGCATGGAACATCTTTCCACTTCTTTGTGTCATCTTCAGTATCTTTCATCTGTGTTTTATAGTTTTGAGAACAGAGGTCTTTCACCTCTTCGAGTTCATTCCAAGGTATATTATTATTATTATTATTATTTAGTGCAATTGTAAATGAGATTGTTTTCTTAATTTCTCTTTCTACTGCTTCATTATTGGCATATAGAAATGCAACATATTTCTGTACATTGATTTTATATCCTGTGACTTCACTGATTTGTTTATCAGTTCTAGCAGTTTTTGGTGGAGTCTTTTGGGTTCTCCCTATATAAAATCATGTCATCTTCAAATAATGAAAGTTTTACTTCTTTACCAGTTTGGATGCCCTTTATTTCTTTCTGTTGCCTGATTGCTGTGGCTAGGACTTCCAGTACTATGTTGAATAAAAGTGGTGAGAGTGGACATCCTTGTCTTGTTCTTGACATTGGGGGAAAGACTTTCAGGTTTTTTTTCCAATTGAAGATGATATTAGATATGAGTTTTTCATATATGGGCTTTATTATGTTGAAGTATGTTCCCTCTAAACCTACTTTGTTAAGGTGTTTTTTTTTTAAATCATGAATAGATGTTGTACTTTGTGAAATGCTTTTTTTGTGTCTATTGAAATGATCATATGGTTCTTATCCTATTTTTATTGATGTGATATATCACATTGATTGATTTATAAATATTGAACTACCTTTGAAACCCAGGAATAATTCCCTGTTGTGTGTGAATTGAGTGTGGTGAATGATTTTTAAAAAATGTATTGTTGTGGTTTTGATATCGGGATAATGCTGGCTTCATTGAATGAATCTGGAAGTTTTCCTTCCTCTTCTATTTTTTTGGAATAGTTTGAGAAGAATAGATATTAACTCTTCTTCAAATGTTTGGTAGAATTTGCCTATGAAACCATCTTGTCCTGGACTTTTGTTTCTTGGGAGTTTTTTGATTGCTGATTCAATTTCTTTGCTGGTAATCAGCTGCCCAAATTTCATATTTCTTTCTATTTTACTTTTGTAGTTTAAATGTTTCTGGGGATTTATCCACTTCTTTCAGGTTGTCCAATTTGTTGTCATATAGTTTTCATAATATTCTCTTACAATTGTTTGTATTTCTGTGGTGTTGGTTGTTAGTTTTACTCTCTAATTTTTTATTTTATTTATTTGGGTCCTTTCTCTTTTCGTTTTGATAAATCTGGCTAGGAGTTTATCAATTTTGTTAATTTTTTCAAATACCTAGCTTCTGGTTTCATTGATATGTTCTTTTTGTTGTTGTTGTTGTTTGTTTCTATATCATTTATTTCTGCTCTAATCTTTATTATTCCTTCCTTCTTCTGGTTTTAGGATTTGTTTGTTTTCTTTTTCTAGTGTAAAGTTAAGTTGTTTATTTGAGATTTTTCTTGCTTCTTGAGGCAGAACTGTATTGCTATAAACTTCCCTGTTAGAACTGCTTTTGCTGCATCCCAAAGGTTTTGAATCATTGTGTTTTAATTTGCATTTGTTTCCATGTACTTTTTAATTTCTTCTTTTATTTCTTGGTTGACCCATTTATTGTTTAGTAGCATGTTTTTAAACCTCCATTTATTTGTGGTCTTTCCATATTTTGTTCTTGTAGCTGATTTCTAGTTTCACAGCATTGTGATAAAAAAAGAAGCATGGTATGATTTTGATCTTTTTTTTTATTTTCTGAGGCTTGTTTTGTGGCCTAAAATGTGATCTATTCTGGAGAATGTTCCATGTGCACTTGAAAAGAATGTGCATTCTGCTGTTTTAGGGTAGAATGTTCTTAATATATCTGTTCAGTCCATCTGGTCCAGTGTGTCATTCACAGCCTTTGTTTCCTTGTTGATTTTATGTTTAGAAGATCTGTCCATTGCTATAAGTGGGATGTTAAAGTCCCCTACTATTATTGTATTATTATCAATTTGTTCCTTTATGTTTGTTATTAACTGTTTTATGTATTTGGGTGCTTCATGTTGGATAAATAAATATTTACAACTGTTATATCTTCTTGTTGGATTGATGTCTTTACTATTATATTGTGTCTTTATTTGTCTTTTGTTATAGTCTTTGTTTTAAAATGTATTCTGTCCAATATAAGTATTGCTACTCCAGCTTTCTTTTGACATTGATTTGTATGATACTTGTTTCTCCATGCCCTCATTTTCAATCTGCAGGTGATTTTAGGTCTAAAATGAATCTCTTGTAGGCAGCATCTAGATGGGTCTTGTTTTTTTATCCAGCCTGTCACCCTATGTCTTTTGAAAGGAGTATTTAGTCCATTTACATTCAAAGTAATTATCAATAGATATGTATTTACTGCCATTTCATGACCTGTTTTGTGGATGTCTCTGAGCTTTTCTTGTCATCCTCTCTTTCATGGTTTGCTGTTTTTTTAGTGATCTATTTGGAATTATTTCTCTTTTTTCTTTGCATATTTATTAGTGGTTTTTTGATTTGTGGTTATCATTAGGTTTGTATATAACCTCTTGTGCATATAACAGCTATATTAAGTTGATGGTCATTTAAGTTTGAACCTATTCTTAACTCCTCTCCTCTCCACATTTATGTATATGGTGTCATATTTTATTTACATCCCTTTTTGTGTGTGTGAGTTTCTTGACTGGTTTTTTTTACAGAAATATTCATTTTTCCTGATTTTGTGTTTCCTACTTCATACTGTCATTTTTAGTCTTCTGTTCCACTTAAAGAGTCCCCTTTAATATTTCTTGTAGGGCTGATGAATGGTCATGAAGTCGTTTAGTTTTTGTTTGTCTGGGAAACTCTTTATCTCTTCTTCTATTCTGAATGATAGCCTTGCTGTGTACAGTATTCTTGGCTACAGATATTTCCCATTTAGCACTTTGAATATAACATGCCCCTCTTTTCTGGAATGGAAAGTTTCTGCTGAAAAATTCCCTGATAGCCTTATGGTTTTTCCTTTGTATGTTACTGTCTTCTTTTATTGCTTTTAATATTTTTCTTCATTACTATATTTTGCCATTTTAATTACAGTATACCTTGGTGTTGATCTCCTTTTGTTGATTTTATTGGGGGTTCTCTGTGCCTCCTGGATCTGGGTATCTGTTTCCTTCCCCTGATTAGGGAAATTTTCAGCTATTATTTCCTCAAAAAATTCTCTGCCCTTGTTTCTCTCTCTTCTCTTCTGGGCTCCTATGATCTAAATATTATTACATTTGATGGAGTCACTGAGTTCCTTAAATCTATTCTTATTTTACATAGTTCTTTTTTCTCTCTTTTGTTAGTTTGATTACTTTCCATTACTCTGTTTTCTAGGTCATTCATTTGTTCCTCTGCTTCTTCCAGTCTGCTGTTCATTACATCAAGTGTCTTTCTCATTTTGTTTACTGAGTCTTTTATCTCTGCTATGTTATTCCTAATCTCTGTGTTAATGGTCTCATTGACGTCTTCCACTCTTTTTTCAAATCCAGTGAGTATCCTTATGATCATTGCTTTAAATTCTTCATCAGACATGTTACTTAGATCTTTTTTGCTTAGGTTTCTGGCCATGGTCTTGCCCTGTTCGTCCTTTTGGGACAAATCCTCTGTCTTCTTATTTTGTCTAATTATCTGTGCCTGTTTCTCTGTGTTAGAAAAGTCAGCTACATCTCCTGTTCTCAAGGGTAACGGCTTTATGAAGAAGAGGTCCTGTAGTATCTTACTGTGTAGTGTCCCCTGCTCCCCAGGGCCTGGTGACTCTGGGAGTGTATCCAATATCTGCTGTTGTGTACTGGATACTTTGTCCTTTAGGCCAGTCTTCTGTAGAGGCTCTCTTTGCCTGTTGTGGGTAGTATTTGGTCTCTGGCCCGAATGTGGCATGTTTTAACTAGATATGGTCTGATCTGCTTGTGAAATGAGACCTTGTGTCTGATTTGCTTGTGAAATGCTGCACACTGAAACTGAGGCTGGTTTGGGAGACACAGTGTTGGCAGGGGTTTGGGCAGGTCCTCTGGAGGAAGGGGCCCACCACAATGGGACTGAGGCAAACATGACTGAGAAGAGTGGTTCCACTGAAGTGTGGGAGTGCAAGGCTTCATGTTGTCAAGTTAGGTAGTGAGTGTTGGTGTTGTGCTGGTTCCCACAGGTGGCCCAGTACTTATACTGAAGGCTGGGGGAGGGAAATGGCACCTCCCACTTCTTTTTTTGCCAGAGGGGTCTCTCTGTGAATGCTGCCTCTTTGAGCCATGCTCTGAGATGAACAACTACCTTCTCCACTGTGTGCCCCACATGCTCTTCACGTTGCTGTTTCCACATTTTATGTCTCAGGGGTGTCTCCCTGCTTTTTCTCCAAGAGCAGCCCCAATGTCCTCCAAGTTCTCCCAGAGCCAAGCATGCTGACCTTTTAAACTCTAGGCTTAAACTCTGCTAGTTGCAAGAACTCATGAAATTTAGGCATTCTCTTTTTCCAAGCCAATTGCCATGGAGATTCATTTTCTCTGTGTGCTCCCAGGTGTTAGTCTGTCTCTGACCCTTCTACACAACTGCAGCTCCCTCACTGCTATAGCAGCCATCATCCATTTCTCTCCAAGCCCTCTCTCTGCACTTCCTACCTTCTTCAGTGTGTCCTCTTCTCTACCTTTAGTTGTGGAGTTTGTTCTGCCAGTCTTCAGATTGATTTCTGGGGTCTTTAGGATAATTTGATAGTTATCTACTTATGTTCATGGGAAAGGCAAGCCTAGGGTTCTCCTACTCTGCTACCATCTTCCCCTCTCGCTATGCAATAACAAATACCAAATCTGATATCAGTCTTTATCATTATTTCATAGTGGTTTTATTATTAGGATCTTACTCTTTAGAAATTTAAGTTCTGTGTTAGGTAAAGGCTTATCATAGCACACACAATACATATATATTGTCAAAGGTAGAAATAAATTTTTCTGGTTATTTAAATTTTATTTTGGGGAGGGGGGAGGTTGTATTTTACCTTTAACATAGTATGTGCTGAGGTCCACAGGTCCATAAATACATTAAGTATGCTGGAAAAGACTTCTCATAATCTTTTCTCCCCTTCTTCCTCAACAACAGGAACAGCAGAATCCTATCTGGCTCATGGCCACTTTGTTATTCTGGGTGTTTTGAGAAGCAGATGCCAAGAGGGGATTTATTAAGGGGAATATCTGTTAAAGAAGATGGGAAGGGAGCTAGAGGAAGTCTGGAAGGACCACCGGACTGCAATGCAGGTCTGACCCGAAGTGCAGGAGAGATGGAAAGGAGGAAGGGGAAGGAAGGAAGCAGGCTGGATGGAAGCATATTAGACTACAGCGCAATTCTAAGGAAAGTTAGGCAAAGCTGTAGGGGATCCTTGTGATAGGCAGATTCCAGAAATGATTCCAGAACCCCAATGACCTCTGTCTCCTGGTACATATGCCCTTGTGAAATCCTTTCCCTTTGAGGGTGGACTGGACCTAGTGACTAGTTTCTAATGAAGAAAATATGGCAAAGTGATGGGATGTCACTTCCATGATGCTGTTACAAAAGACTTTGATTTCCATCCTACTGGACTCTCTTGCTGATTTTGATGAAGCAAACTGCCATGTTGGAAAGTCCCATGTAACAAGTAACAGCTAGGAAAGAGCTGAGGCCCTCAGTCCAACAACGGATGAGATGCTGAATTCTGACCACAACTGCTAAGTGAGTTTGGGAGCAGATCTTCTTCAGCCAGGCCTCAGATGAGACCACAGCCCTGGCTGACACTTGGACTTCATTCTTGTGAGACTTCTTGAAGCAGAGTGTCTAGCTGAACTACATTTGAATTCCTGGCTCACAGAAGCTGTGAGATAAATATGTGTTGTTTGGATCCACTATGTTTTGGAGTAATTTGTTGTGCAGCAACAGATAATCAATACAGTTCTCAAGCCACTGTTGCCAATAGAGAATCTTAACGACTCCTACACATAAGCCTGCCTTGGTATCTCTGATGCACTCAGTCATTGGCTTGGAGCAACCTGTGGGAAGCACGGCCTCACTGCAAATGTGGTGATGGATTTCAGAGCACAGGAGCTGGGGCCCTCGGAAAATTATGCTTCCTGCCATTACAGATCCAAGAGGCACATTCTCATTGCTGCTGCGGACACCCAGAGCAAAGATTACACTTCTTGTCCTCTCTTGAAATTTGGATGGTCTTGTGTTGAATTCTGGTTCATATGGTATATGTATAAGATGCATAAACAACTTTCAGAAATGGCTCTTAAATGAAGGGGACTGTGCACTCTTTCTCTGCCCTTTCTCCTCTCTTGCTGGCTGGATTATGATGAGATGACTGGCTCTAAACAGCCATTTTGGACCATGAGTCAGAAGCCCTTTGTGGAGGATATGAAGCCACACAATAAAACAAACCCAAGCACCACTGATTTTAGACAGCCTAGGTTCATGGGAGAGAAAAATAAACTTCCAACTTGTGTAACTCACTGCTTGATTTTCTGTTCTTCAAAACAGAACTTAATCCTGATTGAAAAAGATATACATTTTGTATATAAATCCTGAAGGTTAAAGAAGTAAATAATTCCCATGTAATGAATGATGGCAAAAAGAAAAGCTTAATCACCCAGGACTATTACTGGGAGATGATATTTATTCCATAGGCTGAGAGTACTAGTAGATCTCACATTCCTGTTTCTAGGACAGCGTCCCTCTTAGTTAGCAAGGACAAGAGAAGGAAACCACTGATGTTCATCATGGAGAGGTCTTTGAAAACAGCATGTGAGAAAGCAGCTTAAACCACCCCACTGTGTACCAGGCTAAAAACATTGGCCCCAGAGGCTAACAGTTTGTTGCATGAGGGGACCAAGAAGAAAACCAGCTTGATTTTAATTGTCTGTCAAATCTGTTGAAAATTAACTTTTTCTAAACTAATTCCTTTTGAAGCTTTCAAAGCTTTAGAACATAATAAACACTACCTTTCACTGGACTTGTCATTGATTCAACTATTCTTTGACCAGGCACATGAGCTATTTTCTAGAAGTATATGACTGTTGTCTCTGATGACTTTCAAAACATGAATTTACCCATCTAAACTTTCTGGCTATGCTATCCATAGAATTTTTAACCCTTATGTGTATTTTCAATGAATGGCATCTGAGGGTTAGCAAATTCCATGTTTATTAAGTGCCCCACAGGTTAGAAGGCAGTAGAAGAGGAGTAAGTACATGAGCCTGGAGATACTCCAGTCTGGTTCTAGCTTTGGCTCTGTCACTGAACCACTTGTGTCAAGAGCTTAATTTCTGAGATCATTCCTCATTTGTGACAGTCCCTAGCTTGTGGGATTGCTGTGGGAATTAAATTTGATAATGCATAAAAAAAGTCTTAGAGGCTCAGTATGGAGTGCTGGTCATGTTGTAAGTACACATTCTTGTGGGTAACATTAGCTATTGCTAACAATTTAATACCCAGTCTCCAGTCACAGGTTGTTCAATATAGCATCCATTGGTCACATGTAGCCTTTGAGCACTTGAAATGAGGCTAGCCCAAATTGAGAAGTGTGTGAATATAAAATACAAACCGGATTTTGAAGTCTTGGTATGAACACAGGAATGTCAAATATTTCTTGGATAATTTTTAAAATATTATTTTGTTGAAATGATACATTTTGGATGTATTGTGTTAAATAAAATATATTATTAAAGGTAATTTCACCTGTTTCTTTTTCTTGCTTTAAAAATGTGACTACTAGAAAATTTTAAATTATACCTATGGCTTGCGCATCGGATTTCTTTTGTACTCTGCAGGTCTAGGCAGGCAGATGGGGTGGGATGGTAAAGTGAACCCCCAAATCATGTTCCATGTGATTACTATCTGGTGGTTACCAGGGGCTTGGACAAAGGTCTGGGGGAGGAAATCTTCTTCCTAGGGCATGGTGAATACTTATATTGTTCAATTCTACAGATAGTGACTGAGGTCAAGGGGTGGACATCTGAGGGAGCAGCACTCAGTCACCTGAGTCTAAAGATGGGACCAAAAATCTGGGGGTTCTGACAATGGAAGTTTGGAGAGGTGCAGACCAAGATCTGGGGTGGAGTCTAAGATCCAGGGTAGGGCATATTGTTGGCACAGAACCAAATGGCAAGGGAGGCAGCAGCTCAAGGGTGGAAAATCAATTTCTCAGGGGCACTGTTGATATGGATACAATTCAATTCCACAGGTACTGATTAGAACATACTATTCTCCAGATCCTTTATTGGAAACTCATGAAAGCACTGTGCCTGCCTTCAAAGTGCTCACACTCTAGCACAGAGTGATGAAGTGCTATGATAAACTACAATGGGAGCTCATTATAGGGAAAACTAATCCATTTTGTAGGTAAGGAACATTTTTCTAGAGAAAGCAATTCTCAACTAAGATCTCTGAGGAAGTAGCCAAGAAAGAAAGGGTAAGCACATTCTAGGTAAGGGAGCAGCATGGGCAAAAGCTTAGGTGGTCAAGAGAGTACTGTGTACTCCAGGAGCTTCAAGTGCTCAGTGTTGCTTCAGTGTAGATTGAAAGGTGGGAGTCGCTGGAAGCTGGAGAGAGGAGGAAAACCCAGATTATAGAGTGGATGGTACCACAGATGGAGGGCTTTGAGGGAACTTTACAGAACATTCAGCACAGGAGTGACCTGGGCATATTTGTGCTTTAGAAAGATTTCTCTGACTACATTGTGATGGTTCCAGTTCTAGATAAGATGAATTAAACATAGCTCATCCAGTTTCTCCCCTTAAATCAGTATAAAAATTGGACAGCTATTTAAGGACTCTGGAGGTAAATAGTAGCAAGTGAATCAGGGAAGAAGACTAGCATTTGAATTGCCACTAAGCCAGTTGTGAGTTTTTTTCCCTTCCAATGTTTCCTGGACTCAGCACAACCTGCAACCTGGAAAGTGGCACCAGCACAGAGAAAGATCTAGGAGAAACTCTCTGGGTCTGACTTGAGGAGTGGATAAGGGATCTCCTAATGCTAATAGAAAGTGGGAAATTCCCCATGTTTTCCCCCATTTCTCCATTCTCTTGCATCTCAGCCCCTAAGCAATTCTTTGGTGGCAGCAGGAATAGTGGCAGCAATGGGGGCCCCAAAACTCTGAGGGAGGAAGAACCCCAGTCAGAAGAGCTGTGGTCCAAGAAGGTGCACTGAACACTTGTTAATGTTTTTTAAACTTTTTTTCATTGCTTGGTCCCAAGCATGGACTCAGTTGCACCAAGTGTGTGTCATAGTGAGTAAATAAGCTCCAACATTCTGGCTGGAGACTGAAAAGACCAGAAAGTATTGGGGAGATCACAGAGAAAAAGGAACTCAGAAAAGCAATCTTGTAAAATTGTTTATGAATTGCTGGGCTCACCACTGGGCTGCAAATGCATGGATCTGACCCTAAACAGAACGGACTTTGAGACTTTGAGACACAGACTTTGAGCACTGACCCATTAGATACACCACAGCCCAGCACCCAGACTGCCCACTGGGTGACACACATGGGAGACACATCTGAATAACTCTGCAAAAGCTTTGAAAATGGTATTGATATTTAAACCACACGGACAGAAGGCTGTTCACAACTTGCAGCTGAACCCAACAGAGTCTGTTAAACAAAGCAGTTTCCCTGCCTAAACAAAACCATCAGCATTCCCCATAGGTTTGAAATAAGACCTGGAGTATTATAGCATAATATCCAAAATATCCTGGAAATAATCCAAAATTACTTAGCATTCTAAGAACCAGGAAAATTTTAATTTGCATGGAAGAATAACCAACAGATGCCAAAGTCATGATGTCACAGATGTTGGAATTATCTGGCAGACTTTAAAGCGGTAATATAACAATGCTTCAAGAAGTAATGGCAAACCCTCTTGAAAACAGTGGGAGGATAGAAAGTCTCAGTGAACAAACAAAAGATACTAAATGGTGAAAAGAACCAAACAGGAACTTTAGAAATGAAAAATACAGTAACCAACATTTTAAAACCTAAGTGGGCTTCATGGAAATGATAGAGAAAAGAATCAATGAACTTGATGATTGATAGAAACAATCTAATATGAATAACTGGATGTTCAGCTTCTGACATTCAAAATTGATTGTTCCAGCCTGACAACATGTTTTGGTAAAGGAAACCATTTTCTAATATTTTTATCTCTTATTTAGTATCTTGGGTGGAGGGGTTCTATTCATTCCATAGCGTAGAGAAGATGCTTTAGTTGTGCAGCTTGCTGCTCTGGGTAGGAGAAAGAGGGAAAATCTATCCCTTTCCATCCTAGGAGATGATGAGAGAAAAAAATAGTGAAAAAGAGGTAGGAGAGGTTGGTTGGAAGTGTGTTGCAATTTTCTGTTTTTATGCTGAGGAGGATTGAGAGTGTCTGAGTATCAGAAGTGTGTTGGAGCTGGCTTGTACAAACTCTTAAAATTTGACATGGTGGGGATATTTGCACCATGATAATTGCAAACATTTCAAACTCTTGGAGAGTCTATTGCTAAATTATCAGCACAGTACTGGTGACAGATGGATCAAAGGGAACATGGGGAACAGAGGGTGGGATATGCTTCCCCTCTTTACCATTTGGCACCCTGAAGGGCAATGCTATGCAGGGACCACACTAGCATGGTGTGATCCAGCATGGTGGTATGACATAGTTGGACAGAAAGCAAATTTGGTTAACATTCTCAACCTTACCTAGTTTCTCACATAGTGTAAATGTTGGGCTGAAAGCTATGGTCTGCTGTGGTAAGGTGGGGAACCCCACGACAGAGCCTGGTCAGGGAACTCAGACTCAGCTGTCAACCAGTAAGAGCTGAAAGAAGGCTAAGTCAGTGGGAGGATCCACCGGAAAGGAACGGGCCTCAGGGTCATGAGGCACAAATGTCATCAGCAGACTGGCAGATCCAACAGACAAAATCAGGCCACCTTTGTGCCAGATTGACCAGGACAAAATGGGGCTGAGGATAGTTCCTGGATCCCCAGACCCCTTTATTCCACCACCATGAGGTCATAGGAGGCCTCTACCCCCATATACCCAGTACATCTTAGAAGGGATGGACATGGAAGTGAGGGCACTGGGATATAATTTTCCCAAGAATGAGTATCAAAGGGATTGTTTAAGTTACTGCATCTAACTAAGGTCAGAAATCAGTCTATAATTAATTATCTTTCCTCTGCTACCTGATAGGTGGGAGATCAAGAGGAAAACAGAATCAGGTACAGGTCCAAACAAAACAGACCACATTCTTTCTTCCTATCTGGCTGGTAGTGTAAATTTGTCACCCAGCAACACTTGTAAAGTAAATGAAGAGCATAGCTTGTGTTTATTTAAATGTACAATTTATAATTCATGAGTTTTTAATTTTTTTTAATTTTTATTTTTAAATATAGGTTATTTTATTTTATTTTATTATTTATTTATTATTATTTTTTAATATCTTGAGACTTTATTTCAGAATACACTGTATTTCCAAAGTAATTTTCTAGGTAGTCTTTTCTTTGGTTACATTTTACTTATTTATTTATTTATTTATTTATTTATTTAATTTACATCCAAGTTAGTTAACATATAGTGCAACAATGATTTCAGGAGTAGATTCCTTAATGACCCTTACACATTTAGCCCATCCCCCCTCCCACGAACCCTCCAGTAACCCTCAGTTGGTTCTCCATATTTAAGAGTCTCTTATGTTTTGTCCCCCTCTCTGTTTTTATATTATTTTTGTTTCCCTTCCCTTATGTTCATCTGTTTTGTCTCCCAAAGTCCTCATATGAGTGAAGTCACATGATATTTGTCTTTCTCTGACTGACTAATTTTGCTTAGCATAATACCCTCCGGTTCCAGCCATGTAGTTGCAAATGGCAAGATTTCATTCTTTTTGATTGCTGAGTAATACTCCTTTGAATATATGCAGCACATCTTCTTTATCCATTCATCCATCGATGGACATTTGGGCTCTTTCCATACTTTGGCTATTGTTGATAGTGCTGCTATAAAAATTGGGGTGAATGTGCCCCTTTGAAACAGCACACTTGTATCCCTTGGATAAATACCTAGTAGTGCAATTGCTAGTACAATTCCTAACTAATCGTAGGGTAGTTCTATTTTTAATTTTTTGAGGAACCTCCATACTGTTTTCCAGAGTGGCTGCACCAGCTTGCATTCCCTAGAGTTTTGTTTTTTTTTTTTAAAGCTCAATCATACTTTGCAAATCAAGGTTTGACCTCACCTTTATTTTGCAGATGGAAAAGAAGCTGGGGCTATTGCAGTGGAAGACAGAAAGACTACATCTTGGGTGCCTCTCCATGATTAAGGCTTTGCTGTCAGACTGGTAATTCCAGAAACTAAATTTTTATCATTTATCCCTGGAATAACCAGGATCAGAGGAAGTGGTTCATTTTGAACTCAGAAGAGGTGACTTGATAAAGAATACTGAGTTTATTTAGTTGCTATGAAAAATATAATTGCCAGTGGACTAGAATGCTCAAAGATGTAGGATGTTAGGGCCAAAAAGATAGCTGAGATAAGTTAGCCCATTGACTGAGAACTGAGGAGGCAAAAACACATACTCAAAGTTAGGCAACTCATTGTCCATGGCAGGATTGGAACTCAGACTCTGGCCCCACTCCCATTTTAGTGAGAACTCTAGGATTCTACCCCACTGCTACATTTGCAGAAGAGTCTATGTGAGGAACCATGTCACAGTTGGAAGGCAGCTTAACAATCATGCAGTTAGAACAAGAACTTCATTCCACTTGCCAAACACATGGGAATCTCCCATGGGCCCATTTTTCAGATACACAGTTGCTGATTCTCTGCTTCTTTTTTCTTTTTTTTTTCTAAATTCCATGAAGAAAGACCACTGGGTCTCTCCTGAGGCCATAAATGCTTAGGGCATATTATCTCTGAGTGGCATGATAAGCCCAACACAGTTTTGATTGGATCAAAATGTGTCCCAAGTCATGTAGTAATAGCTAGTAGTGATAGGTCCCCATATTGGGCATTTGCTGTATATATGTCAGGTATTAGTGTTGAGTACTTTACATGTATTACTTTTTTATTGACAGACTTACAAAATATCCCTAAGGGTCTACTATTTTCTACCTCAGAACGTGTTTTTTTTCTCCACACCTGTGGGCCTCCATGGCCTGTGTGGAATAGCGTGTCTTATGGGTCACATCAGCAGCCATGTTTCATGCAGCTTTCTCAATATGCCAACTCTTCTCTCTCACCCCACAGGGATCCCACATGCCTGTGTCTTGGAGGGCTCTGAGAGTCCTGGGAATTCTTGGGGCCAACCCAGGCTCTGTCAGGCACACACTTTCTCTCTTACATGGGTTCGAAACTCCGTGTTGGGTTATGTGCAAGGCTGGTGAGCTTCTTGAGACAGACTTGTGTTATGTTTTCAACAAGAAAGGAAGAATAAAGGTACTGAATGAAAATTGGAAACATTTAAGAGAAACGTAATCTCCCAGAGAAACAAACATAATACAGAGAAGTGCACATAAATAGTTGAGATTTATGGTCTACACCTCAAGATTTGGAGTTCTGTGGGTCCCTTTGCAAGGACAAATGGTAGGCAAATCCCCTCGTGTTCCCCTGGACTCTGAGGCAGGCAGGTGGGTGGTGTGGAAAAGCTATTACTTCTCAGGTACTTGTGGAATAGCTGGCTGTCAAAGAGTTCCTGAAAAAACGGACTGAAATGGGGGATGTGGGGTGGGGGTGTGGCAAAATAAAAAAGAAGGACATCCTAGGTTGGACTCCAAGGCAGAGGACAGCATTCTGGGGACAGCCTGGCCCCTTTGCCGTCTCTACCTGGTCTGACCCTTTAGATCAATGTAAACTTTGGGAGTAGAAGGTCTGAAAAATACAAAGAATTGAGCAAAAGGCTGTATGTACACTTCATCAAAGCTTCTCTGCCTCATATTTCTTTCTTTCTCTCTCTCTTTTCTTAAGTAGGCTTCACACCCAGTGTGGAGTTGAATGCAGGGCTTGAACTCACCACCCTGAGATCAAGACCTGGGCTGAGATAAAAAGTTGGATGCTTAATTGACTGAGCCACCCAGGTTCCCCTCTGTTTGGTATTTCTATTTCATTTTTTAATGATCAAAACTCTATTAAAAATCCACAAAGACCTTTGTTTTATATTGTGGTAAAATATACATAACATAAAATTTATCATCTTAACCACTTGTTCAATGGCCTTAAGTACCTTTATACTGTTGTGCAACCATCACCACAATCTGTCCCCAAAACTTTTTCATCTTCCCAAACTGAAACTGTCCCCATTAGACACTAACTCCCCATTTCACCCACTGCCAGCCCATGGCAACCCCCACTCCACTTTCTTTCTCTATGAATTTGATGACTCTAAGTACTGGATAGAAGTGGAATCATACAGTATTCATCCCTTTTATGACTGGCTTGTTTCAATTAGCACACCTTCAAGGTTCATCAGTGTTGTAACTCGTGTCAGAATTTCCTTCTTTTTAAGGCTGAATAATATTCCATTGTATGTACAGACCACATTTTAGATCCATTCATCCATCAATGGACACTTAAGTTTTTTCCACCTTTTGGCTATTGTGAATACTGCTGCTATGAACATGACCATACAAGTATCTGTTCCAGTCACTTCTTTCAATTTTTTTCCAGTTATTTAGGAAGGAAATTGCTTGATCATGTGGTAGTTCTGTTTTTAATTTTTTGAGAAACTGCTCTACCATGCACAAATAGTTTTACATTGATTCTGGCAGTTCAGACAAACCCATTATCTCTCCATAACTATGAATGATTCAAGATTATCAGGGTTTTGCTGTTACTTGGTAGCACTGGGATTGAATATAATTTAACAAGGGGTTTATTTCATTTGTTAAAAAAATGGAAAGGGTCTTTCTGAAATCATCCTCTCCTTTGGGAGCCTAGGTATGTCCCTCAGTCTGGTTTGTTGAGGAAGACAGAATATGAGCCCCCAAAGGTGTCTCTGTCTTTTTTTTTAAAGTTTATTTATTTATTTTTGAATGAGAGACACAGAGAGAGAGCAGGGGAGGGGCAGAGAGGGAGAGAGAGAGTGAGAGAATCCCAAGCAGGCTTTGCACTGTAAGCACAGAGCCAGATGCAGGGCTCGAGCTCACGAACTGTGAGATCATGACCTGAGCCAAAAGCAAGAATCGGATGCTCAACCAACTGAGCCACCCAGGCTCTCCAAGACGTCTCTGTCTCAATCCCTAGAACCTGTTATGTTATATGGAAAAAATAAAAACTTTGCAGGTGTGATTAGGGACCTTGAGATGTAGAAAGCCTCCTGGATTATCCAGGTGGGTCCAATGTAATCACAAGGGTCTCTAAGGTGGTCAGGGGAAGACACTCCATGAAGGTGTGACTCTGGAAGAAAGACACAGAGGCAACATTTTGAAGACAGGGAAAGAGATCAGGAGTCAGGAAATGTGGGTGGCTGAAAAGCAAGGGAAAAGATTTTTCCCCAGGACCTGAAGAAGGAACACAGTCTTGTCTTCACCTTGGTATTAGACCTAGAGGCCTATTTCAGGCCTCAGACCTCCAGGCTGAAAGATAATACACTTGTGCAAACCAAGTTAGTGGTGATTTAACACAGCAATGGCAGGAGATTCACACAGGTGGGGACCGTAGGGTCCTGTGTTCACAGTTTGTACTTCCCCTGTTGCTATTGCCCATCAAATCAGAAGTGCCCTAAGAGCAAGTGCTGTGTCCACCTCGTTCACATGGTGACCTGGCCTCTATCCCAGGGCCTGGTGGGATAGACACGATGAACACTCTGTGAAGAGACATGGATGACTAGGTTGCAAGTATGTCAGCAAAATGATGAGGAAGGGCAAGCCAGCACCAGGCAGGGCTCCGTGCTGCCCTAAAGCAGGAGGCTCTACCCTCGCATAGCTTCAAGAGTTTGGACAACAGTCCTGGTTGGGGGCTGATACTCTGCACAACTCCATATGCTTGGTTTCCATACTTTATCAAAAATGTAGTTCTGTAAGAATAGTTCTACTTTAATTACTGACCGTACTAGTTTCAGTCATGATAATTGGATAATTGATTTTAACCTCTTTGAACCTCATTAAAAAATCTTTTAAATGGGGATATTGGTTTACAGGATAGTGGTGACTTTTAAACTACCTCACTTGTGAGAAAGTATCTAGCACAGTGCTCTTCAAAGCAAGCCCATAATAAGGACTGAAAAAAAAACATTGCAGGTAAATCCAAGGTCAAAGTGTTCAAGGCAACTGATTCTGAATGAAGTTTTCTCCCTTTTTCACTCTTTCTGGGATATTTAAACAGAATTGTTTGTTTGCATCAGAGACCTTCCTTTCTTTTCTTTCCTTTGGAAAAAGGGGGGGGGAGCATGGGGGCAGGGGAGAAGCTTCTTGAGAATATGGAACTCAATAGGGCCAAGATCTTCCCTCTCTGCACTTCCCTGATAAGAGATATTTTCCTGTTCCTTTAAGAGAGTTTGAATCTGTTCCCAGCTTCAGTTGAAGGGATTACTACCCTTACAAAGAACAAAGCATTTTAAGAAAAATCTAAACAATGCCTTTGAACAAGTTTTTATTATAGCGTTAATGTCTGCCAAAATTTCAGGATCAAAGAAATCTGAAAAGATTTATACAATAGTCAACACTTTGTGAAAAATGTTAGATTAATGGGGAGGCCATGTCAAGTATTAAACACTTATGGTTCCATTTTCTTTTTCTGGCCCAGTAAGGAATAGACTCAGAATGAACTCATTTTAATTTTTTCCAAATTAAAAAAAATTTTTGGTAAACTATACATAATGTGCACTTTTAGCCATTTTTTAAGTTTGCAGTGGCATTAAGTACATTCACTTGGTTGTTTAACCATCACTGCTATCTTCAAATTTTTTCACCAAACTAACCTTTGTATTTTAAGATACAAGTTGCATCAGTAGATTTAGAGTCTATATTATCTTCCAGTCAGTATTTAGAATTGTTCTGATGTTCTATATAAATATCATGCGTTTGCATATGAGCAATTATAGATGGCTCAAAGGAGGAAGGAAAGAGAAGAGAAAATATATATTGAGTGCCCACTAAGCCCTACATATTACATATTCCACACAAGGATCTGTGAAGCAGAAACTGTTATCCCATTTTACAGAAACCGAGGCATAGAAAAATTAAGTAGCTTGCCCAGGGGTCACATAACCCGGAAGTGATGTAGCTCATGCTCACCCCTGATCTGTTTTCAATGGCACCACGCTCTCAAGTTTAGACCACATTAAGCGCAAAGAAAAGAAGGAAAGGAATTTGGGTGAGATGAAGACATTAGGACTGTTAAGCTGCTGGTTAATGAAAAAACCTTTTAGAAAAGTATAGGTTTTGCTTTGTTGGAGATTTTTAAGGACTCAGGGCTCAGGACTCAGGTCTTCTCCTGCCTCCTGTATCCTTTGACTGAAAGATTCTCTGGAGGATCCCCGTGGTTGCATTAAAGTACCCCATTGTTACAAGTCATTGTGAAGTGGTGACAGTAGGGACAAAGATAAGCAAGGAGCAGATTAGAAGGCTAGTGGCACAGCAAGCTGTGTCAGAGGGGAGGATGTCTGGGCTGGGCTGCTGTTCCTGGACATTCCTGTTTTGCTCAGAATACCATATCTGAGCTGGAGGAGGAGGTGCTGGAAAGGAAACAGATGGCTTCTCCGTGAATACAGGATGGGTGGACTTTGCTAGAAAAGTCTCACCCTTCACAGATGAACCGGAGACTCATGCTTCATTTCTAACTGAAATCTGGTGCTGTCTCTGAGGCTGCTTTTCTGGAAGATGCAGTTAGAGTGACATCATGATACAATATTAGCTAATTTTTTTGTCAGTTTCTGTGCTAGACAATATATGGTGATTGTTTTACTTGCCCCGCATCTCCAAATGACGTGAACACTTTGGTTCTATTAGTGCCTCTATTTAACAAGTGGGGACATGGAGGCCACATGGCCCAGAGGTCCAGGGGCAGAATTTCTGCTAAGGACCATCTGTACCCCAAGTCCATGCTTGTCTTCACCATGACATTCTGTCCAGTGTTAAGGCCACATACACATGGGCACAAAACCTGGCTGCACTAATTACTACCCTGTGCTCTCCCATGGAGTCTCAGTTTGCAATATTATGAATAGCGGGAATTATACTACCTACTACAGGGGATTGCTATGAGTATTAAGTAAAATTACCTACATGTTAAAGTTGGCCAAATAATAGGCACATGTTACAGATTGAATTGTATCCTCCCAAACGATATGTTGAAATCCTAACCACAGAAGCTTAGGATAACCTTATTTGGAAATAAGGTGTTTATATGGACAACCAAATTAAAATGAGATCATTAGAGGGGGCCCAAATCCAGTATGATTTGTGTTCTTATAAGAAGGGGAATTTGGACATAGAGACAGACATGTATGGAGGGAAGGTGATGGAAAGATACACAGGGAGAGGGCCATGTGAAGATAGGATTGAGGAGGTGTTAATAAGCCAAAGAATGCCTGGGGCTACCAGACTACCAGAAGCTAGGAGAAGCACGGAATGGTTCTTCCTTAGCACCTTCAGAGGGAGTATGGCCCTGCTGGTACCTTGATTTCAGACTTCTGCCCTCCAGAACTGTGAGACAATAAATTTCTGTTGCTCTAAGTCATTCAATTTGTGGTACTTTTGTTACAGCAAGCCTGGCAAACTAATACAGTGTGCAATCCAGATTACTTTTCTTCCTTAGACCATTCATTGATCAGACATTTTAAGCCAAGTGTGAGAGATTTGTTCAAAGGTGAGTAAGTCCTTGTTTCTACTCTCAGGTTGCTTATGCCTCAGTATGGCAGACAGAAAGTAAACACGTAATTACAGGAGAATGTGGTTAGTGCAACCCCATGGTCAAGGCAAGGGGAGGGCACTACAGGAGCCCCTGTAACCCAGCCTGGGTATCAGAGATGGAAAGCTTCTTGGAGGGAGTGATACTCTAAAAATGGTGAAGTAGCAGTATTTTCGATAAGGACAAGGCTGTCATGGAACAAGGATGTTAACAACTTTTTTGTTGTTATAATAGAACAAGCTCAGTTCTGAGTTGGAATGGAAAATGACAGGAACAAGCAAGATTAGAGGGAAGCCTATGTATTTGTTTCATTTAGCAGTTTTACCTCCAGAATAACTTTTTAGCTAGGGTGGCTCATTTTTAAGGTTGGTTATTGGTAGTGGTGAGTGGGGACTGGGGTAGGGTAGAGTAATTGATGATATCAGGGACCTTTAATCAATAGGCACAAAATGATGTCTCTTTGAGTCAGAATATTCCCTTTATTTGGCTCTTTTTCTTGAACATGTGCTATGTGGTGGGAGACAATTCCAAAGCTAGATATGGACAACTAGGTTAGGTTGTATAGGTTGTGGACTGCACAAACAGAGACAGAGGACTGAAATCCAGTGTGTGCCCACTTACAAAGCCATGTATCTGGGCATAGGCCCATGTCTGTCTACAAGACAAGTACTCTTCTGCTTGGCACAAAAGTGTCATCTTCTTGCCAAGTCATATGACACTGATTCTGGCTTCACCAGGGGTACCTTTTTATAATCACATATAATGTTTTATAATCACATATAATTGATGTTATCTATCCCAGTGGTAGTCCCAAGCATGGAATTTGATCTTGCCGCATGACAAGGCAGCTGCTCCTTTGAAACAAAGCCTATTTTACATGGTGGAAGTCTGCCCAAGGAGTCCTTGTGACACAGTTAGAGACTGGATCCACGACAACTAACTGTATTCCCTTCTCATTAGCTGAATTAGCTGAAGTCTGAACCTTTATTATATGGATTCTGGCTCATGTTCCTGACTTTGAGACCATATCTGGTTTTTGTGGAGTCTAGAGGGGAAGGGACATAATAAAGCCCTAAGCCGTTGGCTAATAGATGTTCATTATAAATATTATCTGTGCAATTAGGACAATGTTCTCCACAAATTCCATTCTTGTCATGTACATATCTGTCTAGCACTTTGCAAATTTCCCTGACTTCGGAGTTTATTCTCCTGCAGACCCTACCACGTATTTTCTTTAGAAGTAAAGTAAATGAGTGCTGTGGGGGTTGAGGAGTGTGCTCCAGGCCAGAATATAAACAGACTATAGGTTCTGATGCTATTGTCAGGAGGATGGTGAAGAAGGAACTTTACTCACAATAGAAACAATACACCTGTCTTTCTTCCAGCAGAGGGAAAAACAATAGTATGGGGATGGTGCAAAAGTTATAAGTAGGTCCACATGCAGTTCCAGATGTAAGTGGGGAAACAGAAGGAGCTGAGGTGGGATCACACGATAAGGTAATGGGATTCCCTATTCCCATGTGGCTCTGGGGAAGGGAAATCCTGCCCACTAGTAAAATTGGAATTTCTGTGTTAGTCTGTGGATTCATATGAAGATGCTCTAACAATCACAACTTAAATAAATATCACTGACTTATCATTCCACATGCATGTTACAGAATCTTTCCAGACTCTCTTCTTATTTGAGGCTGGTTACTTCTGGGCACCTCGTGCCAGCTCAAGAGCAGCTCTTTCCTGTTTCATTCTTCACCACCCTCCCCTGGTGCTGTTGTCCAAGCTCTTAAAGCTACTGTTGTGTGTTTTGGAGAAGCATGGAGCCTGTGCCAGGCCTGATTCTCTCCTCCCCCACTTTGTGCTGGGTTCTTCCAAGTTTGTGGAACAAGCCATGCTGTGTTCTACCCACTTGCCCAGGTGCCACATGGTTATTGGACCCTACAAAATGCCACGGGATCCCTGACATTATAAAGTCAGCTTCTGGCTCAGCTTCTCTCTCCTTGAGGCTTTGCCACAAATCCAAGGGGCTGGGTGGGGAGATGGGATGCCTTTTGACTGTACCTTTGCGCTCATGAGCTCAGCTACAACATGATGCCAACCTCATGGTTTCCACCCTGAAGATATCCAGCAGAGATGACATGGTGTCCTTTGCTAAGGTGAGAATTTATTTCTTTCCAAAGTTGTGTTGATTTTTAATTACTTTAAAAATTTTTAAATATTTATTTTTGAGAGACGGGGGATGAGGGGCAGAGAGAGAGAGAGAGAGACCCAGAATCTGAAGTAGGCTCCAGGCTCTGAGCTGTCAGCACAGAGCCCAATGAAGGGCCCAAGCATACGAACTGCAAGATCATGACCTGAGCCGAAGCTGGACCTTTAAACAACTGAGCCACCTGGGGGCCCCACTATTATTTTATTTTATTTTATTTTATTATTTTATTTTATTTTTTTTAGAGCTGCTTCCCCAGCCTTGAAAGTCCTCTGGGAACAACTCCTCGAGGGCGAGAACAGGTGTGATGGAGCTCTCAGTGGATGACTTTAGTGGCTTGTTTCTGATTCTAAGACTCTGAGTGCACTGAACATGGCTATGAGATTATGATTATGGTGGAAGTTAAGAAGGAAGTCATCGAGAAGTATGAACAAGGTATGTGTGTGGTGGAAATTGCAAGATTTTATAAGAAGTCTACATCTGCATCTCATCTGCAGAGGAGGAGGAGGAAAAAAGCAGAGGAATCCCTCACTTTAAATGAGATTAGGAAGATATGTCAAATATGGGAAGCAGTGCAAAATTTTGTAGAAAAGCACCACCCAAATAAGGCTATAGCAGTGCGAGCGATGAATATGTTTAAAGAGAATGCAGTGTTGCATTTCCATGAAATCCTCAGGAGGCAAAAGCAAGTGTCAATGGATAGGTTCCTTGTTAAAGTTGCTCAAAAAGAAAAAGATTCCATTAAGCCAATAGATAACAGTGATTCCGTTAGTGATGGTGAAAGTTGTCCTACACAATAACCCTTCCTTTCTTGACTCCTTCACACCAGCCATGAAGTTTTTCAAAAGGTAAGTGCAATTTGTCTTTCTTTATTTTTTGTATTTTCTTTGTGACTTTGTATTATATTACAGTATTATAATTATTTTTATATATATATTTTTGGGTTGTGGAACAAATCATCTAAGTTTCCATTATTTCTTATGGGAAAATTCGCTTTGATAGACAAGTGCTTTGGATTATAAGCATGTTTCCGGAACGATTTATGCTCGCAAACCAAGGTTTTACTGTATTTCTGTTTTGTTACCAAAAATGAGATGAGGAAAGGAAAGAAGTGCTGTGGTCTGAGTGTCTGTGCCCCGCCTCCCCCCCCCCCCAATTCATATGTTGAAATCTACCTCCCAGGATGATGGTATTTGGAGGCAGGCACTTGGGAGATAATTAGGTCATGAAGGTGTAAGTCTCAGGAGTGGGATTAGTGCCCGTAAAAAAGAGATCCCAGAGAATGCCCTCACCCGCCCCCGCCACCTCAGTGAGGATACACTGAGAAGACAGCTACCAACGATCCAGGAAGCAGGTTCTCAGCAGACACTGAATATGCCGGCACCTTGATCTTGGAATTCCCAGCCTCCAGAACTATAAGCGATACATTTCTGTTGTTTATACGCTCCTTATTCTATGGTATTTTTGTTACAGCAGTCCAAAGGGATGGGACCCAGGGGAGAACTTACAAAGACCATGATCTTGGCTCCAGTGAATATCGTGGTACATGAGTATGACTACGTGGGCTCTGGAAAACAAATGTGGGAAGAAGGTTGACGGGCACAGGGCCAGGTGCTATGGGTCTGCCCATCCAGGCCTCCTGGCTTCTGTGGGTACTATGTCTGCCCTGAATTTCCTCACACCTGCTGCTTATTACCCTCAAAACAGCTGCTCTCTACTCCCTGCCCCCCTGCATCTCCAGTCTCTGGTCCCCTCTCACTGCATTTGTTCAGGTTACCATGCTGTTTTCCAGGTGCTTCTCAGGCTGGGATCCCCTCTCTCTCCTTCATCCATCCCATCCTCAGGGAACCTACACAGGACCCTCACTTACTGGGTCAGACCCACACCTCTCAACACTCAGGGATGAAGACAACATGAGTTAAACATGACAGGGGTGAGGGTACACTTGGTGAAGAGAATACCTTCTCACCAGGGAGGGATGGAAAGGAGTTCCTCGAGAGGGAGGCAAGGGCACCCTTTGATGGGGAGATGGGCTCAGACTGAGATGTGGGTTCACAATAAGCTTCAAGAAACGCTTGCTGATTCTTTTAGTTCTGGGGATTGTAACTAAGCATTAACAGAAAAGCCTGTGCTTGGGTGAGAGTGTTTTATTATATACTTCATTTCATCTAAAATCAAATTCATTGCCTAATGATAGCAGAAATATAGTATGTGCCAGTCACTGGGAATGAAACACCAGATTGATAGCCAGGAAGCGAGAGCTGGGACTGCTTCCATCATGGGCACCAGGCTCTCTAATGTCATCCATCCTTCAAGGGCCAGCATGAAGCCAACCCTGTACACCCTCCCCATGAAGCCAGAGTGTTCTGTTCCTCTTTCTTGCTACCTACCATGGACTACCCATCCTATAAGATTTTTGATACTTTGCTTCTTTCCTTTGCCTAAAATATAAGACAGGAATTATATATTATTCATTTCTATATTCTGTGTACTATCTTTAATACAGTGGTCAGCAAGTAGGTGGTGCTGGATAAAAAATTTACTGAAGAAAAGAAGGGAAGAAAGAAAACAAGAAGGAAGGAAGGGAAGGGAGGCAGGAAGGGAGGGATGGAGGGAGGAAGGGAGAAAGTGAAAAAGCAAGGCTCTCCTGGACTATTCATCCAATTCATCCAGGCAGGTTTGACATGAATGACCAAGAGATTTTTGTTTTGTTTTGTGTGTTGGTTGTTGTTGAAGAGTGTAGCTCTTTCAAATCATGAAACTCAGTAGTTCAGTATATTCCTTAAACATTCATGGTCTTTTTTTTTTTCTTTTTTTCTTTTCTGCTCTCATCAATGGGTTAATAGAACTCTTTATTAGCCCACCTTTGTTTATAGCCTGGTTGCTTCTTGACTTAAATTCTGCAAGCCCACAGCTAAACCCATAAAGTGCTCCCTACTATATGACCTCCAACCAAGCAACCAGGGGCAGCATCAGACAGCAAGAGCCTGAGTTTGCAGTCAGACGGATTTAAATCCCAGCCTGCTGGGCTCATGGGAAGCGGGAGGGCGGGAGGGGGGCGGGTGGTTACCTCCCTTCTGTAACACCAGCTTTCTCTTCTACAACTTGAATTACCTTATCACCTGCGCACCGGCTGTTATTGAGATAGGAAAAATATGTGTATATGTATCAATGTCTGGCACATAGCAAATGCTCAAATAATGGTTAGCTTTCAAGCCATGGTATTATTATTTTTATTATTGTTGTTGTTCTGACTTCTCAGATGCTATCTTTCTAAGCCCGCTCATTTAAAATCCTTTTAATTTCTCTTTATGCTGAAGCCTGGTCGTATCCCTTTGATCATTTCTATAATATTCTCTGGCCCCTTCTCAAATTCTCTTCCATTTCTGAATAGAAGAAGGGAAAGCCACAATAAAATGGTACAGCCTTCTGCGGCATGGATGTTTTCTTTTTTTCTAGACCTTGCTTGGGTTTCAGGGAATCCATGAAAATATCAGCTAAGGGAAGAAATCATTGTTTTCAGCTGAAATAACATCCATGCATAAATTCTTTTCCACAGGAGTGAGGAGACCAAGATACTGGGGGAAAGAATTTGGTTTTGTCACACATTTTAAAGGAAAGCTGGGTGAGAGGAGAGCGGAGGGGGGGGGGGAAGAAAGTTCAGTCTCGTGCATCTGAAGGTAGCTGAAGCCTTCAGTTCCAAATGGAGCCACTGAAGTTATTTACAAACTGGATGTAAACTAACTCTTTCCCAATTCTCCTGGAGCCCCTGCCTGCCAGAGAAAATGATCAGGAAATTAGAGGAACTTGTTTTGCTGACTGACAAAAAATGCAGCTGATTCAAATCTGAACTTGAACTGCTGAGACCCGATGAACTGCCTCCCTCACAATTCGGGTTAAAATCAGGATGTGGCCCTTTCCCTTCTCTTGCTAGCTATTTTGGGTTATTTTCGCTGAAGGCAGATGTAATTGTTAAATGTGCAGATGTTACATTTAGTTCCTCCTTTTTGCATGTGTATCCTTTCTTTGCTTTTTTCCTTTTACAAGAAACAAATTTAATTAAGAATTATGCACATTTTCTTTCCTGGGCCTGTTTGGCCTGGTTAGAATGTTTCTGTTTAGGGAAGGGGTGCCTGGGTGGCTCAGTCCTTTAAGCTTCCGATTTAGATTCAGGTCACCATCTCACAATTTGTGGGTTCAAGCCCCACATTGGCTCTGTGCTGACAGCTTGGAGCCTGGAACCTGCTTCAGATTCTGGATTCTGTGTCTCCCTCTCTCTCTGCCCCTCCCCCACTTATGCTCTGTCTCTCTCTGTCTCTCAAAAGTAAATAAATGTAAAAAAAGAAAAAAAAAGAATGTTTTTGTTTGGGGGAAATTTGGACCTGGATATTTCTCTTCAATCCTCTTTGGAGTTCATGGTTCCAGGACGAGGCTCAGTGGACATGCCCCATGCCAGGTCTGATAAAACTAGCTGCACTTAGAAGAAAGATATCTAGATGCCAAGGAATCATCTGAATACTTCAAAAGGAATGTGGGCTTATGGGCAAGGGCAGGGCTGGAAGACTGCCTCAATCACGTAGGAGGGACAGGAGAAGTAAATTAGGGAAAGGGGCTTTAGCTCCTTCCTACCTCTTATTAACAAATGGTTTGTGTCCTTCCTAAGTCACATGTTGAAATCCTAACTCCCAAGGAGATGGTATCTGGAGGTGGGGCCTTTGGGAGGAGATTAGGTGATGAGGGTCTAACCCTCATGAATAGGCTTAGTGCCCTTAAGAAAAAAGTTCCAGAGAGCTACCTTGCACTTCCTCCATGTTCAAGAACACAGCTCCTATAAACCGGGAAACAGCATCTCATCACACACTGAATCTGCCAGCACCTTGATCTTGGGCTTCCCAATCTCCAAAATTCTGTAAGAAATAAATGTCTATTGTTTACAAAACATTCGGGTTAAGGGACTCTTGTCATAGCAGCCCAAAGGGACGAGGCACCACCTTGACATAATAATAACTCCCTTTTATTGAGTCACCTGCCAAGCTCTAAGTGTCTGCCATGCATTCTTTCTTAAGTCTCAGTACTTCTATAAGGCAGGTGTCACCGCTGACACTTGCAGGTGAGCAAGCCAAGGTTAGAGAATTAAGTCACTCGGTTAGCAGCTAGGGGAGGGTTAGGACTGCAGTGCTGATCTAATTCCAGACATGCTAGGGCCTCCTGGCATCTTTCCCCCCTTTCTCCTTTTACCCCTGTCCAACTCCCCCAGTTTACACTTAGGGACAAGTGTGGTTCCAGCCGGGTTGAGGCTGATCCCGCACAGTACCGGGTCACATGACCTAGGTTAAGCCAATCAGTGCAGGGCCAAAGCAAAGGGCCCGGAGAGGTCATGTGACCCAAGCCTTTGCACGTAGAAGGAATGCAGGGCTTTGGGAGAAGGGTGTCTCTTTCCTTTTGTACACTGGACAAAATAGTGTGAAACTATTTGCTGTTATAGGAAAGACTGAGAGTGAAAGCAGTATTCAGAGGGCCAGAGGTGCAAGAACCATGGAGAAATAGAGGTGAAGCACCATGAGAAGTGTTAGTGTCTGCGGCAAATCAAAGCTGGTGCCAGAAACACGTGGGGGCTCAGCAATCAAGGGGCCAAGGAGGCCCCTGTATGTCTAAGACTGAGTTGAGTCTCTGTTCCTTATGCTCAAACATTCTAAGTGACCTGGTCACACTGCCCAAATGGATCTTCAGCTTTGTGCTTGAGTGCTGGCCTTGGGCCCTTCCCACCAAATATATAGATACACACCCTGGAACAGCATGCATATGTGTAATTGAAAACGGAACATGGGTTTGAACTGCCAGTGCCCATGTCTTTGCTGATTTTTTTTCAATAGAGTGCAGTATTGTAAGTGTATTTTTTTTTCCTTATGTTTTCTTAACATTTTCTTTTCTCTAGCTTACTCTGTTGTATGAATACAACATTTAATACATATAACATACAAAATATGTATTAACTTATTGTGTGGTAAGGCTTCTGATCAACAGTAGGCTCTTCGTAGTTGAGTTTTTGGAGAGTCAAAAGTTATATGTGGGTTTTTACTTGCATGAGGCGTTGGTGCCTCTAATCCCCATGTTGTTCAAGGGTTAATTGTATATGTAAACACAGAGATTTAAAATATAAGGAGAGGCCTGTGGGCACCAAAATGCCTAGAACTGTCTTGTTTCCACAAGAGTTCTTTGGAAACATAGCATCATCTTGAATCAAACTGATTTTTTTTTTTCAGGGAATTTTATTGAGAAGTTTATTTAGGATGTTTTATAGTGATTTTGAAACAGCAGCAAACTCTGTGAGAAGATGAGACACAACTTAAGTTCTTTGTCAGTGTACCCCCCTCCCCACACGTGGGGGGGGTTACCCCAAGAGAGCTTGCCTTGGTATTGCCCAGCCCCCTCCCTGAATAACTCTTGCTTCCTGCAGGGGCAGTTCCAAACTTCATCTTAGTTATTAATTTTCTGCCAGAGTGTTTAATAGTGGTAATTATTCTGGCATTTCTCTGACCAAGATGGTTTGTATTTTATTTTACTATTTTTTTAAATGTTCATTTACTTATTTATTTTTGAGAGAGAGAGGGTGGGGAGGGGTGGAGAGAGAAGGAAAGACAGAGAATCCCAAGCAGGTTCCACTCTGTCAGCACAGAGCCCGACGTGGGGCTCAAATTCACAAACTGCGAGATCATGACCTGAGCCGAAGTTGGATGCTTAACTGATTTGAGCCACCCAGGCCGCCCCAGTTTGTATTTTAATAGGAGACGCGGAACCAGTGAAAAACTTTCTCAGCTTGCAGGAATGAAACTCATGGTGAAATTTAAGGCCCGTGACAGGACACAGAAACATTTTGGTTTCCTCTCAAGTCAATCCTTTAGTGCAGCCTCTGTGTATTCATGTGTACTCAGTCATGGCTAGGGCCAGCCCCGTACACGGAAACCCCTGTTTAACCCAAACCCAGAGATCTGAACCTCTCTCTCTTTCTCTCTCTGTCTCATGCTCACGCGTACGTGTGCGCGTGCATGTACACACGCATTGTCAATGAATTTTAAGAGGACAAAAGAATAGGAAGGGAAATTGCAGAAAAATAAGAAGTGAGATTGTTTCTACTTGTCCCTGCCTCTGGAAGGCTGTGACCACTGTCCTGAGCTGTTGGAACATGTGAGTGCCCAGAATCTCCACACGACTTTTACTGCGTGTTATGGGAAAGGAAACAGGGGCATGTCTCTCTTGAGGGAATGCCATCTGTGTACATAACAGGATCACCCCCGTGTGTGGATTCAGAGGTTTGCTCCCCAGCGGGGCATAACCACAGTATGTCTTTTCTCCCGAGCATTTATGGGTGTAGGTGAGGACACTGCTATAATTTTGTTTCTCCATAGCCAAAAAAACCTCAGATGCTGGTTTTAAAGTTTTAATTCCCCAGGCATTTACAGCCTGCTATCCTGGGTAGTTTAATTATGTGCGGATGGTAATTAATAGCAATGAACATTTTTAAACTCTGTAGTTTTCCTGTCTTAATCTCTAACATAGTGGCATTTGTGTGGATATCAAAGACCTACAAAGTCACCCAGTCACCCTATGCCAGTTCCCCAGTAGGAGCAAGAGGGCCAGATGCTGGGCTGAGGGACACTGGAAGGATTGGGGTAGGGGAGGAGGGCACAGGATGGTGTCAGGGATGTGGAGCCCACCGTGCGGTTCTGCACATCCTGGGACAGAAAAACACAGGGCTGCCAAAACGGCTCTAACAGCAGACAGCAACCGGCTCCTTTGCAGAGGGCATTGAAGGAGAGGTTTCTGTGCGTGAATGGATGTGTCCACACCGATCAACATGACTTTTTAATATTTCAAGGGACCGCACACTTGACGAGGCAGGGACAGTGTCTGTTTTGCTCCCTGGAGAATCCTAAGTGCTGAGCACAGGGCCTGGTACTTAAGTGTTCAGTAGTTACACATGGAGAATGAATGAATGCATTACTGAGAGCCATGGTGTGCTGAGGCCAGGGGTAGCCAAGGCTTTTGGGGTGAAGATGTAATGAGGTTTGGTAGGTGGGACTTTGATGTCACTCTGTAGGGTTTCATCGGCTCCTCGGCCCTCGCGGCCAAAGGGCCTGGGACTTGCCTGGGAGAAGGAGGAGGAGAAGGGGCATATTTTCCCAATATCCTCAGGACGTCAGCTTCCTGAATCTCAGAACTACTTATGCTGCGCCAGCACCTGGCACCCTGTCTGGAGGAAATTACATTGTAACTCAAGTATGGCACTAAGATCCTTTGAACAGACCATCAGGAGCGACTGTGGGCCAGATTTCTTTATTCTGGGTAACTGAAGAAGTGCTCCCGAGGAGCTGAGAAGCAGGAGAGCCTGGCCGTTTGGAGGAGGGTGGACCCACGGGCTGGCGACCATCAGGAGGCTCCTTTAGAGGCACGTACACCTGTGGAGTCTGGGGACGTCTGACCCCCGGGGCTAAAATCTGCACCTGCACCTCTGGTGAGCCTCTCTGTCGTTGACTGGTGTTTCTTCCAGAGCAGGTTCAGTGTGGGCAGCCTGCAGTTCCCACGAGACAGAGTGTGCTCCGCGTCTTAGCTTCTCAGGAGCAAATGACCGTAGCATTGGCGCAGGCCACGGTGGAGCGCTTCTCATTATACAGTTCCAGCAAGACCTGGTATTCTCCCTGGAAGGGACACAGGGAAAGCATGACATGTGTGACTCCCAGAGCAATCAGTCAATCATTCGACAGGTAGTCACTGAGCACCTTCTATGTGCAGGCAGTGTGTTAGACGCTGGGGATGAAGTAGAACCAAGGAAACCGAACTCACGTTGTGGAGCTTATGGGCCTCACCAGGACAGGCAGACAATGCATGAGATACTTCACTGTGCATGCATTGTGTGTGCTGATGCCACAGAGAGAATGCAGGCGGGGAAGGGGATGGACAGCAGGGCCGGGCCGGGTGGGGCTGGGCTTGTGCCAGTTGGCAGTTTTAAGTAGGGTAGTCAAGGCAGGCCTTGCTGCAAAGGTGACCTTTGGGCAAAGACCTGAAGTAGATGGAGAGCTACTTTGAGGGCTGGGCCCCACATTCCAGAAACTGCGAGGTAGCCCAAGGGGCTGTAGGGAGACAGAACCACAGGAAGTGGGGGAAGGACATGAATCGGGGATGGCCTCACAGGCCATGGTAGGGAGACACTGGCTTTCACTTGGAAAGGGTCGCAGGTCATGAGAGCCTCCTCCCCAGAGGAGTGGCCTGATCATGTGTACATGTTAAGAAGATCCTTCTGGCCGCCCTCTGAGAAAAGACTGTAGGGACAGAGAGTATAAGCAGTTAAGACCAGGTAGGAGACCACTCGGGCCTGTAGTGGATGGGGGAGGTGAGAAGAGAGATTGGATTCTGCATAGATTTTGAAAGAAGAGCTCATATGATTTACTGAGGAAACCCATGTGGGTGGCAGAGAAAGAGAGGAGCTGTGGGTGATTCTGAAGACTCTGGCCTGAGCAATTGGAAGATCCAGGGAAGACAGAGAAGACCTCCAGACACAAGATTCACCCGCACGAAACCACAGTGCTCTATCAGAAAAAGTACTACCACCTTTTAGGGTTCCTTTCTGGCAACCACACTCCACAGAGGACTCCCTTCGTCTGTGGTTAGCAGCTGGGCTATATATGGAATCGCAGAAAAACCCATGTGTTTGCTCAGTGGCTAAGCCCCGCCCCAAGCCCCCAGAGGCCACACGGTGGTGGCAGGTCTGCAGACTCACCCGTCTGGAGAAGAGGCACTCTGGGTGGCACGACTTAGTGGGAAGCAGGGCAAAGGGCCCAAGAGGGAAGGATCTCAAGAGATTCCTGGCACATCTTTGAAGTGCCTGTCATCCAGAGAAGGAAAGGGGTTTAATCTGTAGAAGCCAGAGGGAAGGAAGAAATCAGAACACTGGATGGAGTTTGCATGAGAGGTAGTTTTTGTTAGAAAAGAACAACTTTTGGGGCGCCTGGGTGGCTCATTCAGTTAAACGTCTGACTTCGGCTCAGTTCATGATATCAGGGTTTGTGAGTTCCAGCTCCAAGTTAGGCTGTCAGAGCACAGCCCGCTTCAGATGCTCTTGTCTCCTTCTCTCTCTGCCCCTCCCCCACTCATTCTCTCTCTCTCTCTCTCTCAAAAATAAATAAACATTAAAAAAAATAAAAAGAAAAGAAAAGAAAAGAACAACTATCTAGCAATGAGCAAAGGTCCAGGAGCGAGTGGATTCCCCAACAATGAAAATTGCGTTGGGCAGAGCCAGGCTGTGCACTGGATGGTGGCTGAGGGGGGAAGGCTGCTTACAGCCGTCCCGCAGGGCACCATTCAGCTGGAGGATCCTGCGACAGCGACAGCGACAGCAGGGCTCCCTGAGGCTGATCACCCAAACAGGAGCAGCTGTGATTTCAGAAGCAGTTTAGGAATTTCACCAAAGCAGTGTAAAAGTTAGAGAATTAATTCTGAGTAAAGAGCAATGGGAACCTGCATCTGTTTGTGCCACCATCATTGCCATCATTCCTGTCCACTTTTCTTTTAGAGTCCCTGTGCCTTCAGGTACACACCCTACATAATTATTGAAAACCAAATGAATTTTTCATTATTGCTTTATAAGCCTAAGAAAAGATGTAGTGTTTGCAGGAAGGTTCTAGATGATGAATTACTGCTTACATTACATACGTGCATACCTACCTCCAAGATATGCATAGTCTGGTTTAGGAGGTAAGGGTATTTAGGCAACTGTGCTCATCCTCAGGCAGGTGGAGAGACATGCTAGGAGGACAGGAGGGGCAGAGTAGGGGGGGACAAGGGACAGAGAGCAGCAGCATCTGTGCTGTTGAGAGCACTAAATTTGCGAGTCAGGAATTTATAGTTATATCCTTAGCACTTACGCAAATTAGACCATCCCTGTAAGCTGTCCACGTACTTTGGAACCCCAAAAGGCCTCTAAATTCTAATTCAGAAAACAGCAGTCCTGGAGATGCAGGGTTCCAGGCAGGACCTCAGTCTGGGCCAAAGGACTGGCTGTGTTGAAAAGCAAATAATACCAAGACACTGCAGATTGACTGCTGAGTGGAAAAGTTTTCAGCCGAACAGGGATAGAATTAGCACAGAGGCCCATCTCTGGGGGATTTGGTGGGAGGAGGGGATCCGGGGCAGGTCTTTTAAAACCAGAAGGCTTCACACTGTCTCTGTCCCATATTAGGAAGCAAAGTCTCTGAGCCTTGCTGGCTGGCTGGCTGCCAAGGAAGCCTGGGCTGGCTGCAGCTGGTCCCCCGCCAGCGTGGGAGCTCATGTTGAGATTAAGGCCTCCAGCTGCCTCTGCTGCATACGTGACAGGTTGCATGTGTCCCACTTGGGTGATGTCCCCTGTTGATTCTGGCCAGGTGTCAGCAGGCTGGGGCACAGTCAGGGCTGGCCAGGCTTCTGCTTCCTAGGCCCCAAAGATGAGGAAGAGGTGGGAGGACCAGCCAAAGGGGACCAGTAGATGCTTAAGCAGCCATGCCCATGGCCAGGACACCTGAGCCTGGCTTTGTCCTCACACCAGGTGACATGCCTGAGCACCCCTTATTGGTTGAGGAATGCAGATCCTGAGCTCACCCAAGCGTCCTAGGGGAATGCAGTAAAGCTTTTTTACATCTCTGCCAGATTTTTCTTTCAAAAGGATTCTGTGCCTCTAGGAAGTTCTTTTCCCCTCCTCCAGGTCATAGCAACTCCCGAGGGGAGCTGCTTTTTTTTTTTTTTTTTTAAAGTCAATAATGCAGGTGCACCTGGGTGGCTCAGTCGATTACGTGTCCCAGTCTTGATTTCGGCTCACGTTTCGTGAGTTCAAGCCCCGCATCGGGTTTTGTGCTGACAATGCAGAGCCTGCTTGGGATTCTGTCTCTCCCTCTCTCTCTGCCCCTCCCCTGCTCATGCTCTTTCTCTCAAAATAAATAAATAAATTGAAATAATATAAAATTAAAAAGCCAGTAATGCCAGATGAAAATCAATTGTTTGCAAATTTTAAGCCAATTGCCAGGGGAAGGGGGAAGGGAGGGGTTCAGGAGGAAATCGGGGAAGAAAAAAGAATTCAAGTAGCAAAGACTTAAAGAAAAAACTAACTGGGAGAATTTTGGTTCCACATCCTAGAAGTGAAGAGAGTTTGCAAGACTCTAATATTTCAATGAAATGCCAGCAGAGAAGACTCTGGAGAACCCCAGAGGGGAAGGTGAAGCCGCAGACTTCCGATCTGTGGGAGCAACAGCTAGAGAATGTTCTAGAGACAGTACGGCTTGCACCTTAGGAACCCAGAGCCTGGGACAGAAAGGAAACACACACAAGATAAATGAAAAGTTAAACAGATTCTTTACGCAGAAGGAAACCCTTTCCCAGAGCCATAGATGGGTTTTGGCATCTGGAAAGCAGAGAGGTTAAAGTTGAAACAAACAAACAAACAAAAAAAGAAAGTTATTACAACCTTGTGATTCCTTTTATGATGTCCCATAAGATTCTCTCAGGAGTAGCATATTGAAAATGTATTGCTCATGTCAGAGCTGCTTGAGTTCAGCCATTTAAGAAGGTCACATTATTTTGCGGAAAGGAATTTGTGGAAAACTGGACCCTTAGCTGTGAGCCCTGCCGGTGAATGCTCAGGGCGGGGGCATTTTATTCACCTGGTGACAGCCCACTAATAATAGTGTAAGGCTGGTACCTGTGGGCCTTTACCCTTCACGCTTGTGTGTGTGTGTGTGTGTGTGTGTGTGTGTGTGTCTTCCTCTCTCTGAACAGCCAGCCTCACAGACAGCTCACGCCCCAGCAGCTCTAGCCCATGCAGTACCCTCAGATACCAACCATCCTGCAGGACAGGATGAGGGCCTCCCTCTCCGTGGGAGCTGTCTGCCCAGGGGATCCCAGAGGGTCCAACAGACATAAAATGTTATAACCAAAAAGGTAAAACCAGTGTGTTAAGCGTTTGTGAGTACCCATCATGAGGTATCAACTTTACTGAAGAACGGTTTTCTTGGTAGGGGTCAGTGGAAAATGTTTAAACTATTGAAATTTAAACTCAAGAAACTGCTCGATACAATAATTAAGTAACAGAACAGAGCAGAAAACCAAAACCTTACCTCGAGAATTTCAAATCCAGGATTATTGATGGGGCCAGCATAATAAATCTGCTCTGAAACATATACAAAACAGACAAATGTTACTCAGTCATATTAAACAAAAATGATTTGCTCCTATTATCTGTGCTCGCTATTCAATAGGGATCTAAGATTGGGAAAGAAGGTCTCTGTTCACACAGTTGCTCATATTCTAGGAAGAACATCGACAACATGTAAATAACTAAACAAGGCAGTGTCTGGATTGTTGAAAGTGCTAGAAGGAGACATGTAGGTGGTGTAAGAGATGCAGATGGTGAGATGGTTAGGAGGCCAGGCTGGAGCTGGGCTGCCAGGTGAGACCACCTGTGATAACTGTTTCATCTTGGACAGTCATTATCTCTGTGGGCTCAGTTTCCTTGTTTTCAGAATGGGTATAATAATGATAATAACAGTGTCCACTTCCCTGAGCTCTGAGGAACCAAAGGATTAATCAATGTAAAGCTCTAATACCGGTGTCTGGAAAGCACTCAATAAGTAATTTGCTAAAATAACAAACTAGGAGACGCCAAGTTTGGTTGGATGGCTGGTTATCTCTAAGGAGATGATATTTGAGCTAAGCCCTGGGGGAAGGGAATGAGACAACATTCAGTAGCTCTGATGCAATAATGGAGAGGGTAGATGGTTGGGTAGTTTTACCGAGCAAGAATGGTAAGGAGAGAAAGTCAAGACTGTTGGGAATAGATTGGGGAAAGCTTATAATAACAGACCATGGAATCTAAGGAAGGTAAGGAAGAAAATGGAGGTGGGGGTGGGGGTTGATAGTAGAAACAGTGGTAGAGTTCGTTGAATGGAGTTTCCATCATGGCTGTCAAGGTCCTAGAATGGGTGAGCTGGAAGGACATGGTGAAGGCAGATGGCAGAAGGCTTCACAATGAGATTTCAGAAGTGGTGCATTTTCTGATGATGACAACACACAGCATTGACGTGGGAGTCAGGGGTTGAGGTGGAATGATGGAAACGGTAGTTGGAAAATGGTAGTGGAGGTGAATCAGCTGAGACATTATGGTGGTGATGGGCTGTGACTGCCTCCTCTGTGACTCCCCAGCCCCATGCACTTAACACATTATAAGCGGTGCCTAAGAGCACAGGCTCTGGGGTCAGATTGTCTGTGCTGGGTTTGAATTTTGTCTTTTCTTATTACTAATTGGCCAAGTCACCTAATCTTTCTGGGCCTCAGTGTCCTCATCAGGAAACATGGGCAGGTTATAATAATATTCACCTCAGAGTTGTTGTGAGAATCAAATGAGTTAATACAAGTAAAACTCTTTTAATAGATCTGGCGCATGGGGAGCAGTCAGTAAGTATTTGCCATTAATATACTCACTCACCAATCCACTCTACAGGGCATCCGCCCAATACAGGCCAGGCACTGTGCCAGGTGCTAGATACAACAGGAGACAAGAATATTATGTGAAACATTTGAATCATTGGCCACCCAGAATTGTAATCGTTTGTTTACAGGCTGTTTCCTGCAGTAGCCCGTGCCTTCTTGTTTGCATAGCTCCTGGTACATTGCAGAATCTAACACACAGCAGGGTGCAATATAGGGTTGTTGTAGAGGTTGTTGAATGAGCAGATACAGAGCCAGGACATGGGTTTGTCAAGCAACTTCATTCTTGCTCCTGCTATTGTAATCCTCTCCCTGCTGGAGGGCTCTGGACCTGGGCTGTTTACATGAGAGACCGGATTAGGGAATGAGCCAGCAGAGCAGCCAATATGGTGGTGAGGGTGGAGGGATGGTAGAGGAGAATGGAGGAGAAAAAAATGCTTATTAGTTTATTGATGGCATTATGTGTTTTTTAAATATATTCTTTAAAAGTTTACTTATTTATTTTGAGAGAGAGAGAGAATGTGTGGGGGACGGGAGAGAGAAAGGGGGACAGAGGATCTGAAACTGGCTCAGTGCTGACAGCAGAGAGCCCCATGCAGGGTTTGAACTCATGAACCATGAGATCATGATAGAAGTCAAAGTCAAACGCTTAACTGACTGAGCCACCCAGGTGACCCTTATTGGTGGCATTAGGTATTCAGCTCTTTTAATGGCACAGTGACTTCTGTCTCATATATCCCCTGGTGCCTAACCACTGCTCAGTAAATATTTGGAGACAGAACAAAATCTCCATGAAATGAGGTTTTGGGCCAAGGGCAGCATGGTTGGTGTGTGAACAGCTGCCCACACAGAATACTATCAGGGGCATGAGGGTAATCCTTTTTTGAAAAAGGCCTCTCCAGGCGATCTGAACCTCAACTTCTACCAGGAGACCCATTCTTTGCATAGACTTTGGCTTCTGTTAAATGCTCGTGCCCCCAACACATCCATCCTTCCTTCCCTTGGTCAATTTCTTGTACCTCACAAGGAGAACGCACAAACATGGTGGATGCCAGATGGACAGCCTTCCTATTTCATTGCACTAAACGAAGTGATCCATTTACTTTTGAAAGGAAACTGATACTTGGTTGTGGATATAAGCAAAACTTTAATTGGAAACTACTTTTCCATACAAGATGATTTTGGAAATAGAGATATTGAACTTCTGGATCTTATCCTTGAGAATCTTCCGGTGCAACTGAGAAAGATACAATGACTAGCTACACTGAATGTTAACTGTGTGAGGAGTGAGTTAACTGTGTGAGGAGAGCTGAATACCTATGTGGGTGGTGTATCTCACAAGTGCAGAGAGCTCAGGCTGCCTAGGATTGGATTGTAGTGCTGGCATACTGTACAACCTGAGGGCGTACCATTCACATTATAATTTATGTGAGTGGTGTCCCCTGGAGTTGTGCAATGCAGTGGCCCAACTACCAGTACACTGTTCCTTTTTAGGAAATTCTTTCTTCCCCAGGGGATGTTATTTTACCCAAGCCAGAATAATCTGAGCAAGAAGACAATGAGACCCAGGACCAATCTATTCTGTCAAAAGATGGTCGATTTCGACTCACTGGTATCTAGAGCTGTTCACTGTCTGCCTGGGGTTGCAGCCTTCTTACTGCGTCTGTGGCTCCTAGATAGCCTTTCAGAAAATCCCTTTGCTTTTGTTGTCTGCTTTTGTTTCTGCTACCCACAATTCAAGGACTGTGAATGCTGTGGGCATGAACCAGTCAAAATCATTCATGCTGGCCATCAAGGTATGGGAATGCAGTGCAGCCCAGGAGCAGAGCCCAAGAATGGAGAGAGGGAGTGTGCCTGTCTGTGTCTGGTCTGGTTGGGTTCCCCTGGAAACATTTTACCCCTGCTTTGTGCTTCTACTGATTGTTCTAAGGTGGCATAGTGCAAATTACTTGACCTTGGAAGCAGACAGACCTGGGTTTAGGACCCAGCTCTCCCATTCCTCAGCTGAACATCCATTCTGGAACTCAATTTCTGCACTTGCAAGATAGAAATGGGACTGACTCTCCTGCAGGGCATTGAGAGGACCAGAGAACTTGTGTATAAACTTGATGAGAAGGGTGGGGTCCCCAGTAAGGGCAGAATCACTAGTTATTGTTACTGTTATTAGTTGTATTATTATTCACTGGATGTGAAGAAGGGTGACGTAATGAAAACTCACTTGGATGCTGAGGAACACACCAGGCCTAGGTTTTGGAACCTTTTGGCAGAGCTAACAACCAGTAAATTCTGTGGGTGCCTTTGTTTTAAAGAAATGCATGAGGACAACTCTTTGAAGGATAACATTAGAATGACATCTAACATTCTATTATGCTTATTTAATGCTCCAAGATTTGCGAATTTATGTTTCAAATAAAGGGGTTCTTTACTGGGCCAAGGGGGTTTTCATTAAATCTGTCTCTTACACTTTACGGTTTCAGTTAGAGCTTTTTGGGGGATCCATGAAGTTCCGGAGCATGGCTGCAGGTAGCTCATGAAACTGTCTTCTTTTTTTAACCTAATGAAACAACACCTAAAATTAAATTCTCGCCCCTTCCATTCTCAGATCCTCCCTGATTCTGAGATTCCTTTAATTAACATTCTCACACTCCCGTTCTATAAAAAGAGCCCCAGTATATCTGTACCCACTCCTTCCTTTCCTCCATTTGAAATCTTTATCAGTTTTTAGTGTGCTGTGGATTAAAGAAATCCACCTCCCCGGTTCTGAGCCCATGAAGTCATTTCTGCGAATTGGCTTTGTTTTTGACCCAAATCTTTGTGTGGTTGGCACAGAGTGTCTTTTTCAGAAAGGAAATTGATTTTTAAATTGTGGAAATAAAAGTTCCCAAAGGGTTTTGGATCAGATGGATGAGGGGCTCAGGGCTGCCTCCCACTCTATAGCCTTTTGTCCTCAGCCACCAGTGCGGGTGCTGGCCTGGAAGTGCTCCCTGCAGGCGTGGGTTCTGTGGGAGAAGTCCTCCCCGTTTCCTGGCCCTTGCTAGTGCCTTCTTGCAATTGCCTCCAGTCTTCCAAATTTATTACAAAAATGTCATCAATATTTCAGCATTATTAGGGTGCTCGACAGTGTAAAACTGCTTAGAGTTATAATTTATGATAAGTCGGCCCATTAGTATATTCTGACAAAGACTTAAAAAAAATGATCATTTATTTATTTGCTCAGCTTTGAGCCTTTCTCACCTGCCAGGCCCAGTCGGGGGAATCTTTGGGGGGTTGTGTTGAACTAGGAGGGCACAGCCCTCACCCTGTCCTCCAGGAGTGGGAGCACCTCAGGACCTGGGAAGGCCCCATACAAAGGCTCCTGTGGGCAGTGGTCCCACAGTGAAGAGAACATTTCAAACAGACCAAAAGCCTCATCTCAGGAATGAGAGGGAGCGAGTATATTACTTCATTTTGGTGAGCTCTAAATATATTGTTCTTTCCTCTCTCTGCCTCTGGGCATTTCTTTAAAGAGGCCCAAGTCTGTAGGTGGCACAGGCCCAGGCACCAGTCCTCATCTCTTCCCTGGTTTTAGCTCTGCTTTTTTCAGTCTCTGACCTTGCAGGGTGTGGAACGTGTTTCTTGGTCCCACAGGGCACTAGCTGCTGGTTAGGGCACTCATTTAAATCGATAATGAGCCTGCCTGCGTGGGGATCTGGAACAGGGTCCCCTGCCTCCAGGTTGAGTGTGGCTGCAGATAGACTCCCTGGGGGCCTGAAAGCCTGGAGGTTTCATCCAGGTTTCAAGGGATGGATTCCAGATAGTTTGGGCAGATAGCCCCAGGCTAGGCTCAGGCCCAGGCCCAATTTTTATTTACTATCATCATCATCATTATTATTATTATTAATTTATTTATTTATTTAGTGTGTGTGTGTGTGTGTGTGTGTGTGTGGTGTGGTACTTTGTCAGCTTCTCCATCTCCTGGGCCATTTCACCTATTAGTCTCTAGAGCCTCTGCAGTTCTTACGTCCCTCCTGAGGGCTTGCCACCAGGTAAGCATGCCTGTATCACCTCACAAGTGATCTCAGTCTCTGAGTATAGTTGCACAGGCAGCCCTGGCCGAGGGGGTGGGTGATTGGAAGCAGAAACACAGCTCCTACCCCACGGGGCCAGACTCTGCAGGCTGGGGCTGGGCTGGGCCCCACCTGCAGATACTTCTGGTGTCCCGGCCACATCCCCTAGCCAGTTTTGAAATCATGGCAGCCTTGGTGGCATCAGCCATGCCTCTGACATTATCCCAGGTCAAGAGCTCACACCTCTCTACACTTTCCCACTGCACAGCAGCCCATGTAGGACAACCAGGAAGTGCAGGGACGTTATCCTCTGCAGGCCTTCAACCCACAAGGACTGGAATCTGGGGATGTATTCCGCAGCCTCCTGACTTTCAGAGGGGCAATTCTGAGATGCACACCGTGGTTCCCGAAGGATCCCAGTGGGACTGAGCCCCAGTTCTCACACTGGAAATCAGCTTCCCATTTATCCCTTCCCGGCTTTTCCTCCTCTCTGGCATAACTACTCACCCCCAAGTCCTTGTCTCTGACTTTGCGGGGGGACCCCAAACTAGGAACGCTTCCTGGCAGAAGGTGAACCTTTTATTGAGGCCCCATAAAAGCTAGTCCTAGAAAGCTGGCTGCTGATATATTTGGGTCTGAGTCTAATGTTGGAGCCACCCAGCCTAGGAACAATGTGAACACCCTGAAAGCTGCTTTCTGACTGGCTTCTACGCCAAAGAGCAGGAAGAAGAATGAATGCCTTGGTTGTCCCTGAGACGGCTCGGAGCCTCGTGCTTTGGAGAGGATGGGAGTTGGGAGAAAGGGACAAGGAGGTGAAGACCTCCTTGGGTGTGTGGAGGTGAGGGAGCCGACAAGCTCAGGGAAGAGGGAGCAGAGAAGGAGAGGGAGAGGTGCACAGCTAGCCTCTTAGTTTCTGGTTTCTTCATTCAGTCACATGGACACTTCCTGTCGCTGAGCAGTGGAGCATTGTAATAAACAAAGTGTCTTCCATTCACTGATTCGAACTTTTGGGATTCCCTGGCATATCACATGACCCTTTTATTGGGAGAATTTTTTCTGTTGCTACTAGGAGCTCAGTAGTTCGAACATGTTCAATTTTATTTCCAAACGTATCTTGAGATGTCCAGCATGTCATTTGGCCCCTTTGGCCCATTATTGTCACTCTGTCTGAGACCCCATAAAGCTCTGGGCATCATAGCTGTGGTTTTTTTCAGAATTAACAGCTGTACTTTGGAGCTCATAAGTATCTGATTAGAGTTTGGATTACTACATCTTAGCTTTGCTTATGCTACTTTGATATCTTTACCTGTTCCTTCAAATGGGCTTATGAGAACTTCCGTTTGGCCTTTTCCACTAGAGAAACTTATTATTATTTACAACTTGAAAACATTCACTGTGTACTTGCAATGGATCACTTATAAAACTATGAAGTGAGAAGCCTTCCAAGGTTTACTCGTTCATGGTCCTGTGATTTACGCTTCTCTGGTGATTCAGAGATGTGCCTGTTGTTATCCCTATTCTTTTTTTTTTTTTTTTCCTAATAGCACACTGGCTTCCTCTTAATAATACATTTTTATAAATGTCTCATTGCCATCTTATCTTCTTCCTCTGCCAGAATGATTCCAGCAAATGGGTCATGGAATTGACTTCTAGCCAAATAGCTTCTGTTGTGAGTAGGGTCCTATGACAGGTGGGGGCTTTATGGGGTCTTGGATAGGGTGACAATAATGGCCCAACAAGGCAAACCTTTTCTTAGCAATGATATGGTCCCCTAACAGAAAAACTCGTTATCTCTCCTCAGGTAAATCAGTGACTGTATCATCTGTGAAGTCTCCAAACTGTTTGACTTCTGTGAGGGTATTTTCATTGAAAACATATAGAGTTTGAGTTTTCCTTGGATTATACACAATTATTTGGCTTTTTTTAAAAAATAAAAAGTAAGGTTTTTTAAGATGTTTATTTTTGAGAGAGAGAGAGAGAGAGAGAGAGAGAGAGAGAGAGAATGAGCAGGGGAGGGGCAGAGAGAGAGAGGGAGGCAGAGGATCCAAAGTAGGCTCTGTGCTGACAGCAGTGAGCCCAGTGCGGGGCTCCAACTCACAAACCGTGAGATCATAACCTGAGCCAAGCCGGACACTCAACCACCTGAGCCTCCCAGGCACCCCAATTATTTGACCTTTTCACATGGTATGCAGAGGTCAGACAGGATGGATTGGTTTTCCACTTGGAGTTGTGCAGGCTAGGAGTGCCGACTCTCAAGATGTCCCTATCCTAATCCCCAGAATATGTATGTTACCTTCCATGGCAAAAGGGACTTTCTAGATGCAATTACATTAAGGATTTTGAAATGGGGAGATTAACCTGGATTACCTGGATGAGTTCAGTGAGATCACAAAGATGGATAAATACCAAGGAATGCCAGCATCCTCTAGAAACTGAAAAAGTCAAGGAAATGGATTCTCCCCTAAAGCCTCCAGAAGAAACATGGCCCTAGTGACACTTTGAGTTTAGACTTCTGACATCCAGTAGTGTAAGAGAATAAATTTGTGTTGTAAATTACTAAATTTGTGGTCATTTGTTACAGTAGTAGGAAACTTACACAGTGGTCTTGGATAAAGAAAAGAGGCTCCAGGTGATCAACTTGAGAAGGGGTCAAGAGTGATGGCTTGTTTGGATTTGGGTCCCCGACAAAGGGCCCTTCAGAACCATGGCACCAGCATAACCCAGGATTTCAGCAAAAGAGAAGGTACTTGGTTGGGCTTATGTCTTGGGCTAGAGAGTGAAATTTCCAACACAAATTCACACACTTGAATTCAGGATAGACTGTTAAAAAAAATTAAAGCAATGTAGAAACTACTAGATCAGTGATGTCTAATGATGTTCTGCAAAGATGGGAATGTTCTACATATGCATCATCAAATATGGTGGCCTCTAGCTAAATGTGGCTAGTGTGACTGATGACCTGAATTTTTAATTTAATTTAAATGTAAATGATTTAAATACAGACATGTGACAAGTGGTGATCATATTGGATAGCTTTAGGTCAGCACCGTCTAATAGAAATATAACGTGAGCCACATACATAATTCAAAATTTTCTAGTAGCCGCATTTGACAAAAAGGAAAAAGAAGCAAATGAAACTAATTTAGTAATGTATATATATTTTAACCCACACCTTAAACATGTAATTTCAATATGTAACCAATATAAAAAGTATTAATGAGATATTTAGAATTCCTTTTTTCATACTTTTTTTTTTTTTTACAAAGTCTTCAAATTTAGTGTGTATTCCACACATAAAACACATCTCATTCCAGGGGTGCTTTGGTGGTTCAGTTGATTAAGTGTCCGACTTTGGCTCAGGTCATGACCTCATGGTTCGTGGGTTCAAGCCCCACATTGGGCTCTGTGCTGACAGCTCAGAGCCTGAAGCCTCCTTCAGATTCTGTGTCTCCCTCTCTGTCTGCCACTCCCCTGCTCATTCTCTGTCTCTTTGTCTCTCAAAAATAAACAAAAGTTAAAAACAAAGCCCACATCTCACTCTGGACTGGCCACATTTCTGGTGTTCAATAGCCACATGTGGCTAGTGGCTACTGCAGCAAACAATGCCAATATTAAGTCACTGATGAGGAATTGGGGCCCAAAAGGTGAAATGATTTGCTTCCAAGTTTATTTCTCCTGTAAGACCTTTTGGTCTTGGCTGCTCAGCTTCCCTCCAAGAGATACATAACTTCTGACAATCAGAAAGGAAAGAAAGTTTAAGTTTTTGTCCCTACCAACTTATTTCTGAATTCCTGCAGATAAATACTTAATGTAACTCTCAAAATATAGCCTGTGAATTGGCGGGCTGATTGGATTTCCAGAAATGGAAATGAAGAAGACGGTGCTGGGGAGAAAGAGAAGAAATTGAATTGATCTCCAGGAACCTGGGGCAGACTCAGGAAACAGCAGTGTGATGGGAAATAATGAAATAGACATTACAGAGGGTGGCCTCTCTCAGACTGGGGGTCTCCGGGGTCCACACAGATTGGAGCTCTCAGGATGTTTGCTAATATGCAAATGTCAGCCACCTGTGGGATCAGAGTTTTGGAGCAGTCCGGGGAGCTGGGAGAAGGCCTTCTTAATTGGGTTCTTAAATGATTATTACATGAAAGTGTGGGAGTCATTGAGCCAGGTTTATGCAAAATCTACAACAGGCTGAGAATTTGTAAAGGAGCTTGTATTGCCTTAGAAAATTAAAAATGCTTTGGTCCTGGGTCATCATTAGTCTAAATATGCTGGGCTCAACTGAAGGGAAAATGTGATGTCATAGGAGAGTTTCAAAACATTCTTGGCTCTTACAAATGGGCTTGAATTTGTGGATAGAGGGAAATCTCCCAGGCCTATGGGATTCCTTAATAGGCCGTAGGTTTCCTTTCTTTTCTTTTTTCTTTTTTCCTTTCTTTTCTTTTTTCTTTTCTTTTCTTTTCTTTTCTTTCTCTTTCTTCTTCTTCTTCTTCTTCTTCTTCTTCTCCTCCTCCTCCTCCTTCATGAAAAAGTCCTCTTTTGCTTGGTTTTTGCTGGTGCCCTCTCCAGGGTGATCATTGTTTCCACTTTGGTTTTTGCGGTGTTAAGAGGGGGGTTTTTTGCTATCACAGTAGCACACTCCAGCTTCTGCAGACTCCCCACCAGTCTGCAGCAGTGGTGGCTGCCCAGCAAATCCACAGCTGCTTGAAGGGTGCAGATGAGGAATACAACATGAAGAGAAGAAAGGCCGAAGGCTGAGGAGATGATGCTCCAAATGTCCAGTTCCATGAGAAATGCAAATGGGTCTGTCTCCCCAGGGGCACACAGGGGCCACGGAGACTCGGCTCTGTCAGCCACCAGAGAGTACACAGCTCAGTCATGTTCTTGCCACCTCAGAGAGAAAGGGTCTTAAACTTCCAACCCTCGAAAGCTCTACTGCCTCTGCCTGCCTTGCTAAAACGCAGACTTCCATTCTGAGATGGATGACCTCAGGGGCCCAGAGCCCTGGCTTGAGAAACCCCTTATCAGCTGCATGAAGTAACTTCCATTTATCACTCCAAACTCCGTTCTAAGGGCTTTGTGTGGATCACCCCATCTTATCCTTGTAAGAATCCCATGAGGTGTCTCGTATTTTCCTTATTGTACACATGAGCAGAGTGAGGATCTGAGAGGTTGTGTAATTTGCCTGAAGTTGTATACAGGCAAGTGGCAGTGGTGGTCCAACTCCGTGCAGGTTTAGCTTCAAACTCTGGGCTTATCCCTATCTAGGCTAGTGGTTCTCAAAGTGTAGTCCCTGGACCAGCATCAGCAGCCTCCCCTGGGGACTTGTAAGAAATGCAAATGTTAAACCTCCTCTCTAGATATACTGAATCGAAAATGGGGTGGACATGTCCAATAATCTGTGGTTGAAAAGTCCTCCAGGTGATGTGATGTATGTGTTAGCTTGAGGACCACTGTCCTGGGCTATGCCCCCCTGCCCCCCTCCAAGCTGGCTCTGCAGTGAGATAAGGTAGGCAGCAGTAAATTCCTGGAGAATAATATCAGGTTTGGTAGTGTGCTCCTGCAGCGAAAGAATGACAGTAGGGACGGCAATGACAGGCTCCCCACCTGGTACTGTCCCTGGTGGCCAAGAAGTATCACCCCTCCATGGGTCTATTGATTTATCCAAGTGAAGTGGAACCAAGACACATGAGTTCCCATCTAAGCCACTTTGTCATCGAGGGAAAGAGGACAAAAACCTGGGATCATGAGAGTTTGAGAAGGAGGTACAGGGACAGCAGAGCAGAAAGCCTGAAGCAGGTGGCCTAAAATGACCCACATATCAGGGGTAAGCAAATAGGTGGGACAGATGACCTAGAGAAGACATATCTTAAAAGTGAAGCCTCAGATAAAATTGCTTGTTCCCCTTCTCTTATAGCAGAAATCAATGACCGTGCTCCTGGGGCTCACATTCATTAATCCATGTGCAGAGAACCCCAAATGCTTGAGAAGTGAGGCTCATGGTAGGGGGGCCTGGTTGGGAGCATGCTTTATAGAGATTGTCGAGACCATTGGTGTAGATTAACCATGGAAGCACTTGCCTGGAAGGTGCTTTTGCGTCTTCTGCTACAGCAATGCAAGACATAAGGCATTTTGCAGGAAGCATTTGTGGGACTTTTTCCAAATCTAGTTAATTTCCGAATTTCCTCCATTTCATAGACCTGTGAAAAGGCACACATAGAGGGCTAGGGCAATAGAAATCTGATGGATGGAATCAGAATTGCTGATCTAGATAGAATGTTCAGACCGAGTTTTGCATTGTTACAGACAGTGAGATTGAGAAGATTCTGTAATTAATATTAATGATGCTCAGAGGATGGCCAAGTGCACTCATTTGGCATAAACCAGGACAGATGAAAGACACCCCAACTAACCAAAAGGAAGGAGGGCAGGTAGCCAACTTAAGCATCCCCTATGCTTCTGGCTTTGTCTTATTCGTACAAGTAAAATCAGGGACTATTATAACAGAATCCCTTAGCTGCTGTCAGAGATAATATCTACCTTGTGGGAAATGTCATGTCAGACTTTATATACAGTACTCAGGGGACCTACTCTGTGTTTATTGAAATTCATCTAATTACAATGCATTCCTCACTTTGGACAAATACTTAAAGCAGGAACCTTCAGATTTACATAAAAGATAAACCAGGGAGCAATTATTTCCTTGACTAAAGGGTTCTTCAGCTTATAAAAGGTGTCCCTGTAATATTTGTTTTAATTACAAGCTTTCCAAATGCATTTGAAATTAATCCCACAACTACTTTTTTTTATCTGTCTCTCACATATTGCATGAAGTATATCAATATTTGTTGTGTGTATTTCTTTTTTTTAAATATAACTTATTGTCAAATTGGTTAACATACAGTGTGTAAAGTGTGCTCTTGGTTTTTGGGGTAGATTCCTTGTTGTATGTATTTATTTAATAGATTTGCTCTTCCTGGAAGGTGCTAGCCTCCACATAGAGAGACGAGTGCACTGTGCAGATCTTCTGAAGACTGTTGAGTTCTGCCCCTCTCTGGGATTCTGACATGCATGTGACATCAAGTCCTCTCAGCTTTTCATTGTGTTTCAGCCATGTCAATCACAGCTGCCAAGGTGTCCTTCCCCTTGACCTAAGGTGTCCTACTTTATAATCATATATACCCGGTATACACACATGAGTGTGTGCACACACACATGTTGTTATTTAACTTCTTCAAGCTTTTATTTATTTATTTATTTATTTATCTATCTATCTACTTATCTATCTATCTTGAGAGAGAGGGAGAGAGAGAGCAAGGGAGGGGCAGAGTGAGAGAGGTAGAGAGAGAATCCTAAGCAGACTCCTCGCTGTCAGAGCAGAGCCTGACATAGGGCCCAATCTCACGAACCGTGAGATCATGACCTGAGCCAAAACTGACTGGGCCACCCGGGTGCCCCAAACCTCTATCTTAATTTCAGTTGGTTTTGGCAAGAGCTTGGGTGCAACTGATATTCACAAGTTAATCCATGAAACAATAAACAAATTAGTTTTGAAGGCCAGTTAGTACTTAGCGCTGTGAAACCAATACCCTTTACCTGGGTTGACCCACCCTGACCAGAACTCATAGAAGTTTGGCCAGAGTCAAGTCTGACAGTTGATGTGTCTTTGTCATCAAGAATGAAAATCCTGTGTTCACTCTATTTACTTTATGGTCTTAATATAAGTTTTTGCCAAAGCTCCAGGTTCATTATCAGTTGAGAATCTTGTTTCTACATAGCCCTGCACACTATATTCTGGACAGCCAAAGCACAAGCCACTCTGTTCCTTTGAGTATCCCCACCTCACATTCTGGGTGGAGTGTGTCCGGCAGGGGATCCTTCCCACTTCCCAGATTGGTATTTCAGTTTCATGTTCAACAGTAAGTCCTACAATAAGTTTTATTCTCTTCTTTTCATTTTATGCTCATCTTCCTGAGACAGGATATTACAGGAAAGTTGCTGAACAAAGTGAACCCCAGTTTGTTGAGAATGGATATCAAAGTATGTTGACCTCATGATAAATCAGAAGGGGATGAAAGGGACTGAGATGAGCTCAACTCATTTCCAAGCTAGACAAAGCTGTGGGGTCTTGTTCATGGTGGAGATCAGTGCTGACAAATCCAAATTTTGGAAAAATTTTATATGTGAGACCATTGTGGGATAGTCTTGTTGGGGCCTTGGGGACAAACCATACCTCTGTGGGTAGATGTCATGTTTCCAGGAAGGAAGCAGACATTTCCACCACCACTCATTCTGGAAAGAAGTCAAGTCAGGGGCATAAAATAAGAACTTTAGAGACTGACTTTAGACTGACACAAGAAAAAACAAAACAAGACAAAACAAAAAACAGAGACACAAGAAGAGACTTCTTCATTTACTCCACAGGAAGTCCTGGGATCCTGAGCAGGTGGCAGAGTGTTAGGTCAATTGCTCCCAGCTTCTGGTGAGCTGATTTGAGTCAGGATCCTTACTAGGTTCATTCCTGTGGGAAACCCTAGCCTGGGTAAACCAGCCATGGGTCCCTCAAGCTGCTCCACCCCTGCCTCGAGGTCCCTCAGGTAGAGGAGGAGGCAGAGAGACATGTCATTGCCATGTTTATTGCTTTCCAATGTGCCAGACATGTTCTTTTTTTTAATATGCACTATTACCTGAAAAAGAATTATGGTTACTCCCATTGCATAGATGAAGTAACTGAGAACTAGAGAGATCAAATGATTCTCCAGAAAGAAGTGGCTTCTATCCCCAGCCTATAAATGGCAGCTGTGGAGAGAGGAGGAGACTATCAGTCCTACTCTATGACTTTTCTTTCCTCCTTTCCTTCCTTCCATTCTTCTTTCCTTCTTTCCTCTCTTTTTTTGTTTTAAAGATTTTATTTTTAAGTAATCTCTATACCCAATGTGGGGCTTGAGGTCACAACCCCAAGATAAAGAGTTACATGCTCCATTGACTGAGCCAGCCAGGTGCTCCTTTGGCTTTTTAAACAGTTCTCTTTCTTCTCCGCAATTGGCCTCTCTCATTTGTCTTCCTGTTATGCCCCTTTCTTTGCCCCAAATCTAATTTGTTGGCACTGGAAAAGCATAGTTTAAAGCAAAGTTGTTACATTTTCGAAAGTAACCTAATCTTAATTTATCCTGAACCTTAGGTGAGTGTTCACCACAGTGAAAGCTAGAGAATACCTGTGCTCGGCAATTCTGGCTAAGAGCCTTGAATCCTTATTTTCCTTACAGCTGTCATTCTCAAGACTTAGCATGCAACAGAACCATCTAGAGCAGGACTGGCAAGCTATAGTCTGTGGGCCAAATACCCCTAATGGCCTGTTTTTCAGCAGACATGAGCTAGGATTGTTTTTATATTTTTAAATGATAGAAAAAAAATCAAAAGAAGAATAATATTTAACAACACAGGAAAGTTACATGAAATTTACATTTCAGTGTCCATAAATAAAGTTTTATTGGCACACAGCCATGTCCACTCATTTCCATATTGTCAATACTTTTATCCTGCAGAAGCCAGACGAACATATAGCCTGCAAAACCTAAAATATTACCCTTTACAGAAAGGGTAATTACTACCTCACCCTTGACAGAAAAACTTTGCTGACCTGTGACCCAAAGGGATTTTTAAAATACAGAGTGCTAAGCCCCGACCCTGGAGTTTCTAATTCAATAAGTCTGGGTGAGGCCAAAAATGTGTGTTTCTGATAATTTCCTACCTGATGCTGATGTTTCTGGTCTAGGGACCACACTTTGGGAACCACCACTGTATATAATGACTGGTTATGCCCAAAATGATTATTTGATTCCTATAATTTTGTTGTGCCTTTTAAATCTTGTTTCCAATTCTAGTGGAGGGCTGAAATGAGTCATACTTCTCTAGCAGAGTTTTCTTGATGTTCAAAAAGACTATGTAGCAGACAGGTTTAGAGCGAGTCCCTGGAGCCCAGCTTCTTGGAGAGAAGCCCAGCTCTACCACTTTCTGGCTTTGTGACCTTGGGTAAGTTTCTTAACCTCTCTGGGACTCAGTTTCCTTTTCTCTTAATATGAAGATAATAACAATAATAGCTTCTATATCTCACAAGGTTGATACAAACAGTAAATTGGTTAATATACATAACACATCTGCAAAGGTCCCTGGCATGTATTAAATGCTGTGATAATGCCAGATGTTATGGAGTCATCCCTGCCTGGGGCTAAGGTAGTACTCCTCAACCTTGGCAGAGTGTTGAAACCACCTGCTTTGGGTTGTACCTCTAGAGATTCTGATTTAACTAGTCTGTGGTGTGGGGTGTTGGGATCTTCAAAATTGTAAAGGTAAATTAAAATGGAGCACTGCCCAATAAAAATATAATGGCAGTTGCATGTGTAATTTTACATTTTTTAGTAGTCATGTTTAAGAAGGTGAAATTAATTTTAATAATGTCAATAACAATGTTTTATTGTTGATAAATAATAAATAAAATAGTAATTATATATTTTATTTAACGTAGTATGTCTCAAATATTATTATTTCAACACATAACCAATATCACAATGATTGAGATATTTCACTTTCTTTGTTTTCGTATTATGTCTTTGAAATTAAGTGTGTACTTTACATTTATAGCACATCTCAATTAGCCTGGCTACATTTCCGTGGCTGGGTAGGCACGGCTTGTGGCTTGTGGCCACTGCATAGAACAGCGTGGGTGTAGCTAATGTACAACCAAGATTGAGATCCACTGGGGTAAGGGCCCTTGCGGACCAGCCCAAAGCCATGGAGCTTCTTCTGACATTACTGTTCTTAACTTGAGTATAAAGTTTACTGCAGCTTCTCTCTCTATGGTTAGTAATCAGGTGTGGCCATTAGGACATTCAATTTAATCCAAGTTTAGTCTTAAAAACTGATGTCAATTTGAAAGCAGCAAGATCAAGTAAAGCAAATGAATCTATATGACCTGATGCCACCAGAGGCGAGAAAGACACTATGGGAACATTAACAGAGGACAAAGTAAAACAGTGATCTGTTTTGGTTCCTTCTCAATGAACCCATAGCTGGGTAAAGGGGGAAGGGGTGTTGAGTATCCCAGAAAAAAAAATACGAAGCAGATATTAAGCAATCCCTTGACATTCTATGCCACATTTTGACTCAGAACTTTCTGACTCCAAATATCACTGAATATTAAGTAGGTCAAGATGCTTTTGAAAAGAGGAAGAGGAAGAAGAAGAGAATTCACCCTCTCCGTTCTTTCCTACAGTGCTCAACTAACCTTCAAAAAGAATAACCTTGTAAATTTATTGTAAAAGCAAAAGATATTTCCAAAAAGATAAGAACAAAGATCTGTAGTTCTACCACTTAGAGATAACCACTATTAGCACCCAAGTGTGTACTATTTCAGAGCTTTTTGGTGCATCCACTTACACATATTTTAATAAAAACAGTGTCCAAGAGTTAGCACTCTTTTATAGCAAGATTCTTTGTCACTTAACAACATTTTTATATTTTCAAGTAATTTAATAATCTCCTGCAACAGCATATTGAACCTGTGTTTGGCTGGACAACGATCTACTTAATCAATCCCCTATAACTGTATATATAGGCTGTTTCCCTCAAACTGCTAATCACACCACAAATGCTAATGCCAAAAGAAGAACATCCCTTGGTATTTATTTATTTATTTATTTATTGTAAATGTTTATTTATTTATATTTGAGAGAAAAAGCATGCACAAGCAGGGGAGGGACAGAGAAAGAGAGAGAGACAGAATCAGAAGCACACTCCAGGCTCCGAGCTGTTTCCAGGTGCATAGCCTGTTGTGGGGCTCGAACCCATGAACTGTGAGATCATGACCTGAGCTGAAGTCTGATACCACCCGAAGACTGAGCCACCCAGGCACCCATCCCTTGGTCTTTAAATCTGACATCCTCTTGCCTTAGAGCTAGCTGGGCAGATGCAGAAGAAAAGGACACACTGTTTTATCCACACGGTCTCACTAAGCCTAACACATTAAGAAACACTTTTTTTCAGTTTATTTATTTTTTGCAAGAAAGGAAGGGTGTGGGGAGGGCAGAGAGAGAGAGAGAGGGAGAGAGAGAATCCTAAGCAGGCTCTAGCATTGTCAGTGCAGAGCCCGATGTGGGTCTCAAACTCACCAACTGAGCCAACATCAAGAGTTGTACACTTAACTGACTGAGCCACCCAAGTGCCCCAAAATCCCAAGCAGGCTCTGCACTATTAGCATGGAGCCTGATGCCGGGCTCGAACTCAGGAACTGCAAGATCATGACCTGAGCTAAAGTCAGACACTTAACCAACTGAGCCACCCAGGCGCCCCTCCCCCATTTTGTAGTTTTTCTGGCTCAGAGAACAGCCAGCAGGGTGCAGGGTGCAGAGGAATGCATAGTAATGCCGTGGAAATAATGACATCAAATGATACTGAACACCATTGTGCCACCTTCAGCAGACACCAAGTTTTCTCACTGCTCTGCTCAGAAGGACCTGCAAACCCCAGAGGGACTCTGCTGCCTCTTAATATGTCAACAGCAGCTTGTGCTTGGATTTGAATTGGCTTCTCTCTGGTCTTAGAATTAATCACTTCTTTCAATAGAATCATTCCTGCAATAGGTTTGTGGGCGGGTTGAAAAAAAAAGTAATAACCCAAGAAGCCTCAAAATTTAAGGTGTTAGTTTTTCTGGCTTATATAATTTACATAATTATTTGTTCATGCCGCATTTGTATATCACTTCTCTGATTGCTTTATACGATGTGAAATTTCCTGGCAATTCCCCAAATGCCAGCTTCTCAGACTGAGTATGCAGGTTTCAGCCCATGGCAATAAAGCAAATAAATGACTGCAGGACTGCCCGGCATTCAGATAAGGTAAACACCAGCCTTTTGAGCTCTTATACTGAATTGGACACCTCAGTTTGGGAGAACAATATCTTTTCTATTTTATTAATTCTATTAAAACTATTCATAGGAGGAAAAACCAGGTTTTATTAAACTTGGAGGATCAAGATAATTCACCCTTAGCTAGGATATGGTGCACCTGTATCTTTGTGGCACATATAAGCATTATTAGAGAGTCACTTTTAAGGGGAGCTGGTAAACTTACATTCAATCTGTCATATAAAAATTCAATAAAACAAGTATTTATCGCATCTTTATTCTGTGCCAGGCTCTCTTTGCCAAATCTCCAGAGAGAGGAGCAAGAAATATTCCTGCCTTCAAGGAGTTCATGGTTTATGGAGGGAGATACACACACACATGCTATGGGATACGATTCTAGCTGAGGTAAGTAGAGTGTGATGCTCCAGGAACATCCAGAGGGAGTAATTCATCCGGCTGGTTCTAGCCTGCCTCTCAAGCCCCATCAGACCTTCTATTTGAGAAAAGACTGCCCTGGCTGCAGTAGGGAGGAGGGAAACCAGGTAGGACACCATTTCCATCATTCAGGAGGGAGTGAGGGAGTCTTGGTTCAGGGAATAGAAAGAAGTATGAGTGAAGGTTGGCCCAGTATGTGCTCTTTCTTACTAAGCTCATAGTGCTTCCGAGTGTACTTGTTTCCACATGTGGGTTCAAGAACACTTATTTTGGGGAAAAATTGGGAAGATAAGCAAAATACAGGCAATAAAATTGTAGATGCTGCCTATGGAAAAGGTTAAATAGGTATCAGCTAGTGAAGAAGAAGTACACGAATGCATCCGATCAATCAGAAATATTTCCAGCAAGTTCAGAGAGGAAAGCTGACTGGCCAGTCTATGGTAAGTTAGCCAGGAGGGAAAAAAAAATGTCCCCATTTAAAACAAAGTCAGATCACTGGCCAGAATGAGTTCTTAAATGATGATTTTAAATAAACTCCTGGCCAAAAGGCACAATTCCTTGTTTCTTCTTTTGTTTATTCACTAAGATTATGGGTCTCAGAGCCAGCTCACCTGGATTTGAGCCATGGCTCTCACACCGGCTCTGTGACTTGGCACAAGTTGCTGAAACTCTCTGTGCATTGGCGTATTAATAGTACTAAGGTTGTGCTCAAAAGGTTGGGGTAGTAAGTACATGTCTTACTGGATGTGAAGCTCCTAGAACAGTGCCCAGCACAGAATGCTTAACTGATGTGGGTTCCTTCTATCTGCACGCACACTGTACTGAGCACTCCCATTGTAGCAGGTGCATTTGAAGTCCTGGCTTTAGAGACTAAGACGCTCCTACTCCAACCTCAAGAAGCCCATAGTCTATTGGGGATGATAAGTGGGAATAAATGATTGTAGGCCAATATGGCAAGTGCTACAATAGGAGTAAGCACCCCATACTTTGGAGAACAGAGAGGAGGATGATGAGGGAAGGCTGAGCTGAGGCCTGCCACCTACTCGTCACAGCAAAGCCCACTGGGCTTCAGTGGGCCTACACTCCCCTTAATCCCCTGTTTCCTTTTCCTGCACAAACTTCCTCTGTCAGCACCCTTTACTGTGGGAAGGGGACCCCAGTTTCTCCTAGATCCTTTGTTTAGAAAGCATAATTGGGTGATCTCACCCTGCCCTATCTGAATGAGGAAATAAATAAATAAGCGGATGCTTCTGGCATAAGGAGTTAGGTGTGCGCTCCCCCTTGGGACTGGGAAGGAGGAGGAGAGTGGTTCTGGAGAGGACACTCACAGATCAGACCTAAGTTTTAGTTAAATAAACAGAGGCATCTCAAGGCCTTGGTGAAGATGCTGGGTGAGGACAAGACTCAGAGCGAGGTGAGGACAGGCTGGAGTAGAGTTTTTGTGTTCCTTAGGTACATATGGCACGGGGGTAGGCAGCTAGTGAATTGAAAAAGGAAGGAGGGGATGATGTAATGGTTTTACACTTTGTACTTTAAGCCTAGCTACCGAATAGCCCTATCAGTCAATGACTCGAGTGGGCAAGACCGCAATAAAATAGTGACATTTAGAAAGCTTCGTTTTTTTTTTCTTTTTCTCGGAGTCCATTGACCTATTGAGTAGACCCTGTTTACTGGGAGATCACTGAGCAGAAACCTGGAGATACTTTGAATCTCAGTGGATTTGGCAAAGCTATTGGCTCTTTCTGTTGCCAGCCCTTTTTTGATAAGGTGCCACCACTAACAGCAACGCTTTTCTGTTTGTAAAGTGCCTCAGAAGCATGTTGCATTTGATTTTCACATACACTGCATATGGTAGGTCCTGTGAAATGGGCTTTAGGGCTGTTTTCATATAACACATGCTGTTAAGCAAGGTTAAGCTGGTCCAAAAGTGAGGGGTGGAACCAGGGCCCCAGCCTCAACTGGAAGCCATTGTTCATCCCTCTCTAGACCCCAAGCAAGCAGTCAGCAAGACACACAGCTTACCCCCTTTCCTTCTCCCACAGAAGGAAAACTTGGGTAGGTCCTCTTCACAGATGGGATAGGAGAAATTCAAAATGGACGATCCTTTAGTGAAGAGAGCTATGTCAAGAAACAGCTCTTTGATGTCCTCTCCTTAAAGGTAAGAGAAGACCAGCTTTATTGTTAGTGTGGGTTTCACTGTGTATCAAAGCATTCAACGTTTATAGAAGCATGAGCCTTTATTTCCAGAATGAGCAGAGGGCCTTTATTTCCAGAAGTCTGCTCTGTATGGGGAAAGTTTTCTTCCCTCCTTCCATTTTTCCTTCCTTCCTAACTTCCTTTTTCTTGCTTTCTTTGCCTTTCTTTCTTTCTTTCTTTCTTTCTTTTTTCTTTCTTCTTTCCTTCCTTCCTCCCTTTCTTTCTATTTCTTTCTTTTCTTTCTTTCTTTCTCTTTCTTTCTTTCTTTTTTCCTTCCTTCTTTCCTTCCCCCCTTTCTTTCTTTTTCTTTTCTTTCTTTCTTTCTTTCTTCTCTCCTTCCTTCTTTCCTTCCTTCCTTCTTTCCTTCCTTCTTTCTCTCCTTCCATTTATTTATTTATTTATTTATTCATTTATTTGTAAAACAACACTTAGGCAAAGCTACGGGGGATAATGGCAGAAGCCCTCGGTATGAACTGTGACCCTTTTATGAACGTTCTCTTTTTGGAGCAAGGTAGTCACTCTCTGTGCTCCCCAGCCCTGATGCTCTGGCTTCTACAACTTCTCAGCTGCATAGTATTGTGTGCCTCCCCTGAGGGCGGTGGGGTTTGGTCACCCCCCACAGTTGCTAGGTAAATACTATATCACAGTTATATAGGAAGCTTTAGGGTGCTTCTCAGTGCTGGCTTCTAATTCTCTGTGCCTTTTCCTCCATTTTCCCCTTCTATGTTGCACCTACTTCTCATTCCATTTCTCTTTTACTCAGCTGCTGCTATAGAATCCAGATATTGTGCAAGTTTCCAGAAATGCAAAATGCATGAGAGTTCTTGGTCCCTAGCAATGTTCCCTCCATTTCTCTGGAATGGTTCCACACATGAAGTTTATTGAATCCTTCTGTTCTGGCTTTGATAAAACCACTTTAGAAAGGAGATACTCTAGTAGCTATAGCAATATAATGATTAACTGTTAAAGGCATAGCTAAATAAAAACAAACAATCAGACAGCTACCTAGCTCATTGATTGGGGTGGAGGGAGAAGGTATTTACCTTTGTCACAAGTTTCAGGAATCACATTAACTCTTTGGGAAATGAAATAAAGCAAATTATAAGCTATGCTGCTGGAGGTTGACTTGTTTGCTGCTGGGATAACAAAGCAAAAGCTCTTTCCTGCATAGACATCAATATTTAGGCTTGACATGTTATCTTTTGTTGCTGTTGGATATACTGATTCCAGGTGCTTATATCATCCAAATGAATGCTTAGAGTCTTTTCAGTACAAAATCACAGCATTCAGTGAGAGTTCTACTGTGTCTGGATATCACTCAGGAAGAGAAGTGAAAATGGAGATGGAAATAGAGTTAATCCCACAGAATGGTGGGCAACAGTGGCTTAGCTAGCCACTAGAGTTAATGTAAGAAATGGGGGTGTGTGGAGCAGGAAGAGATGGTGCAATGTTTCATTTCATGTCAATAATCTTCACTTACTCAGAACGATTCCAAGCCTAATGTTGAGATTTGACTTCAAGTGTTTAGAACACTGGTCAACAGAAAAGCCAAAATCTTGTAGTGGATCTGCCAAGAAGAACACAACAGATTAGGTGTGAGTACATTGTATACTCTGCAAACTCACATTAAGAATTCACACGAATGATATTTTTTTTTTCTCCTACGTGAATCACTAAAATGGATTCAACACCATGTTGCCCAGCACTTTTTTTTTTTTTTTGCATAAATTCACAATGTCTTCAATAATCCCTCCAAGTCTCTCCAAAGCCAATATTGGTCAACGCGATGTTCACCAATGGAAGGCTGTCAATCTGAAATGAGCAAGGTGTCTTGATGGGTGGGTGACAATCCGACTTGACATTTTTATTGTTACTTGAATTCTTTTAGTTCCTGAACCTTTGGCCTTAAAATTGCTTATTGGTTATTCTAAACATTTCACAAAGCATTATTATAATTAAAACAGAGGGAAATCTATACAAATTTTCAAAGTTAAGACCTGCCTTTGTAATTTCATGCCATCTCATATCATTCAATGTAATATTTTTTTCCCAAATATTCCATTATATGTGAGGTATTGTGCTAGATATGATAGGGACTGCAAAGATAATATCTTTTACACTTCTGCTCATCAGAAATCTCCAGAAGTTCATTTATGCCTCAGAATAAAGTCAGGAAATGTCCTACTGGCCCCACCTTCCATACTCCATATCGTTAGTTCATCCTCCATGTTTTGAGATCAGGTAATCACCCAGCAAATTCCTGCCAAGTTACCTGCTAAGGTGCTTTCTCTAACATGTAATGGTCTCACCCTTTTGGCTGTTGTCTAATACTGAGGACTTGCTCATTCCCATCTTTTTTGTGAGCGTTTCCCTGACTATCCCCCAAATATTTTTTGGCTTCTCCAAATTCTTAAAACAGTTGTCTGAAATATTATTTCAAAATGTACCAACACATATTACTTTGTAATCTGCTCTTGGATTCATCCTACAACACTCAATCTAAACTTGGAAGCTCCTGAAAGAAAGGAGCTGGGTTTTTGTTTTGTTTTGGTTTCTATGTCCTTTCTTTTTGTTTCCCACTGGGCCCGAGAGAGAGAACTGATTTTAACTGAGAGTCTAAGTTGTAATGGTCAATGAGTTGTGCACTTTATAAGAGTTTTCTGTTTCATCCTCCCGACTCCCTAGTGTGTAGAGCAGAGCCCTGCAGTCGGCTGTATGGAAAACACCCTGTACCTATAGGGAACAAATGGATTGAATGGGCCATGAGTTAAGCTGTTCTTCCTCAGCTCCAGATCCAGTCTTCCAAACTGTGCTGTGTAAACCAGGGCTCTCCGCAATTATGCTTTTCCTTTGCCACCCACCAGCAGAAGTGCCAGAGGAAGACTGAGGCTGAGTGAGGGAAGGAATCTGCTCCTTCTTGCATACTTGTTAGTTCCTAAGAGTGTCACCTGGAAATGGCCTGTCACCCTGGCAGTGGCAATAGTTTCCAGTGTCCAGCTCTCTTCTACACCTTCCCAGAATGAGCTGAGGCTCATCTCTGTGGGCTCCTAAGCTTCTGCTACAATAGTTTCTGCTGCAGAAACTGTCTCCCTTTCCCCAGCAATCTGTGCCTCAACTTCACAGCATCCTTCTTTGAAGCTTCCAGGTTCTGGTAACTCCAACTTCTGCCCCCTGCTCTCCCAACCCTCCTGGTGGTTGCTGCTTCCTCGCTGTCCCAGTGAAAATTACTGACATGATCTGTATTTTCCTGATAGGACTTAGACCAATTGAATAAACAACAATCTTGAGAGAGAACTATGATTTTCCTCATTTCACAGATGGGAAAATATAGACTCAGAGAGGTTCTATGAACTTATCCAGGTCCCACTCTATCATGTGGGTAGAGTCAAGATTCAAGCCCAGACTTAACAACAAACAAAAAATTACAGCCCAGTATTGTGCAGAAGTATTCATGAAGTAGAGCCTCAAAGATGTATGTTAATGATTTAATTTGTAAGATGGCCTGGAATATTTTGTGCGCAGGCATATGGCATGTGATAATTCTGTTTCATAACTGGTTTTAATTTCAGCTTAGCTATGAGCTCACATTTGTCAATGATGGTGTTCCAGACAGTTTTATCATCCACACTGCTGACCTGGAAGATATGTGATTGTCTGTGGTATCTGCTGTGGAAATGATCACTAGGCTATTTTGCCTTGCAAATCTAATCTAAGGTGCACTTCTGTTTGATCAAACCCTCTTTGATCTGGCCACTCATTTTCCTGAGGAAAGGACATTCTGTCTTGCTCATTTTACTCCTTCATAAGCACCTTTGTGTGGTCCTGGGATTCTTTCAGCTTGGGGAATGGGAGAAGGAGGTATGGAGACAATCGTCCCTGCTCAGTATTTGGCACTCAGTATTGACAAAAAGTGGCCAATGAACAGACATTTAGGAAAGTGCACCTGAATGTTTACTGATGTTTTAAAAGTTTAGATAGAAAAAATAAACAAAGGGCAGGAGAAGGAAATAAAACATCTTGATACTGGAAAAATATTGTTAGAAAAATAATCTTAAAAAATTGTATTTCTTTGGGGGGTGAGGGGCAGAGAGAGAGAGAGAGAGAGAGAGAGAGAGAGGCCCAAGCAGATTCAGCATTGTAACCACAGAGCCTGATGCCAGGCTCAAACCCACGAACTGTGAGATCATGACCTGAGTCAAAACCAAGATCATGACGCTTAACCAACTAAGGCACCCAGGCACCCTCGCTTTAAGCTTTACACTTCCTTCTGGTGCCAGTTTCTCAGATGCCCTAGGGGCCAGGGCCATGGGGATCCATCCCACGAACTGTGAGATCATGATCTAAGCTGAAATCAAGAGTTGAACAACTTCACTGACTTAGCTATCTAGACATGCCCAGGAGAATAATCTTAATAGGGAACAAAGTCACAAAGAAAGCAGTAGATTGCTTCTCTCTGAGGCTGGATACACAAAAACATTAAAATAGATTGCTTTAGGGGCACCTGGATGGCTCAGTTGGTTAAGCTTTTGACTCTTTCAGCTCAGGTCATGTTCTCCTGATTTATGGGTTCAAGCCCTACATCCGGCTATGTGCTGATGGTGCAGAGCCTGCTTGGGATTCTCTCTCCTTCACTCTCTGCCCCTTCAGCTCTCTCTCTCTCTTTCAAAATAAATAAACTTAAAAAAAAAAAAGACAGATTGCTTCAAAATCTCTTAAGGGTTTGGTGATCTTTCCTAGTGGTTATTTTTATCCTATATTTGTGATCAAATTTTATATTTGAGCGTGAACATGCAGTTTGTAGTTGTCTTGGGAAAAGTGACATCAATTCCTCCTGTCCCCCAGTCTCATCCTCAGAGGCTAGCCTTCCCTCTGCAGATTTGTGTTTTCACTCAGGCTCTATATTGCCTTGTATTTTCTTTATACCTTTGCCATCCCTCTACTAGATGCTGTAAGGCAGGCTTCCAGCCTCAGGGTCTAGCACAATGCTTTAAGATTATGCTAAGTTCCAAGTGATTGTTTGATGAATTGAATGATAAATGTTGTATATAGTAAACTTGTAGAGAACTCTAAGACAGGTTTTCTCAACCTTGGCACTACTGACTTTTTGGGTCAGGTAACCCTTTTTTGTGGGAGTTGTCCCGTGCATTGTAGGATGTTAGCCACATCTTTGGCCTTGACCCCCCAGATACCAGCAGCACCCCCTACCCCTAAATCCAATTGTGACATCCAAAGATGTCTCCAGACATTGCCAAAATGTGTCCTGGAGGACAAATCCGCCTGTGGTGGAGAACCTCTATTTTCAAGGACTTCTTTGTCGCTTACCAGGCAAGTGGCTCGGAATCGCCTACCAAAATAAAAGATGGCGGATTGCATTTTTTAAGTAGTTCTTCTTATGTAATTTGAAAACTGCTGGGAGCGGGGTGGTGGTGGTGAGAGGAGAGAGTCCCTTGGACACTTGCCTCAAGTAATTTTTAATACATATAAATTGGATTATCTGAACTTGGATCTTCTGAAAGAATGAAATTGGAAAGTTAATGAGAGTTGGTGTTCCCGGGCTATGAGGGCAGAGATAAATGTTTCTTCTAGACACTTCATTGTAGAATGGCAAATGAGCTGAGGAAAAAGCCAAAGCTTCATCGTGAAATATACAATCTTTTCATTTTGAATATTTTTTTCCTTAGCCTCTGTGTTATAACCCCCTTCTGTCTGTTCTGTTGACATCTATGGGTTCTGCCCAAGTTTCAGGGAGTGAGCCCGGGATGCCCCAAACTGCCTCTGCTGTTCCTGGCCTCTGGGACACGTGTGCATATGGAAGGCAGGCTCCTCTAAACAGCTGAAAGCAAATGGTGCTGGGGGTGAGGAAGAGGCTTTGGGAAAGCAGCTGGCTGCATCTGCCTTGCATATTAAGGGCAGTGGTCCTGGAGCTGTTTTCCTGCTCATCCATAGAGTAGAATAGAATTAGATAAACAGGTGGGACTAAGTGTGAGCAGGGTCTTAACAAATCTCAGCTCCAGAACAATTTTTGTGCCTTAATCTCTGTTGGTGGCCTGCATTCGCCTGGTCTGGGCCAGAATTGGATGGTCCAGGAGAGGACAAGCTCGCCTTGGTAGTTTCTCGTCAGTGCCAAGCCTCAGCTAGAATCAGGATAGAACACTAAACCCAACAGCACAGGCTCTGGAAATGTAGTTCCTTACTGGAGGGTGGTGGGGATGCAAGCTTGATGGGTCTGGGGGCGGGTAGTGCCCTCTGCTGGGTTCCTTGCTGCTTTGTTCTCAGGCATCGGTTGCTGAGTCCTGGAGTCCATGGGTGTCACCTGGCAGGCAGCAGCCGTATTGCTGGGTGCTTTGAGGGTTACCAGAGGGGCCAAATCTCATGCTACTATTTTTTAAATATCTCATAGCTCTGCTTGAGGGTTACTTTTTACTTTATATTTTGAATAATTATATTCTCACAAGATGTTGCAAAAAGATACTGAGAAGTTTCACTCACCCTTCATTCTGCTTTCCCCCATCACAACATCTTACATATAATAGAGTACAACATCAGAACCAGGACTCTGACACTGGTACCATGAACAGAGTTTATTCAGACTGTACCAGTTTTATACACATTTATGTGCGTGTGTTTGTGTGTGTGTGTGTGTGTGTGTGCGTGTGTGTGTGTGTGTGTGTGCATGTGTGTATGTGTATGCACACGTGCACATGGATGCCTTTACATTTTGATTGCTTAGGTTTTACAAACTGTTGCAAGATGGGTGAAGCACTGGGGCGTCTGGGTGGCTCAGTCGGCTGAGCATCAGACTTGGGCTCAGGTCATGATCTTGTGGTTTGTGAGTTCAAGCCCCATGTCAGGCTCTGGGCTGACAGCTCAGAGAGGCTGGAGCCTGCTTCAGATTCTGTGTCTGTCTCTCTGTCCCTACCCCACTAATGCTCTCTCTCAAAAAGAATGAATAAACATTTTTAAAAAACTGGGTGAAACACTGGCTCTTCTGCTCTTATGGCAGTGCCAGCTCAAGCCTCACCTCCACTGGCCTTCCCATGTCTCTGCCAAGTCGATCTCTAGGCTTATCCATGTTCTTCCTGCTGCACGAAGGTAATCTCTCTCTCTGTCTCTCTCTGTCTCTCTCTTCCTTGTGTGACTATGAGTGGATGTGGGCTAACAAGTCTGAAATCTGCAGGGCAGGACAGCAGGCTAGAAACTCAGGTTGCATTTCTGTGGTGGCAGCCTTGCAACTGAATTGCTGCTTCTTCTGGAAACTTCAGAATTTTCTCTTAAGGCCATCAAAGGATTGGATGAGTCTCACCCACATTAGCGAGGATAACCAGCGTTACTCAAAGCTTATTGATTATAAATGTTAATCACATCCATAAATACCTTCAAGGGAGCATCTTTTATTTTTTAAGTTTATTTTTTTATTTAGAGAGAGAGCACTTGCACACACACATGAACAAACAGAGGGAGGGGCAGAGGGAGAGGGAGAGAGAATCCCAAGCAGGCTCCATGCTCAGTGCAGAGCCTGATGTGGGGCTCGATCTCACAACCATGAGATCACGGCCTGAGCCGATATCAAGATTCGGATGCTTAACCGACTGAGCCACCCAGGTGCCCCGATCTTCACTGCAACACCTTGACCAAACAAATGGGCACCAGATCCTAGCCAAGTGGATGCATAGAATTCATCATCATGGGGGGCCTTTTGTGTTGTATTGCTGGAACCCTCAATAGCTCTTCAAATTGTGCCTTCACAATCCTTCTTGTTCTTATATGGTCCAAAGTAACTTGGGATTCAAATATCTCTGACTGGCTCCATATGTTTCTGGGGTGGGTATATTGAACTCCCTACCAGTGGCAGGCACTGTGTGCTTGATGCTTGGGATATAGAGATTCAAAGAAGCCATCTTAGTTTTCAGGAGTATATGAGTAGGGATGTCCTGGCCCATGGAAGCCCAAAGAGTGAGCCAGTAACTATGTTTGGGGAGCCATTGATGATTGTAGAAGGAGAGGGTGACATGATATGATCCGTGCTTTCCTTACCTGCAATGGTTTCTCTCCCTTCTATCCAAACCCTGACCTCTTTGGGAAATATATTACCTCATTCCACCAGCTTCTTTCTTTTTATTCCTATGAATTTATGATCTATGCTGATTATTTAGCATGTAACATGGGTTACATTGCATAGTTACTCAATGCTTTATATGATAATGTCTTGCTTCCTCAACCAATGTCAGATCTTCGAGGGCAGGACCTTTCTATTGTATATTATTGTATCATATTCGCCTCCCTTGTATTTTGATTACTCCTCCCCTTCCCGTCATATCTGATATGCACCTCCAATGGCAGGTGCTAAGTCAGTTTTTGCTGATAAATCAGTCTTACTTTTATTCTCTGGTTTCTGAAAGCATGTTTCCCTCTATCTGCAGTGTAAAAATCAATTTGGCCAATTTCCAGTAAATGTCTTGTGAGAAGTTTAGACCCCACATAGGAAAACTTTGATTGCCTCCCCTACTTTTTGTTTTGTTTTGTTTTGTTTTCTACACCTTCACAGTCCGGCTCAACTACCCCCTCCCCAGGATTCCAACTGGGGTTTTCTCACCTGTCCTTCCCCTGGTCTCTCATGGTACCCTGTGTATATTTTTATCATCGTGAGTGTGGGAATTATTACTAGTTTGCACTCTAGTAGATTGCACTAGGGTATAAGCTGTGAGTGGTCAGGAGCTAGGCTTTGTTTACTCATCACCACATAACCAGAATCTAGTCTAGTAGGCATATCTCAGAATATCAGTTGGTTGGATAAATAGATGGGAAGGACAGAAAGTCAGTTAGTCTGATGATAACAGAAGGGAAGTTGAGCATTTATTTCCAGGCTTGGTGGGTGCCAGCAATTACCGGGGAAGACTGAGTTGGAAGGCCAGTGATATCAAACCTCTCCCCATACCTGGAAGTTTCTCTTGGAAGGTGTTAGTACATTAACTTTATCATCATCATAATAAGAATTTTGCTTTGGCACTTAGGATGGAGTTTCAGAGTGTGGTCAAAAATCTAATCCCAGGCCAAATAGTAGAAGATACTCATTCCTCTGCCATCTTCCAGAATTCTTTCCCCCCCAAAACTCCAAACAACAAATAGGCCTTGCTTTTGACTTCTTCCTTTAAGTTACATGATTACCAATTCTGCAAATTTGTATTCTGTATCTTATACAGGCCTAATTGTGCATGGATCTGGAAGTCTGCCTTTTTTGATTGGGGTATTTTAATTTGTTTGTGTGATTCGCAGGACAACTGTCAAGGGTCACTGTGGATCCCTAAAAAGAGGATGGTGTGTAAGGTTTCATGTGTAAGTGAGATGTCTTTGCTGGAAATTCATTACCATGGCAACATAAAATTAACTTTCCTCTTTTCGTCCTTGATGCCATTGTGGTACGTTCCTTCTACCCCTTCCCTCAGACTCCCTCTCTGCCTTTGAAGATAGAGAAGTGACTTATAATGTGGCAAACGTATTTTACCTATGTTGCTCTGTTATTTCCTGATATCTTTTTATTTCTGCCTTTCAAATCTTGTTACTCTAGGACAGCGCAGGGATGCCCCCCAATGGGCCATTAATTCAAATAATAGCAGTCCCACCATGTTCCAGTCTCTTTGGAGGTATTTCCTTGGGAATTGACTCACACAGCCAAAGTCAGATGTATGGTCTGACTTCTCGTTTTATCTTGGATAGGCAGATGGTGTATTCAAACTGTGTTTGACTAGGACAGTTTACCCAGAGCCCTACTGTTGATGTTGATTGAGTAGGCTCCCCCAAGTCTAGAAGCATCCAAGGAACTTGCCTATTCTGTTTAGTATTTAAAATTATTTAACTTTCTGTTGCTAATCTGTAGTTAATCCATACGGGATAGAAAAATGGAGAAAAGCTAAAATGTCTTTTTTTCCTTTTAATGGAAAATTAGACTTCAGAGCATGAGTCTCCACTACACTTTGAGGGTGGGGATTTACATTTCGCCAGCAGGTAAACTTCTTTCCCAGGAAGGAGCACACATGTGGTTTCATACTCTTTGGCTTAGGTATGTCAGAAACCATGGCAGTGTTTGGTGACACTGAGACACAATCAGGATATACCTGTCATATTTCACTTCTGCATTTCCTGCAAATCTTTCTATTTTCTGACAGGGCACAAGGACTGGGTTATGATGTACAGGTGGTGTACTTGATGGTGTGTGTGGCTTTGAAGATAAACTCTGGGACTATTCTTCAAATGCTGGGCACGCTGAAAAGGAATTCCCTCCTGCTTCTGGAAATCATGAACTGGGAAAAAGCTAAGGACTTTGTCCTTGGCATCTGATGCTGTGGAATATGAAGCATAAGTGAGTAGGGGCCAGTAAACTGGGTGAGAGGGAACATCTGACATCATCCCTGTCTGCTTATTTATAGAACTGGACTTGCACCCAAAGTACCAGGAGGTTCTAAGATATATATGAATCATTGACTCTGGCCCCTGTCTTGTGGGTGGCCAGGACATCAGGTATTAATATCTCCATTTTGTGATGAAGAGGCTGAGATCTAGGGCAGCAAAGTGATGGACTCCAGTCTCCAGACTCAGCCTGCTGTGGCTCTGCTCTCACACAGCTGTGTGTGATAGACAAACAGCAAGAGAGGTCAACTGACTCAGAGAAGGAAACAGAGCTCTGGACAGAAGTGGAATGAACCCAGATACATGCACCAAGACTGTTCCTCTTGTGTCTCAGGTTGATCATGAGGAGGGACAAGGCAAGGCAGACCTGAGTCCTCAGTTTTGCTAGGCTTGCTGGCTAGACTTCCTTGCAAGGATTGTTTGCTAGGATTGCCTAGCTCACTGTTACTCTGCAAAGCTGGGTGGCTGTTTCCCAACCCAAAGGACTCTGGGAAAGCACAGATGAAAAAACAGAGGTGTTAGACGGTTTTTGTAGGAATTAAGCAATCCAAGGGGTGCCTTGATGGCTCAGTTGGTTGAAGGTCCACCTTCACCTCAGGTCATAATCTCATGGTTCATGGGTTCAAGCCCCAAGTCAGGCTCTGTGTTGACAGCATAGAGTCTGCTTGGGATTCTGTCTCCCTCTCTCTCTGCCCTTCTCCTGATCTCTCTCTCTCTCTCTCTCTCAAAATAAATAAATAAACATTTAAAAAACTAAAAATAATTCATGTAAAGCATCTAGGCCAGTGGTAACTACATAGTAGATTTTCAATCATTGGGCAAAAAAGGATGGATTCTGTTAGGGCAACATTGACTATACTTCTTGTGACCATTCAAAATGAAACTAACTTCTTTTTAAAATTTTCTTTGTCACATTAAGAGCACTCTAGGGTTTAAAATAATTTAGTAAAGTTCAATAGATATTTCTGAAACAAAACCTAGATGTCAGCTAGAGCCTCTCAGCCGTTGAGATATAAATAGGATCACACTGAACACGGTTAGAGGTTGGAGATGTTCTTTGTCCCTTGTTCTTAAACGTGGCTGCACATTGGAGTCACCTGGGGAGCTCTGTAAAATTACTGATGCCTGGGTCCTGCCTCAGATGTTCTGGATACTGTCTGGGCCTCAAGATTCGTATATACTCCGCAGGTGATTCTATTGTTCAGCGACTTGTGAAAACCATGGTCATAAGCCACACTAAGTTGTGTGCTCATTCCCTGAGCTTGGGTTGGCATGGGTGGGCTTCTAGATCTATTGTGCTATTATTCCAGGCTGAAAATTTAATCACTTCACAGATTTCCTAAGAAATCTCCTCACAAAACTTTTCACAAATTTATAGATTGTATGAAGAAACGGGGGGGAGGGGGAGGGTGTTTCACCATATTCCTGGCTCCCCCCTACCTGTCTTCCTCTCTCTAACTTCTTTCTCTAGACAAAATATTTCCCATTGTCTCCATGCTGAGGATCTGGAAGCACACCAGGCGCTCCAGGGCTTCAGTAGCCACCCCAGTGGCTTGTAAAGGAATTCGTTCAAGAAAGGCTTAGTTAGAATTCTTGGAACAGCCCCTTAAGAGAATTTTTTTCTGCTTCATTTCAGGAACATGGACTCAATGCCAAACACTAACCCAGGCATGAAAAGGTTTGAGATGGGGTCCAGGGACCAAGAGGATAGAGGTAAAAATGTGGACATTGAGGGCTGTTGGGAGAGAGTGGGCATAGGGTGGGGGGCATGTGAGGGGAAGAGAAAGTGTGGGCTCAGAGAAGCTGGCCATCCAGGACCAGTGGGCTGCCTACAGGGCTCACTCAGACCTCTGTGCTGAGGGGGGAGCAATCACTTTTGTGTAGGGATCCAAGCAATCCCTGAAATTAAAAAATACTAAAAACTTGGGGTGTCTGGATGGCTCAGTCGTTTAAGAGTCCAACTCTTCATTTCTGCTCAGGTCATGATCTCATGGTTTGTGGGTTTGAGCCCTACATCAAGCTCTGCATTGACAGCTCAGAGCCTGCTTGGGATCCTCTCTTTGTCTCTCTCTCTGCTCTTCCCATAAGCACCCCACACCCTCTCAAAATAAATAAGTAAATAAACTTAAAAATACTAAAACTTTGTGATTGAAAATAAAAGACATTCTGGCCTTAATTAAGTATATAATTAAACGATTAGTTGTGTCTTTTGTGGCCTAATTGGCTTTACTTTCCTATACCCTTTGTGTCCACAAAGGTGACCAAGGTCCACCATGGTGGGGCTCAGAACCTTTGGGTGTCATTGTCGGCAGAATGTGTCATGTTGTATGTGTTTGGTATCTCTCCATAAACCTCCATGACCTTTGGGGATGGAATGTCAACATGTCCATCTACTTTTTTTTTTAAGTTTATTTATCTATTTTGAGAGAGAAAGAGAGAGGGAGAGGGAGAGAGAGAGAGAGAGAGAGAGAGAGCAGGGTGAGTATGAGTGGGGGAGGGGCAGAGTGAGAGAGAGAGAATCCCAAGCAGGCTCTGCTCTGCCAGTGCAGAGCCCAATGCAGGGCTCGAACCCGCTAACCATGAGATCCATGACCTGAGCTGAAGTCAAGAGTCAGACACTTAACTGACTGAGCCACCAAAGTTCCTGGGTCCATCTACTTTTTATTGATTTTTTTTTCTTTTTAAGAGGCTGCCTCTGTTCCTGAACACAGGCACAAGTACAGGCTACCAAGAAATAAAAACTTTTTCATTTTCAGAAGAGAGGTAAGGTTTAAGCTATAAACTCTCCAGAAAATATTTCCATAAGAATTTGAGAATGAAAAACAACAACAACAACAACAACAACATACAGTCCCTTTACTATTTCTGAATTCCACACTCCGACAATATCTTGTTTGTCTGATTTGCACTATGTAATAGGTACTGGATAATTGTTGAGTGAATAAAGGAACGTTGAAAAACAATCAGACAGGGGTAAGTAAGGGATTGAAGTGATTTTGGAAATGGTCTGCCTGCTCCTTTATCTCCTCAGATGTTTTGCTAAAACATTTCTGTTTTAATAAGTCTCAATCTTAATTTGTCTTCTCCTAATACAAGTGGACATAAAGATCACTTCCCCCTATAGTTCTCAGTACTCAGACTGGGGAGGGAGGGGGGCGGTCAACGTTCTTCTGGTGAGATTGTGTTTGGGACACACACTTGAAGTCAGACCAACCAATCAGAGCCTGCCAGCATTTGGACTCTTCCTATTTTTTGTGGGTGACCAGAAAATAGAGTAGGAGATGCTACATCAACAGGGGAGACAAGACTCTAATACCAGTCTATTGATCAAATCCCAAACATGTTTGAAGCTCCTACCATGGGCTGAACACTGTGCAAGATACAAAGATGAGTTAGTTTTAGGCATAACCCGTGACTTTCTGGAACACAGAGTGTAGAAGGAGAAAGGAAAGGTGAATAGACAATCTCCACACAGCATAGCTACAAGGTGCAACAAAGAACAAGGGGGGTGTGCGTGATCCAGTATGAGTGGTCAGAGATGGCCACCAAATGGAGATGATGTCAGCACTCAGACTTGCCAGCTGCAGGGGACGCAGGAGAATGAAATCAATGGTCACTTTTGTAGCTCTGACCACAGAAAGGTGCTATTCGAAGCACTATGTGTGTATTAGCTTGAATACTTTCAAAAGCCTTAAGAGAGAAATAGTATTATTATCTGCATTTTAGAGTCTAGGAAACTGAGGCAAGGAGGGCTTAAGGAAAGTGTCTAGGGTCACACACCTGAAAGGGGCTGCAGTATGAACCCAGAGAGACTGTCTATACACAGGTACTCTTTTCCAAGAAACTTGGGCAGAGAGAACAACACATACAAAAACTCTGAAGGCCTCAAGAGCATGTAATTTCTGGGAGCTTCACATTTGCCAACAAAGCCCTTTGTGAAATCAGGGAAGTTCTTCATTTGTCGCGTTCACCTTGAATGTTATATATGCAGTCAGTTCAGATTCTTCGAAGACTTGAGGTCAGAGGTGGGTGGTGTTTGTAGGAACATACACAGATCTTAAAGATCCTAGAGTCACCTCAGGAAGGATCCTGAAAAGGCCAGAATACTTAACTTTCTTTCTTCTCTTGTTTAGAAAGGCACTGGAAAGGTAGATTTCTGCTTTCTTCCTATGTATTTCCCAAGAAGGTGCCACCCTTAGTGAAGCACACATTTCTGTTTTTTTGTTTTTTGTTTTTTTTAATTTTGGGAGAGAGAGAGCATGAGCCAGGGAGGGGCAGAGAGAGAAGGAGAGAGAGAATCCCAAGCAGGCTCTACACTGTCAGCACAAGACCATGAGATCATGACCTGAGACAAAATCAAGAGTTAGACACTTAACTAACTGAGCCACTCAAGCGCCCCAGTGAAGCACATGCTTCTGTGGTTGTTGGGGTTAAGAAGACTGCACTGTCATCACTGGCCTGCATCTTTCATGTAAGCTCTGAGTTCTCACCCTTTCTCAGACTTTGCCAAACATCTTCCCATCATGTGGAATTGAATAACTGTACTGCTGATGTTCAGTTTGACCCAAAACCAGTTTGTCCTTTGCAGTCCTTAAATACTCTCCTCCCACCATCCCACACTCCACAAGAACAAAAACCACAACTGTGTGTCACTGTGGTCTTCTAGGCTAACCATTTTAGGGGGCTCTTTCTAGAAGTAATAGGAATAGCTACTTCTACTTAACTCAGAATTTAAGTCAAGGCGACAGCCAGCCATCACCCTACCTTACTGAGCCTCTCTTTCCTCATCTGTAGAAGGAAAAACTTGGCACCACTTAAAGCTTTCTTTTTAAAACATTTTTAAGTTTATTTATTTATTTTGAGAGGGAGAGAGAGAGAGAGAACGCCAGTGGGGGAGGAGCAGAGAGAGAAGGAGAGACAGAGAGACAGAGAATCCCAAGCAGGCTCAGCGTTGTCAGCACTGAGCCTGATGCGGGGCTGAAACCCATGAGCTATGAGATCATGACCTGAGCTGAAACCAAGAATCGGACACTTAACGGACTGAGCCACCCAGGTGCCCATGCTTTAAGCTTTACACTTCCTTCTGGTGCCAATTTCTCAGATGCCCTAGAGGCCAAGGCCGTGGAGCCTGCACGTGGGGCTCAGAGCCTGTGCTGTCGACAGAACTGCTGAAAGTGAGATGCAGGGACTTAGGCTCAAACCTAGAGCTGGGCCTTTTTTTTTTTTTTTGACTTTTTATTTTGCAATAATGATAGATTTACAGGAAGTTGCAAGAAGAGTACAGGGAGGTCCTGTATATCCTTCACCTGGCTCCCTCCATGCTAACATTTTACATAATTGAATTTAACCAGTTTTTACATGCACTCGTGCATACACATGTGAACACATGTGCATGTGCAGTTTTACGTAATTTTATCGCGTGTAACCACCACCCCAATCAAGACATAGATACAAAGGATATTCCTCAGGCTCCCTTTGATAATTATCCCCTTCCTTACCCTTAGCAACCACCAATCTGCTCTCCATCAATATAATTTTGTCATCTTGAGAATGTCATACAAATGGATGCATATGGTGTGTAACCTTTTGAGATTGGTTGTTTTCACTTGGCATAGCATCCTTGAGATCCATCTAGGTTGTGGTGTGTACCAACAGCTAATTCGTGTTTATTGCTGAGCTCTATTCTACAGTATGGATGCACTATGGTTTGTTAACCATTTACCTACTGAAGGACATTTGGCCAATTTGAGGCTATGACAGATAAAGCTATTATGATCTGTCACATACAGGTTTATATGGACATAGTTTTCATTTCTCTGGGATATGTACCAGGAACTGAGATGGCTGAGTAATACGGTAAATGTATATTTAGTTTCCTAAGAAACAGCTTTGCTGTTTTCCGTACGGGCTGTACATTTTACATTCTCTTCAGCAATGTAAGCAGGTCTTGTTAAAGGAAAATTCTTGCTAGAGAAGCTTGTTCCCCAGGGAGAAATCAGAGAAGGAGCTTGTGGTCCAATATGGGGTTGATAGCTTCTATACCTGCTCAGCCTTGGAGATTGTGACAAGACTCCCTCTGTGACGTGAGAAGAATTTCTCAGAAATGATTCAAATACAGTAAAACCTTGGTTTGCAAGCATAATTCGTTCCAGAAACATGCTTGTAATCCAAAGCACCTGTATATTGATATTTCCCCATGAGAAATAATGGAAACTCAGATGGTTCGTCCTACAACACCAAAATATTCATATAAAAATGATTACAATACTGTAATATAATGCAAAAAATACAAAATATAAAGAAAAATAAATTAACCTGCACTTAGCTTTGAAAACTTTCATGGCTGGTGTGAGGGACACAAGAGAGAGGAGGGTGATTGTGTAGGACAACTTTCACTATCACTAACAGAATCACTGCTGTCTATTGGCTCAATGGAATCTTTTTCTGCATGGGGCCATTGTATACACTCGCACAGATGTTGACTACAGTACAGTATGAATAAACTCTTGTCATCTACTGTATTTAATGTAACTGGCAATAAGGCAGCAGAGGAAAGCATCTCTATCTGCAGGCAGCCTGACCTAGAATGAAGCAAAGCATTCCTAAGCTTCCTCTTGTATGAAAAAGCAAAGGACTGTCCATAGGTGCTTTGAAGTGACAAAAAATACACTAGTGCCAGTTGTGGGCACCTTCCAACATTCTGAAAAATCACTGATTTCTGCCAAACACCGCAGCCTGAGACTGAGCATCAGAGCATGGGAGACAATCACCCACAATTCCATAGCAAGAGGGGGGTTGGGGAAGAAGAGCCATTTTCTCTGTTGTGACCATGTGATGTTTGGCGTCTCGTACTACTCGTATTGCAAGACATCACACGCACTTGTTTATCAAGTTAAAATTTGTTAGAAAAATGTGCTTATGTTGCAGAACACTCACAGAACAAGTTACTCGCAATCCAAGGTTTTACTGTACTAGGAGCCATGAAGTGCAGGGGGTAGCCGTGGTAATGGTTGGTAATAACGTGTGGGTTGGGAGGCTTAGATACTTGTGGCAGGGAGCTTCCTTACTTTGCCACCCGCCTTCCTTCCCGATGCTGCCCTCGGGGCCCCTGAAGCAATTTTGGCCACACTCCGTCCTATAGAGGCCTGCAGGGCAAGTGTTCATTCTTGAGATCTGTTTCCCTAATGCTGTCTGGTATGAGATCAACTTGATATATTTTTTGTCCCCCTTGGGTACTGCTCTCCCCACATGTGGTAATGAATTGTCCATGCTGCCTCCAATCAGTCCCACAAGAGGAAAAAATCAATTTACACTTTTTCAAGGAAGCAATTCTATTGACAGAGCTGACGTGTTGTCTTAGTTTGCCAGGCTGCCATAACAAAATCCCACAGCTCGGGTGGCTTAAACAGCAGACATTTGTTTCTCACAGCTCTGGAGGCTGGAAGTCCGAGATCTAGGTGCTGGCTGATGTGGTTTGTGGTGAGGGCCCTCTTCCTGGATTACGGATGGCCACCTTCTCAATGTATGCTTGCATGGCAGAGAGGGAGACGGCAAGCTCTCTTTGGTCTCTTCCTCTTATAAGGACACTAGTCCTATCATGGAACCCCCTTCACATAATCTCATCCAACCTTCCCACAGGCTCCACCTCCTACTACCTTCACATTGTGGTTTAGGGCTTCAACATAAGAATTTTGTGGTGGACACAAACATTCAGTATATAATATGTGTAAAGACCCTCCTCTTCACTGTTAGCGGGTTGGTAAAGGGGTCACTCAGTGACACTGTCTCCAAATGTGACCACCTTGATTGAGAATGAAGAGAAGGGCTCACTCAAAGAAAGGCATTTGAAGGAAGAAGACATGTTCAAGGAGGATCACTGGCTCCTTCTTCAGAGAATAAGAGGCACAGTATCTCTAGGGCATGGAATCAACATTTTCTCAAGATGCCTTGGAGATTTCCTGAGAAGATGAAGTGGGTACCCAACCAGAGTTTCTTCCAGAGGGTCTTGTAGTGAAATCAAGGAAGTAGGATTCCTCATTCCCCAAACCAGTTCACCATTCCTTCCTGTGTCCCCCACATTGGGAGACAGAGCCAGAATAGGTCTGCTGGATGTCCCAGCTCTGCAATTGAGCTCTCCCTGATGGGAAGGATGGAGATGTTTCTGTGGGAAAACCCACACTTCTCCAGCACTTTGTCACTTGTGTTACACAGACCACCCTAGGAATAAGATCCCATGGCATGAATGATATAGGACTACGATCACTCACAGGTCGATGCTGGAGGAGAAAAGAACCAGCTGCCTTTGGCTTGACCCTTCTGCCAACAAAATTAACTCCTAAGCAAACAAAGGGCTTATCTCTCTGCTTCCCAAATCAACACAATCCTACGACTTCCCTCCTGGTTAAAGGATTAAAAATACATTTGCTAAAAATAAAATAAAAGAATTATATTGGAAGATAGCAAACTAACAGGAAAAATAAGATGGGAAACCTCACTTCAGATTAATCAATGAGCATAGAGTACCTGCTGTATACCCACAGCCTTCCTGCCCCCCACCCACACTCAAGTTAAATGCAGCACGTTGATCACAGAGAAGTTTTTGTTGTTGTTGTTTTTAATGTTTATTTTTGAAAGAGAGAGAGAGAGAAAGAGAGAGAGAGAGAGAGAAAGAGAGAGAGAGAGAAAGAGAGCAGGGGAGAGGCAGAGACAGAGGGAGTCACAGAATCCAAAGCAGGCTCCAGGCTCCAAGCTGTCAGCACAGAGCCCAACGCAGGGCTTGAACTCACAAACAGGTGAGATCATGATCTGAGCCAAAGTCAGGGGCTTAACTCACTGAGTCACCCAGGTTTCCCTGATGGTAGCAAAGTTTTAAGTAGACCCCTGACTCAACACTTCACCTTTCTCTTTCACATCATTGCTGTAACCACTTAGATATTATTCAGCCTTTTCTTGCATCTGTTCATATGTTTTCAGAACATAACATTTGAAAGATGTTATTGTGGGGAAACATTTATAGATAAGAACCCTAGAGCAATTCTAAATACCTTTGCCTGGCCTTAAACCTGAGAGGTAGGAAAAAAAAAAGTCCTGGGCTGGGAAACCTTTTCTGATACAAGGAGACATAAATCATAGATGCTGCCAACAGTTTATAATTATAAAAAATTGGAAGCCACCAAAAGATTAATCAAAAGGAGAGTGGATACAATTGCAGTCTACACAAATAATTATATACTCTACAGCTGTGAAAATGAATTAACCAAAGCTATGCATGCTAGCTATCTCCTGGAATAAATGTCATGCATAGGTCCCCAAAGAAATTGTTCAAGCAATGCTCTTATTAATTCCAATGATTTTTAGATTAGGTTTTTCTGCTTGGACAGTCCTATTGTATGCATATAATAACATCTTTGTTTCTTCTTTTCAAATGCTTAAATGTTTTATTTTTCTTGTCTCACTGCCTTCAGTGCAATGTGGAATAGAAATAATGATGGTAGGCATGCTTGCCTCATTTTTATATTTAAAGGAAATGCTTCCAATGTTTCACCATTAAATGTGATGTTCACTGTAGGTCTGTGTTTTAGGTGTGCTTTAGGATTGTAGTGTAGGTGTAAAATTCAGATAGCTGATTCTTAAAGTTCAAGCTAGTGTTCTTTTTTGTAAAACAAATCCGCTTACCTTAGTCAATTTATATATATTAGGACCTCTGATATATTTGTAATTATTTCTCATTTACATGTGGATTTTCTTAATGCCCTGATCCTTCCATGCTACTTTGTCTCCTTCATTCTGACATTCTTTTGGATTGATTGGAGTGTTTTTTTTTTCTTTTACAAGTTTGAAAGTAATATACTATATGGCTAGTTTTTAAATAGTTGCCCTTGAATTTCTAACATGAACATTTCACTTAATAAAGCTTAAAATTAAATATTAGCTTTTTTTCCTTTTTACTTTTACTCTTGGCATTATTTATTTATTTTATTGTGGTGAAAACCACATGATATTAGATTTATCATTTATCATTTAGATTTATTACATTTAATCATCTTCAAGCACACAGTTCAGTAGTGTTAAGTATATTCACATTGTTGTACTACCATAGGACAACAGAACTTTTTCATTTTGCAAAAGTAAACGTGGTCTTTACTCTCTGCCTGATAAATACAAGGATAAGGACATCAGAATGCTTTATGGCATCACCAGCCCCCTCCTCCATGTGCTATTATTTGTGCTGAATTATGGCTTTGTTGTAGGCAGCCTCTAATACCGCCCCCCAGTGGACCCTGCTCCTAATTCAAGCCCTTGTGTGAAGCTCTCCCCTGAGAGACCCAGTGACTTGCTTCTAAGCAGTAGAGCATCGCGAATGTGTTGGGAAGTTGCTTCTGAAATTAGGCTACAAAAAAATCTGCCTCTCTTGCCCTCTCTTACTCTCTTGCTTGGAGCCCTTGCTCTGTGGGAGCACAGCGCCATGTTGTGAGATGCCCGTGTGGCAAGCAACTGATGCCTCTGGCCAACAGCCACTGAGGACCTGAATCCAGCTAACAGCCATGTGAGTGAGCTTGGAGTGACCTTCTGGGGCCTGACTCTAGCCACACTCATATGAGTTTGGGAACAGATCTTCTCTCAGTCAAGCCTTGAGATGGCTGCAGTCCAGACCAACACCTTGATCAGCCTTTTAAGACACCCTGTGTCAGAGACACCCAGTGAAACCATGCCTAAACTCCTGCAGAGAAAACCTGAGACAGTAATGTCTGTTGTTCAAAGCTGCTAAGTTTTAGACTAATTTGTGATGCAACAATGGAAAACAAATATATTCCCTTTTCAAACTAGACATAATTATCATCCTTATATACTCATCACTTATTTGAATTTGCCAACTCTTTTCTTGCTAGTCCATCTTGCATATCTGAACTTACTTCTTTTTTTAAAAGTATTTTTAGTATTTCTTTTTTTTTTAAGTTTATTTATTTATTTTGAGAGAGACAGAGACAGTGTGAGAGGAGGAGGGGCAGAGAGAGAGAGGGAGAGAAAGAATCCCAAGCAGGCTCTGTGCCACCAGCAGAGATCCCAATATGGGGCTCATACCCACGAACTGAGATGACCTGAGCTGAAACCAAATGTTACACACTTAACTGACTGAGCCACCTAGGTGCCCCTCCAAACTTACTTCTGAGAGATCATTGTGTTTCTTTCTGAAGTATCCCTTGGAAAGTTCCTTTACTGAGTCTTTTGGGGGAAATTCTAGATTTTGTTTGTTCAAAAAACATCTGAAATTTAATTTCTAGACTTGGGGTTTCCTGGATCATGAAGGTAATATACATTTGGACCCAGGCCTATAGGCTCTCTGGTCTGTAGCTACTAATTCTAAGGGAACACTTATTATTCCAGAGGCCAGGTAAGTTAGATAAGTTTCCTTGTCTTCCATATTTGCCAAATCATTTTTTTTCTTATCCACTTTTAAGATTGTGGATGTAATTTTTTGAAAGACTGAGCTTCATGGAGGGGTCAATTTTCCATCTTGTACAGCATAGGACTGTGTTGCCAGACTCCCACACAGCTACTGAAGCCTGAGTTCTAGTTCCTGGAGACAAATTTTCTGAGGGCGGATATGGCTTCAGTGTTGGCTTTCCTCTGCTTTTAGGCTTTCTCTTTGTTTTAGTTCCTAAAGACCTCCTCTATTTTCTTGTAAGATCAGTTATGCATTAAAAATCAGGACACTTGATACTTGCTTATAATCCTGTGCTTTGTTCAACCACTGGCTCAAATAAACCAAGAGCCACTGGCGATTTTTCTTCAGGTCTTTTTTTGTTTGTTTTTTAATGAATATATTCACATGAGAATTGCTCTTCAATTTAGCAAAAACCAAAGCCAAATGTGAGGCAGAAGGCTATTGTTCACCGTGGAAAAATTATATTCCTGCCCACTCTCCACACTACTTGTATCCCAAACAACTCGGTGTAAGTCAGGCTAGAAATTAGAGTGTCTGGGGAAACTGAGGCTCCTCGTACTTCCCTTTTGGAATAACCTCCACCTCAGATTTGGACCCAAGCCAGTCAACCCCAGTGGAGTGGGGGCAGAAGGATTTAGGCATTTGGGAATTTGCCTAATGGCTGAAGTTGGCTGCACTGAGGAAGCTTTTCTACATGTGGAGAAAAGAACAGAAGAAGCAGGCAGCTTGGCATGAAGCATTAGGGCTTTAGGGTCCCAAGTGACCTGTCATATTTTCATCAGGTGTCCCCTGTCCTGGTTATTTGTTTACTAACTGTGATTAGATTACCTAACAAGGTTCACATCACAGTGCAAGGCATCTCTATTAGAAACATGTTCTTGCTTTTACTGCTTTATGAAACCATGTCATTTCTAGGTAAGGTCTGCAATCAGAGTACATTTATGGAGCCGTTGGTCTTCTCGATATTATAAATGAGCCCCCATAGGTTTTCTGTACATACAAAGGCTCTTGTTTTATAGGAGCTTGGACAAGAAAAGATATGGACAAATTGCATTAAGAGAAGGGCTGCATAGGAAGAGGATGTTTTGCACTTTGAGGTTATTGGTATAAAAGAGAGGTTCTGATCTTGTTGCGTGTGGCATCTTTTTTTTTATAAGTTTATTTATTTATTTTGAGAGAAAGAGACAGAGGGTGTGAGCAGGGGAGGGGCAGAGACAGAGGGAGAGAGACAGAATCCCAAGCTGTCTCTGCACTGGCAGCCTAGAGCCCAGTGCAGGGCTCAAACCCACGAACTGTGAGATCATGACCTGAGCTGAAATCCAGGGTGGGACGCTTAACTGACTGAGCCACCCAGGCACCCCTGTATGTGGTATCTTTGACCTGAAGTTGGATGAGCTCACCCATCATGGTTTTCAGGCTAAAAGAGGAAGCAGAGCTGACCTGGGAGGTCCCGTTGGGTTCAACTGCCATGCAGTTTTGTGGCTGTGGTTAGGACACATTGCCTCTCTGGCTCAAGTTGCTCTGAACAAGGAGGCACTTGGTATTGAAGCCCTGAGGTCCTTTCTGGCCAGAATATTTACAATTCTGTGTGAGGTTCCAGTCTACCCTGAGCCTGTGGAAAGGGGTGGTAGAATTCTGACTCCTCTCTATGTGTCGTTCTCTCCATTCTTGTGGAGAAATAGATGGTCATGTGACATCCATGACCATAACAGGTGCCATGAGGCAATATGTCAGAAACTGATCCTTGGCCCCACAGAGCAGTAGAGCTGCACCAGGAACCTTACCCTATGCATCTTTCTCCTCAATTTGTTGCTATCCTACCACTGTGAACTACAATGGCTACATTGGCCACAGAACTATAAACAGATGGCAAGGAAGTGCTAGTGTGGCCTGTCCTTCTCATCCCTGACTGAGAGGCATTAGGGTGGGAGGACACCACTGGGAACTTCCTCCCTGCTGGTTGGGGAACCACAATCAGCAATTCCAGACAGTAGCTGGAAAGAGGCAGCAAAGACAGTGACTATCGTTTTGAGCTCTTGAAGACCTCATCTCTCATGACTCTATCTTTGAGAATGACTTAACAAGCATGTCTGGGAGCTGCAGCCCTAACAATAGCAGGAAGGAAGTCGGGTCACATCCCAAGGACTAGATGTGCACGTAGCCTCATTCTTAGTTATTTGGAGGTGCAGAATGTTTCTACCCCTATGGACAGACCACAGAGAACAAAACACTTTTCTCTCCCTTTGGAAGTAGGTAAGAGTAAGGACCAAGAGTTATGACTGAGCCAGAAAAAAAAATGGGACAGTAGGATTGATGAACTTGAGGGGTCTCATATAAAATTTGGATAGAGAGCCAGACAACAACAGCAATCAAATTGGCACCAGCATTCACACAGAAGATAGAAGTAGAAAGACAATTCAGTGTATGTTCTGAGATGATGTGTCAGCTAACTGCTGTGCAGATTAGTCTCACCTGTACAGACAGAACCCATTATTTCTTCTATACAACCCTTCTAATTGTACATTTGACATTACCACGAAGTTTCCTGCAATGCTGACAGCCCAGGTTAATGTATAATAATGCTAGGACAGTAACAGCACAATGACCCTGCGAAACACGTACCATTTGAGGAAAAAGCACTAGGATACAGGGAACTTTGTGCAAAGAAAGGCCTTAGGGTCTTCAGGACACAATAGGTCAAGTTTAAGTAAAGAGAGCTTGCTGACCAGCCATCAAACCCAGAATCAATTGACTGGTAACTCAGAACCTGTGTCCTTGGCTAGTCTGAGGTCATAGTCTTTATCTTTGGTCTGGGACATCCCAGACACCTAGGAAGATACTGAACTAAGTATGGCTATAACCCCAGGAAGGTGTAAGAATACAGGTACGAATAAATATCAGTGTAACCATATTAGAGACATAAATGTAAACCCATGTTACCAATATTTGAAAAATACTGTAGTTTAAGAAAAAAGGGTAGTAAGTGGAAACATCATTGTGGTAATTTGTATCTGCTTTGCCTGTTTTTAAAGATTTTAAAGCATTTAAGGAAATCTGTTGTATTAGGTTAAATGTTCAAGATAATTCTATTAATAAATGGGTGACCAATGTATGTATGTCTGCAATAAAATTAGTGTTTAACTTACAAAATTCTGACTTAATTGTCCAAGTAGTATTTAATTGCTTAAGGGATTTTATTATATGGTGTAGGAAGATTGAATTGAGCATGGAAACATACGGAGGACCCTTGAATAGGAAAGATCCCAGCTATGGGAAAAGATTCTAATAGCTAACAGGCAGAGGGAACCCTGATCATTCTGTTGTGGATTTCTCCACAGCAGGATCTGGCACAGTTCCCACCTGGCCATAAGGGGATACACCAGGCTTCAAATAGTGGTGCCCATTGGCAGCTCTTCTTCGACTGTTAATTGTGCTTGGAAGCAGCATTTTCCAGGCTGAGGATATTTTCTTCCTCCTCCTAGCCGTTGGGTTGGTCACCACTCACTTCTGTCCTGAAGGCGGAGAGGCATGGAGGGAACTGGTACAGAATTTCAAGAAGGGACACACAATGATGCCTTCTTGGATCCCACAAGGAGGCTGGCAGATGTGACTTGCACACTGCCTGCTGTGCATGAATCATCCCTTGACTGCACCCAGATGGATGGTCAAATAATTGTTTCTGGTGGACCCCAGAGAACCCCTTCCAATGCTTGGTTGGCTCCTCTAGGGTCCCAGAACAGAGCTACTGTACAGGGGCCTGGTATATCACTTTACAAGGTATCCCAGAAAGATACCAAACACCAACTCACATGACACAGAGTTCCTGGGTGGATCATCTTTCCCTTTCCATTAAAATACCAGCCCTGTTGTTTGGGTTTTAGAAGGAAGCATCTGCCCCCGCATATGTGTGACCAACATTGCTCCTGCATTGCGCCTTCCAGCTTGTTCTTATCAGCATTGCAGAGGACTCTTTTGGGCTCGGTACTCCTTCATCATTGGGAGCCTGGTGCCTGTCAGCCTCTGCCAGGTTCTGCAGCTGCATAATTTGGGGCTGGAAAGGGGCTCTTTCACCTTCACCTTCTTTGGCCTGGAGCAAGCAAGCTGCTTTGGTCCCCTGTGCTCCCTCTACCCGTAGTCCTGAGTTTGAAGCCTTGCCCGGGACCTTGCACTGGGGGCGGCTTGGGGGAATACATGGTTTATGTTGTTGTTTGCACAAAAATAGCCACAGAGCTCAACAACATCCTTCCCCCCATCTCTGCCCCTTCAAAGATTCTCCTTCAAAACATGAACAAGGCTGCTTATCACTATTTTGCTTGAGAATGGGAAGAGCAGTGAACAGCACCCTAGAAGACATTTCCTGCCTGTGCAGAAGAGCCTCTTAGACTCACAGGCTCTTGGCCTTTTCCCCTCTTTAAGTCCTCATTCACTAATGGACTCAGGATCTCTTTTGAAAAGTGCTTGGGAGAATTAACACTGCCTTGGAAGTCTGGCTCTAACAACCTCACAGAAATGGGGAGGAGCTCAGTGGCTTGGTAGCCGGAACCCACCTACACAGTTTGCTCTGGTCCAGCTCCTGTTCACAGTAAACTTTTTCTTGTTCCCATGTTTAATAATATATATTAATATATATAACATAATATATAACATATATATTTTATTTTAACTTAATATGCATATTCTAGTACATATATTTATTTACATAATATATATTATATATATTTATAAATTTATATATTCATTTTAATTTATGATATATTATATATTATTTATATATATTATTTTAATATATATAATATATTACAAATATATACATTTTAAAAATAATTGCATATTTAAAAAATTTTTTTAAGTTTATTTATTTTTGACAGAGAGTGTGAGCATGAGCTGGGGAGGGGTAGAGAGAGAGAGGGAGACACAGAATTTGAAGCAGGCTCCAGGCTCCGAGCTGTCAGCACAGAGCCTGACGCATGGCTCAAACTCACAAACTGCAAGATCATGACCAGGGCTGAAGTCAGACGCTTAACCGACTGAGCCACCCAGGCACCCCAAATAATTGTATATTTTAAAATCAGCTTTCTGCCTTTAAATTTGAGCAGTAAGGCCTCGCTATGCTCCCAGAAGCTAGCTGTTTAATCTTGCATGCCCACTTATCCCTTTAAAATGGCATCATTGTCTCCCTGGCTGTTTGTCTACTTTTCTCTAATTGTACAATATTTATATCCCTATTAATCTAGGAACATAAACTATGGGAGAAATGGCTTTCTGTGTGCAATATTTTAAAGTACTGTTAAGTGACTATGAGCCTGTGATATTTTCCAATATTATTATTCTTTTAATTGTGTTCCTTCTTTTGTGTTGTTTTATGCTTCATTTATTTCAGAATTATTAGGCTTTGAGGAAAGCAGATTTTTCCCCCCACTCCCTTTCCTTCCAGGGCAGTTTTAAAATAATTTTTCTACAAACACTTTACCAACATGCCCTCCTCTGCAGCCAGGTCATTTGGAGTTTACCCTTTATCTTGGAGAAGATGTCGCCAGCATTGCTTCGCATTTTTAAAATCTGATTAATTGTCCTCTTTGACTATCTTGATGGATTATTCAGATGCATGTGACCTGATTTTGACTTTGAAATTAAAGATTTTTTTGGAGGTCAGATAAAGTGCCTGCCCTACTGTAAACTCCAGCAGCATGCAAAACCTATTTAGGCAGAAATGGACAAAGCTGATTGCCTTCAAGGAGAGAAGAGTATGTGTTGATTAAGTGTGAAGCATGGTGACCAGTCACCCTAGAACCTCCCAGGTGACTGGCCCAGATCCCCTAGGGGCCACCCACACCCTTAACTTACTGCTGTAGATGAGGTTCCCCCTGCCCTGCTCTCCCCACTCACCAACTTCTCCACACTGAAAACTGCTGTCAGGTGCAGAGGAAATAGGGTTTCCCTATAAAATAAGCAAGCCAACTGCAAGGAGGGCTATGATCAAAAAATTTGCTATTCTTACTGACAAGAGAATGGCCTTCCATTTGCTTGTCTTAAAAATTTGGTAGATGTTATTTCCAAACACCTTGCAACAAAAAAGAACTTGATACACGTGGCTGAAAAATGTAGATGTGAGTGTTCCTTCTCTTCTACGACTCTTACGGGTCTCTGATGGATACTTGGGAAGAGCCAAACTAGTCCAGCTCTGAATGCATGCAGAGAGGGGGAGGCTGGTGTAGGTAGAGATGGAACAATCCTTGAATCAGAAGACAAGTCTTTCTCCTCTTCCTCTTCCTCCTTCCTTTCTCGTTCACTTCCTCCTCCCTTCCTCCTCATACTCTTCCTCCTTCTTTTGCTAGTGTAAGGTTTTAACCTCCTCACCCAAAGACTTGGTCTTTGAGCTGCCTCTTCTCCCTGTCCCTATCCTACATCTTTGGGATCAGATGGCATAGGTTGTGCCATATTGGAATTCCATGATAAGGCTTTGAATCACTGGGCATGGAGTCAGACACTTAGGGTTGTATCATGACTCAGTATGTTACTAGATAAGATAGTTAATATGTAGGTGCTTCAATTTCTCTACCTGGAAAATGGAGACGAACATCTTATATACCTCATAGGACTCTTCATAAGGATTGAATGAGACCTTATAAATGGAGGGACTTTATAGATTATAAAACACTATGGAAAATCAGATTATTATGGAAATGATGATTCTCTCAAAGGTATCATGACTTCCTGCATTCATGGTGGTTTTGTGTCAAGATTACTTGGCCACATAGCCTCTCTATGGCTAAAATTATCCAGAAGATGCAGAACTTGAGGCTCTGAACTGGTGAAGAGTTTGAAAGATTCTTTCCTAACCTTGACCAGGGAACAGGAACGTTTTTCTATAAAGAGCCAAACAGTTAATATTTCAGGATCTGTGCCCATACAGTCACTATCACACTACTTATGGGAGAAGCCATAGACAAGGCGTAAACACATGAGCATGACTGTGTTCTAATAAAACTTTATGGAGACAGAAATTTGAATTTCATATAATTTTCACATGTCACAAATATTATTCTTTTGAATCTTCTAGCCATCTGAAAATGTAAAAACAATTCTTCGTTCACAGGCCATATAAAACCAGGCAGCATGTAGGGGTGCCTGGGTGGCTTCAGTGGGTTGAGCATCCCACTTCAGCTCAGGTCATGATCTTAAAGTTTGTGAGTGTGAGCCCCACATCAGGCTCTGTGCTGACAGCTCAGAGCCTGGAGCCTGCTTTGCATTCTGTGTGCGTCTCTCTCTCTCTGCTCCTTCCCTGCTCACACGCTCTCTCTCTCTCTCAAAAATAAATAAAGATTAAAAAAATTAAAAAAACAAAAACAAAAAACCAGGCAGCATGTAGGATTTAGTGTGTAGACTTCACTTGCCAACTGCTGCCCTAGACTCATCCCAGGAGCCACTTGCATGGCCAGGTTGACTGTGAGTATCAAACATATCAAAAGGGAGACATGAAGTCATTTAGGCAATGTATCATAGGTCTCTTACTTTTTATGATCCTCTTCTCTGCCTGTTTGATGTCAAAGCATCTTACAGCATGTTAAAGTCTGTTAAAGGACAACCCCGAGGTTCACACTCAAGGCCCTTGCCAAAAGATACAACCTAGACCTCTGCTTGCCAACCCTTATCAAAAAACCCAAAATAGCAGCAACAACAATGGCAACACTATTTATGGGTGGCTGCCTGGAGCACATGTGGCTCATCCATTCCTCTAGGTAGTCTAACTTTCCCTTGAGCAATTCAGACCTGCAAGTGCTTACATTTATGGAAGTTTCTACTGCAGCCCTTTGCAAAATTAACCCTGATTTGCATTTTTGTGATGAGCCCTTGTTTCCCACTGAAGCGCACCATGAGAAACAGTGGATGGGAGTCACATCTGTCCAGGGAGAGATTCCTTTCAGAGCTCATCCCAGTATCAGGAAAATGTAGACAGCTCCTTAAAAACTGGTTTTATTTTGCAAACAATGTAATCTCCTCATTTGATTTGGCTTCAAGGAAGCTCATAGTCAAATATACCTATACTGACTGTAAAATATCTTACAAGCCATCAGCAGCAAAGATTTATTGAAGCACATAGTATGTACTAAGCACTTTGTATGTGGTGCTTTTTACTTAATCCTCACATAGCCTTTGAGAGGTAGGTAAAATTATTATCCCTATTGTCATGGGCTGAATGATGGCTCCCAAAGATACCCATGTCCTAATCCCCAGAACATGCAAATGCTGCCTAATGTGGCAAAAAGGAATTTACAGGTGTGATTAAATCTCCTTGAGACAGGAAGATAATGCTAATCCCAGTGTCCTAAAAAGGAGGCAGAGGGAAATCTTGCATAGATGAAAGCAATGTGACAACAAGATGTTACAGCAAGATGCGACACTGTTGGCTTTGAAGATGGAGGAAGGGGATATGATTCAAGGAATGCAGCTGTAGAAGCTGGAAAAGACAAAGAAAGAGATCTCCCCTGGAGTTTCCAAAGGAGCGTGGCCCTTGACTAAGTGAAGTTGGCTTTGGACTTCTAACCTCTGGAACACTAAAAGAATATATGTATGTCATTTTGAGCCAGAAAGTGGTAACCATTAGTGCATCCATAGGAAACTCGTACTCCACTTTGCAATCAAGGACAGGAGGCAGAGAGTATTGCCCAAGGGGTGGAATGAGGTTTCCTGATCTCAGACCCCCATATTTTATCTTGGACATTGCCTCGTCTGTTGTATGTGTCCTGACCTCTCCTGGATTTATTATTCCCCTCCTGCCCCCCTCCTGATTCTCCCACTACCTCCATCCTCCAATCCTGTGGACTTTTGCAATCCACCTGATGCCATGGTGTGATAGAAGCAGCATATAAATAAATACATCAGTGGACATTTGTGGCATGTGAATGGAGTGAAGTCCCTGGGCTTTTGCTAGCTGTGGAGATTGTCTTATGATTTAACAAAAGAAAGGTCCCCAGCTGCTTCTCTTCCTCCTTCTGCTTTTGTAAAGACTGCCACTCTTTTCTTTACTATAGCATAAACAGTTGGACAGAGCAGGACTTCTGCTTTTTCAGAAAATCGTGCTCACTTCCTAATCAGTATTCAGAGCCCAGTAACTGCTTGTGAGCTTCTTTCTTTCTCCCAAAGGATTTTTGTCTTATTTAGAACAGTGTCCAGCCTAAAAGCTCTCCCTCCCACTAAAATTATAAAACAAAACAAGAAGGAAAATAATGAAGCACTAAACTCAGAAAACAGTATATCCTTTATTTTTGTAGGATGACATCCCCACATCTGTGTGAATGTAGGGATTCTAGAAGCCCTGATGTGCACTGAGGATGTCTGGATACCAGGGTTGGATACAGGGTCACAACACGTGGCCTTTGCTCTATGTTAACAATGTGAACGTCTTGGGGGTGAGGGGGCTGCCCTGTTATGAATCTAGCAGCTAAAGGGAGGAATATTTCCATCTGGGAGGGGTATGTGACCATTCAGTGCCTGAGAGCTCAATGGCTCTCAAGAGATGAGGCAGGACCCACCTTTGGAGAAGCCCCCAGGGCATTGCTTTCTTTTCTGCTGATCCTAAAGTATACCAAGAATCTTTCTGAAGTCGAGGCTGTTGATATGATACTAGTTTAGACTTTTATCATTTCTTTCCTGGGTTATTGATTCTATAGCCTACATATCCTGGCTGTGGCCTCAAACAGCTTTCAATCTAACATCCATGCTCCAACCCATTCCCCAAGGAAATCTTTCCAAAATGCAATCTCCTCATTGCCGAAGGGATGCAGCTCCACCATGTCTCTTGTATTAGGGTTCTCCTGTTTCTCTGGAGAAATATCTATATCTATCTATATCATCTATATCATCTATATCATCTATATCTATATCTATATCATCTATATCTATATCTATAAAATAGAAAAAGAATTATCATAAGGTGTTGACTCACATGATTATGGAGGCTGAGAAGCCCCATGATCTGCCATTTGCAAACCAGAGACCCAGGAAGGCTGGTGGTGTCTGAAGGCCTGAGAGAGAGGCAGAAAGCCAGAAGAGCTACATGCAGGAGGTCCAAGTCCCAGCTGACAGTCAGGCTGAGAGAGTGAGTCCTTCCTTCCTCCACCTTTTGTTTCTGTTCAGGCCTTCAACAGACTGGACAGTGCCCACTCATGCTGGGGAGGGTGATCTGCTTTTCTCAGGCCACTGATTCTGGTGCTAATCTCCCCTAGACATACTCTCACAGTCATACCCTGAAAGTGTTTAATCAGTTCCCTGGGTGTCCTATGGCCCAGGCAAGGTGACACATGAAATTCACCATCACTCTTGGGCTCTGCCCACATTCCCTACCTCATTTCTCATCCTCTCTTGTGTTCCAGTCCTTCTGCAGTCCCCTGAACTCTGCCTGCTGGCATCTCCCTGCTGTCACACACGTGCCAGAGTTATCCTTCCTACCCCTTACCTCTACCCCGCCTGCCTTCAGATAGCAGGAGATTAAAGCATACCAGAGTCAGCCAGGCCTGGGATCAACTCATTTTAATTCCACAGATATTGACTTCATGCCTTCTCTGTGCCCCCAAGATGTAATTCTGCCACTATTACCTGTGTGTCCTTGGAAGAGTCACCTGGCATTTCTAACTCTCACTTACACATCTGTAAAATATTAATGTGTAGGAAGAACTTAGCATGGTGCCTGGCACGTGTAAACCTTCCAAGGACATAAGGTGTTATAATTGCCATTTTTATCATTCTTTGAGGCTGAGGTCAAGCTTGATGACCCTTTCCCTGGTAGGTTAAGATCCTCAACCTCACCCTCTCCAACTACCATGACCCCGGTGCATGACGCACGCCTCTATTCTGGCGCTTCCCATAGAGCATTTCCCCTATTGTTTAGTTGTCTGATCTTCTCACTACCCTTTTATGAGAACTGTGTCTCTTTCATTCTTTTTCCCTGAGTGACCAGAGCAAGACTTGTGCCGACATTTGTTGACTCCATTGAGTAGCTACCCATAGGGAGGAGTTATCCCCAGAGGCGGGTGATATGCTTTTTTTTCTTTTCCTGGTGCATCCACTTCTCTTGCCTTTCTTGGCAATGACTTGAAAGGCTGTGCCAGGCTTGGCTGCCGGCTGCAGGCTGGTCTGGGGGAGGGATCAGCCATGGCAACCTTTTATGGGAGGATGAATTAGAAAAACAAATTCCGAGCAGCCCATTCATCTCAAGGCTCTCTTCTTATCCTGCACCTACAATGCATACATGCCAGCAGAAAGCATCTCATTCCCATGGGAAGAGCAAGAGTAATGAGATCAAGTCCTATAGCATTGAGCCATTCATTGTCTTTTACATTAGAAAAAAGAAATGTTTTTGTGTATTTCAATGTTCAATGTTCCTTCCTTTTAAAAGAGTGAAGTCAAGTTGGACAAATGGTCCTGGAGGCCAGCCTGACCATCCCAGCCTCTCCAAGGAAACTCCTGAGGTGGCAATTGTAGGATCAGCTATCTGCTCAAATGCAACATCTCCACTACTCCCCAGCTTATCATGGGGCCAATTTAAATACTTAAAGGGCATCTTTTTTCTAACTCCTCCAATCAGAACTGCCTTTTGCTTCCTGTCTACCTCCAAAGTGTCATATTTCATACTGGCATACTTTTCCATGAACCTGTCCCTCTAATGTTCATTCAAGGTGTGATCCTGAGGCTGAGTTCATTTTTCCCACTCAGGCCCCCTTTGTGGACTGAATTGTTCCCTGCTCCCCACCTGCCAATTCATATGTTGAAATCCTAACTCTTGGTACCTTAGAATGCGATTTTATTTGAAGATGGGGTCTTTAAAGAGGTGATTAAGGTTAAATGAAGTCCTGTGGGTGGGCCCCAATCCAATAGGATTGGTGTCTTTATAAGACAAGAAGGTACAGAGGAAAGACCACGTGAGGACATTGGGAGAAGATGACCATCTGCCAGCCAAAGAGAGAAGCCTCAGGAGAAACCGACCATGTTGACACCTTGACCTGGGACTTCCAGCCAAAGAGCTGTGAGAAAATAAATATCTGTTGTTTAAGACCCAGTCTGTGGTACTCTGCTCCAAAGTGTTGGTTCTGACTCTGACTGCAGCAGCTCCCTGCATTCTATTGATTAGATTGTGTTTTTTGTTAGCAAAGACATATGTCCCACTGGGGTAATAACCATGGCTCATTCTCATTGGTTATGTCTGGCTCTGGACAAAACCCTGGCATTGAGAGATCAGGTAAGTGTTGAATTCATGAGCAACACTGCTCTGGAGTGTCATACAAAGGGCAGGAATCTACTCTTTGGGCATATGCGATCTTTTCACTCAATTTGCAAACTAAATAAACTGGAAAGATAGCCCAGGTATACAGTTTGGGGTGGTGGTGACTATTGGAAGGACTTTTTATTTTTTTATATTAAAAAAAAATCTTTAATGTGTATTTATTTTTGAGAGAGGGAGGGAGGGAGAGAGAGAGAGAGAGAGAGAGAGAGAGAAAGGGAGCACAAGTTGGGGAGGGGCAGAGAGAGAGACACACACACACAGAATCCGAAGCAGTCTCCAGGCTCTGAGCTAACAGCACAAAGCCCAATGTGGGGCTTGAACCCACCAACTGTGAGATTATGACCTGAACCAAAGTGGCACACTTAACCAACTGAGCCACCCAGGTGCCCTGAAAACATCTTTTCTTAATTTTGAGCTGATGGGGTGTCAGGATTTGGTAGACTCCTTAGTCATTTTCGTTGTTTTCTGGCTCTGCAGTATTAATGAACTGCTCCATTTAGACTCAAGGCCTTTTTCATGTCCTTTTCGTGGCTCTCTTTGGGCTGTTTCCTACTCACACCTCCCACCCCTCCTTCCCCCAAGGGCTCTCGAATCACCTTGCAGACCTACTTCAAGTGGAGAAAGTGTTTAGCCCCTGGGCCCCTCATCCTTTCTCCACCCCAACTAAGCACTTCAGTGGCCCCCTCCATGGGCCTTCATTTTCCCATAAACACAAACAATGATGTTTTGAAAGACCTTACCACAACTCTGGTAGAACACTTCCAAGTTTCCATCCCGGCAGACCGTGTGTGGGGGCCAGGCTTTGCCGTTGCTGCTGGGAGATATCAGAGTCCAGATAAGGAGGAGGACCACCGTGACACCCTCCATGAGAGACCTTGCGTGTGACCCACAGAAAACTAGCAGTCCCAACGCAAAGGGTCTTCCGGGTCCTCTCTGTCCTTTCACTACAGGAGTGAATGTTCAGTTTCACTTCTCATATTTTATTCTCCCAAGGAACCACTGTGAGATGCATTTGAATACTGTTCCCCCAGGACCTTTGACACTTGAATGAGCACGGTGAGGATAGCTTGTGTCTAAGGTAGCCTGGATGTTGATGTTCCACTTTCATGGGAAGGAGCCAGCAAGTGATGCATGACCTTATGCCATGGTCCCCCTCCAAACAGCCCCCTTAGAGTCCTGCACCCCCAGGTGGACTGGTGAACTCAGGAAAGCAACACCACAGTACCCCCATGTCTCCATAGGCTCCTATGTGGGCTGTGGACCAGGGGCCTGGCGGGGGTGCCAGCAGGCAGCATTTGGCTTTTGGAGGGCTACAGAATAACATTTGGAATCTGGAATGAGGTTTTTGCCCTGTTGGCATTTTCTCCCATTTGGCTCCAGCCCACTCTCAGGATTAGGGTTTCAGCAGTGAATTGTGCAGCTGTGAGAGCAGAGTTTGTTCTGGGAGCAGCAGATGTGGCCTCTGGAGGTGTGGTGGAGGGAATGGCCCTGAGAGCTGAGCTGTGTTCTATTTCTAGGTTTGGCTTCGCGAAAGGGGTGGCGAAGGAGGGGGAAGTGAGGGCCTCCTTTTTAAGATGGTGTGGAGGAAGGTTAATTTCTTTGGTCATTGGAGGGATGATTAATGTCACATCCCACTTTCTCTTCAAAGCCAAGAGTCTGTCCCCCTCTTCCACTACCTCTGTTGTTCTGCATCACAACAGCAAAATTTATCAACCCTGGTTCCCCGCCTCCCACCTCAACTTAGTTTAAGAGAACCGGAGTAAGGCCAAGGCAAGCAGATTGGAGAAGTAACAGAGTACACTATTTCCCCTGGGAGGAAAAGCATTTCTCTGAGCTCACTAGATAAATTGACTGTTTCTGCTGATAGGTAACTTTAGTTACCTCAAACTTCTTTTGAAGTAAGTGGAACTTAATTACCAGTGAAAACAAATACACTGACTTAATTGATGGGTATTTAGGATTTCATGGGAGACATCACAAAGTAGCCATTTGGGGAAGGGGGAGGTCTGGGTTGATTTTTTTGTTTTGTTTTGTTTTGTTTTTTAGGTACTCATCTGTAAATAAGTTTAGAGATGTTGGGTTTCAACAGTGATTACCAAAATGTGGTCCCCAGACAACAGCATCAACTTCAACTGGGAACTTGTTAGAAATGAAAATTCTTTGGGCTATATGCAAGACCAGGTGAATCAGAAACTCTGCAATGGGGGTGGGCACTGTGTTTTAATAAGCCCGCTGGTATTTCTAGGATGGGAACATGGAGGCTGTCCCTAGGGACCTTTGAGTGCTCTAGAAGGTGTTGAGAGAACTCTGACCAGTGAATGAGGAGAGCAATTGAGGCTAAGCCCTTCCACTCATGCATAGCACTGCATAGCCAACACACCAGTGGAAGGTTCCGGGATGGCAGAGCAGGGAGCAGGTATCCCGACAGAGAGCTATAAGTGGCTGCCAACATGCCATCTGAGGATCCAGCTATAGATTGTGAAGCAAAGGACCTAGTGATGAAAAGAAGCATAACTCAGGAATTGTTCTGACATTTGGAAATGGCAGTGGGGGTTGGACTTGAGTGGGCATCAGCTTCAGGTGTAGGGTTTGTTAATACATAGATTGCCAGGCCCTAAACCCAGAGTTTCTAGGTTGTAGATTCAGGAAACCTGGGGTGGGCCCTGAGAGCCTGCATTTCTAACAAGTTCCCAGGTGATTCCATTGCTGCTGGTCTGGGGCCACAGTCCGAGAACCTCTGCTACTCTATAAGATTTGGTCCGTGGCATTCAGTTTTGTTTTGTTTTTAAATCATCTTAGTTTTTCCCAAACATTCTTGTGCTAAATGATAGACATTTTATATAACACACAGTAGACCCACATAGGAATACAGAGTGAGCCACTTGTTCTACAGAGTTCTGCTTACTGAGGATGAGGATTTGCTTGAAATCATCAGCTATGGCTCAAGTTCAAGCAATCCAAAATGTCTTGAGGAGTTCTTTAACTAGAAGCTTTATAAAGACAACAAAAGAATTCATTAACAATGTCCTATTTCTGAACTATAAAATAGAATTAGAATTCATTTATTATAGTTATGTAAAATATGCTTTTATAGATGTAAATGGTAACTAAATATACCATCAGGCTCTCATATTGACTTCCAACACCTTACCAATCTTAGCCAAAGAAGCTGTACTTTTTATTTTGCTTTTTTTTTTTTTTGTAATCCCCTTCTTCTGCGTTTCAAGCTGCTTTCTTTTCATAGGGGTTTGCTTATGGATGGTGCCTTTATTTTCTTGCAGGGTAAGATGTTATTATCAGGATGGCCATCACTGAAAGTGTCCTTTTTTATTTATTTATTTTTTTAAATTTTTTTTTCAACGTTTTTTATTTATTTTTGGGACAGAGAGAGACAGAGCATGAACGGGGGAGGGGCAGAGAGAGAGGGAGACACAGAATCGGAAACAGGCTCCAGGCTCCGAGCCATCAGCCCAGAGCCTGACGCGGGGCTCGAACTCACGACCGCGAGATCGTGACCTGGCTGAAGTCGGACGCTTAACCGACTGCGCCACCCAGGCGCCCCGAAAGTGTCCTTTTTTAAATGTTTATTTATTTATTTTTGAAACAGAGAGAGAGGAAGAGAGAGAGTCCCAAGCAGGCTCCACTCTGTCAGCGCAGAACCTGATGCAAACCATGAGATCATGACCTGAGCCAAAATCAACAGATGGATGCTTTCCTGACTGAACCACCCAGGTGGCCCTGGAAGTGTTCTTAAGAAGAAAACTCTTGATGCTTAAGCAGAGATTTTCAGAATAAAAGGTGAGACTCTGAGGACATGGGAATACAATTCCCTTGGGAAAGTGATTCAATCTTGGTGTGGGCACTGCACTTCTGCGTACATGGAAAGGGCTTCAGGCCAATTTTACCTACATCTCATGTGCCAGCAGGTGGCAGATAGCCCTAACTCTCCTTTATCACTGAGGGCTGATGATGTGGCACTGTCTCCAATGGCAAATGTGTCTTCATCAACCCTTGTCTTCAACTATGGCCACTCTTCCTTCAATGACCCTCAGATATTTATTCTATTAGCAACAATTTCCTGTTGTATTGCACTGCCACTTTGGTCTGTGTCTGTGTTTCTGCCACACTACAGCTGGATGAGTGAGGTTTGATCTCTTCATGCTTTTGGCTTCCAGATTGAGTGCAAACTAAAAATGACTCCCCAGTGTGTAGCAGTCAGGAAGTCATGCCACTTCCTGTGTTACATCATTCAGCAGCCCCCTGAGCTGCCTGCTGAGGTTTCACTATTTAACTATTTTCATGCCACTGTTATATGGGCTACATGTGCCAACTACTGAGTTTTTCCATAGTATCTCCCAGACTTTTGGAAGACTCATCCCAGGGAAAATGTGAGATCTAAGAAACCCCTTGGATTTTTATTACCATTACATTATGTGTATGTACCTGATAGAAAAGTATAGAAACAGCCTGCTTTCTACAGAAAACAAGGAAAAATCCAACTATTTGTCTACTTGCTTCAGATTCATTCACTTATTTATTCAGCAAGTATTTATTAAGCACTCTAGCACACCAGATATGGTCTCAAGCACTGGGAATGCAGCAAAGTCCCTATTATCAGTGAGCTTGCTTTCTAGTGGAAGGAGATGACGATCAACTAATTTGTTTAGTACTATCGTTTAATAAAAGAGACTTTGCTCCTTGAAAAATTGCTTGGGTTTCACGTAGAAAATGGGATTGAGTTTTCTGAAATATTTTCAACTGACTATTACATATGTATACTAAACTTTGTTTTACTCGCCCCAGACAAATGAGGCAGCTCATCAGGGCTTTCCAATAACTGTTTGTTTCAACAGATAAACTGTAGCAGGACTATCTGAAAAAAACCCTAACACTCTTACCCCCCATTTCCTTATTATTGCCTCATGTAGTATCATATTAATATTCATTATCATTATTCTGGGGGGCTTAATATGCAAAGTACTTGGTTTCTAAATGGGTCTGGGGGCGCCTGGGTGGCTCAGTCGGTTGGGCGGCCGACTTCGGCTCAGGTCATGATCTTGCGGTCCGTGAGTTCTAGCCCCGCGTCGGGCTCTGTGCTGACAGCTCAGAGCCTGGAGCCTGCTTCATATTCTGTGTCTCCCTCTCTCTGACCCTCCCCTGTTCATGCTCTGTCTCTCCCTGTCTCAAAAATAAATAAACGTTAAAAAAAAAAGCCTTCTTAAAAAAAAATAAAAAAAATAAATGGGTCTGTAAGTTCTATGACAAAGTACAAACAGAAATGGTTTTTATTTGTCTGAGGAATCTGTACCTTGGCCTGGGAAGACGTGGGTTCTCCAGGTCAATCTGATCAATTTCCAATAATGAAAGGGCAACAAATGGCATTTTCTGATTAAGGCAGAATATCGTGGTCCAAGATGCAGGTCTAGTCTGAAATCACTGATGCACATCGCCGCAAAATTCTCTATAGCATGGTATCAATGACCAACTTGTAGCTATAACTCTCCTCAAATTGAGAATGCTCTCAAGACTTCATCTGACTAAGATTGAAGTGATTTTTAAGAATTTTTTAAATGTTTATTTATTTTTGAGACAATGCGAGAGACAGAGTGCAGGCAGTGGAGGGGCAGACAGAGGGAGACAAAGAATCTGAAGCAGGCTCCAGCCTCTGAGCTGTCAGCCCAGAGCCCAACGCGGGGCTCAAGCTCACAAACCATGACATCATGACCTGAGCTGAAGTCAGACGCTTAACCAACTGAGCCACTCAGGCGCCCCTAAGATTGAAGTGATTTTAATAGACTGAAGGAAAAGCATTAGAGAGGAAACCAAAAGTGGGGTGAAGAATGAAGAGAGTTCTTTTACCTGATTTGCTCCTATCATGAGCAAAGCCCTAGGCTCAGGCTTCCATAGGTACATCCAACTGTGGTTGGTTCCTGAACTTTCTGCTGGCCATTATGGGATTTGCACTCATCACATTCAAGCCAAATTCTTTGAGAGCCCATTTTGATGGACTGGCAGGTGGCAGCTGGAATAAAAAAAAATGTGTCTGTCTTTGCATCAGATCCCTGGAGATTTTCTTCTTTCTCCTGGCAGTGGTTGCTGAATACACCTATAATTCTTCTGGAGAGGTTATCATGGAGAGCTTTCTAGTCCCTGATGTAGTAAGCTTCCTCAGCAGTAACGTCAACATATAAATAAATAATCACAAATAATGATCTTTGAGATCTTTTTTTCTCCTCTGCAATAAAAAAAATAGCCAAGTGGATACCTACTATGTGCCAGATACTCTTCTAAGCACCTCGATATATATTCCCTCACTTATTTCATCCTTATAACAGCTTTATGGGGTAGCTGTATCTCCATGATCCCCCATCTACAATGTGGAAATACCAAAGTCTTGAAAAAGGAAGACTTTTTTTTGAAACTCTTTTAGTAAAAAAAAGTCTGATCTAAACTGAGAGTTCATAGTCTACTCAGTTTAATAGTCTGTTTAGTCTATTATATAGTCTTAATTTAACCCACCTAGGTTTCATTGCAGAAATATTAATGCGATTGATTAGTGGGTAATGGGTCTTGCACCAGACCCCACTGAAAGTGGTTATAAAATATAAAACTTATTATTTTTCTAAAGTCAAGAAATTTGAACAATTTATTTATTTTATTATTAATTTTTGTTGTTGTTGTTTGAGAGACAGAGAACCAGTGGGGGAGAGGGGCAGAGGGAGAGAGAGGGAGAATCTTCAACAGGTTCCATGCTCAGTGCAGAGCCTGACACAGGGCTTGATCCCATGACCCTGGGATCATGACCTGCCCTGAAATCAAGAGTTGGACACTCAACCAACTGAGCCACCCAGGCACCCCAAGAAATTCTGAATTTTAAAATACATCTGTACTGGGACGCCTGGGTGGCTCAGTTGGTTGAGCATCTAACTCTTGGTTTTGGCTCAGGTCATGATCTCATGATTCATGAGTTCGAGCCCTACATCAGGCTCTGCGGTGACAGTATGGAGACTGCTTGGGATTCTCTCTCTCCCTCTCTTTCTGCCCTTCCCCTGCTCACTCTGTCTCTCTCTCTCTCTCTCTCTCTCTCTCAAAATAAATAAACTTAAAAATTTTTAAATACATCTGTACTCAAAGATTTTAGTTTAGAGATTCTGGGCTTGTTCTATGATGGTCCTTGTTCTCTAAAGAAGAAACTGAGGCATAGTTAGTAACAAGTTCAAAATCACAGGTGGTAGGGCCAAGTTGAAAAGCAGACAGTTAGGCTTCAGACCCAAGTTCTTGACTCCTGAGAAAAAGGTGTCTTTATTACGGTGCCTTTATGCTTCCTTATCTTCCCCTCAGTGATGTCAAAGCAAATGACCCCACTACTTGGAAATTGCTTGTAGACTTTGCTCTTCAGCCAAAGCCAGGCCTATACAACAAGGCCAGTGACAAAATGGATGGACCTATGTGGGACATAAATATCTTATTAGAAGAATATCTTCCCGTTAGAAATGTGAAGTGACAATAGAAGAACAGGACCTTCAAAGTCCAGAAGAGAGAGGCCATGGAAGGCAGCCAGTAAAATGGCGAGCCCCTACAGGAGTCTAATGAATGGCACGTCTCCTATCTCCACTGGACACTGTTGAAACAAAGGGTCAGACAATTTCATGGCAAGCTGCTTAATATTCAGAAATTGAGGTCTTTTCTATTTCTTTGAAGCCTGGATATGTCAGCTCCAATTGTAAGTTTATTGATGAATAAAGCAAGGGAAAAGGCACTTTGTACTTTTCAGGCAAAACAGTGCTTTCCATGGCTGTGGCCTCTGCTCACCTGGAATTTAATTGTGTTAAAAAGTCATGGCCCTGAGTTGTCACTTTTTGTTCAAAAAGCTGATCTTTCCTTTGCTCAAGCTTTTGAACTATAAGATTGGAGACTCCCCATCAGGGAGTCAAAGATGAAGTCACTTAAAAATAGTCTGTCCGTCACCAAGGGCTTTCCATTTGATTGCATGAGAGTCTTTCATCCCATCTGTGTCTGTCTGTCCCTACTGCTGCCACCCTAGACAGGTTCCTCATGGTCTCCCAGGATCCACCCCAGGCCTCTCTGAAATCCACGCTCCAATTGGCACCCAGTCTTCCTGCTGAGATGCAAATCTGTGAAGGACCCTCCCCACCCTGACCAAGGCCCTTCAGTGGTGCCCCTTGTGTGTGTCCACAAGACCTTGTCTGATTTGGTTTTCCCTACTCCAATCCCTGCCAGCCCTCAGTTCCTATAGCAACCCGGCTCTTTCCTGCCCAGCATCTCCAGCACACGCTATTACTTTGCCCTGGAATTCTGTTATCCCCTTCCTTGTCTTAATGCCTATGTTTCCTTCAGAGCTTAGCTTAATGTTGGCTTCCTGGAGAAAGCTGCTCTGACCCTGGCAAGTCCCCTAAGTAGGCTTATGCAGCCGGTGGACCTCACCTCTTCACAGCACTGCTCATAAGCCATCATTCGATTGAGATCAGATTCCCTCATAATGTATCAGGAAAGCTTTCTTCCTTCTTCCCTCCTTCCCATCCTTCCTTCTATTTTTTTTTCTCTGTTTCCCCCTGACTCTAATATGCCCAGTGCCTAGCACATAATTGGTACTCAGTAAAATATTTTAGACTTAATGGATGACACAGAGAATGAAGATGACCCAGAAAGCTTGTCTTTTTGGCCTTGGTGACTGGGCTTCTGTATTTCATGGGCCCTTACAAGTAAAACAAAGGAGATTTGTCCCTCCTCTGAGAGTCTATGATGCTCAAAGAAGTTAGCAAAGTGTGATGTCATCTTTTTCCAAAAGTATATCACAATTTCCTTTTCTCTCTTTTTGCTTCTCATTCTTAAAGGAATATATTCTAATTGAAGGATTTGGAGATATTTAGAATAACCCTCTGTTGTAGGGAGGTAGGGCAGGGAAGCTAGGGAGAAAGGAAAAATAATCATCCATAATCTCAATACCCAGAGATAACCCCTCCTGAAATTTTGTGAAATCTTCTTTGAGTCCACAAACACACACACACACACACACATGCACACATACATGGTCATATTGTACAAACCATACATACTGTAACATACTACAGTATTTACACTGGTCATTTAGAATTCTTCTAAGACATAATCCTTAATAACTGTATCATTTTCTAATCCATGGTCATATGGATTGACCATGATTTATTTAGTCAATTTAAGCTTTAGACATTTAGACTATTAATCACTAAATAATAGGAGATAATGCTATTTCCTTAGTGAATTTCCTTATTGTTATATTTTTGTGCATCCATAATTATTTCCCTAACATAAATTCCTAAAAGTGAAATGCTTGGTGAAAAGAATTACCAAATTTTTAAGGCTTTTGGTACATGCTACCATATTGTTTTCCAGATACTTTGAACAATATAACAGCAGCTAGGCATTATTATTTCAAAATTGTTTCCGTCAACTGAGTAGATAAATATTGGTTTCTCCTTGTCTTTATTTATATTTCTTTCTTATAGTTCATACAGTTGAGCTATTTTTTTGGTCATTTATATTTCACATTATTATTATTGGTCATTTGTATTTTATTTTATTATTTATTTTATTTTATTATGTATTTGTATTTCATTATGTATTATTTTATTATGTATTTCATTTATTATGTATTTTATTATTATTGGTAATTTGTATTTCTTCTTTTGTTAATGCCTGCAAATGACTATTGCCTATTTTTCTATCATGATTTCAAATTTAAATAGAAGAAATTGAAAGTGAGCGATGGCCGAATTTAGACCTTCATGAAAATCCAATCAACAAACATTTATCGTCACCTTTTTGCATGGTGCTCTTTATTCTTGGATAAACTGTGTCAGGAGATGGTACCAGTAAAGAAGATCCTGCCATGAGATTTGTTTGAGACTTAAATTTACTCAGAGGATGAGGCAGATTATCAATAAAATATACAGTGCTTATAATACAGAAATACAAATAAAGAGGAGTTTTGATATAAGACATTATATTAGCTCAGATAATTTCTTTATATTTGTGGATGATTAACTTAGAAGTCGTGTGGGAAAAGGGGAATTCTCAGCTACCTTGCTTGGCTGCCACTCTTGACAGTGAATGTGTGACTCCAGGTCGGCACTCCTGCTTGAAGTATATGGTCTCTCTGGAGAGCCTCTGAATGTTGTGTGAAAATGGAAGAGGTGTGACCAATTCCTTACACTATGAACAGATTGGAAATACCGTTGCTTAGCAATTGCTCTCTCCTAAGTACCCACCGGAAGAGGAAACTATATAAGGGAGGGTTTGCATGATGTGGGTGGAGTCAGATTGATCTTCTGCATTCTGGCCTCAGCACTGACCACTATATGACCCTGGCAGATCACAGACTCTCATCTGTCAAAAGAAGCTTTCTGATGCCATGTTTCAGGCTTGGACACAAAACTAGATTAAATATGTATGGAAAGTGCTTGTTATACATTTGGCATTAAAAAACCTGGTAGTCCTCATTAAAGAATAACTCTCTGTGAATTAGGGGTTGGGTTGGGTTATATATGCCAACAAACACAATACTTTTGCAAAAAGAAGCTAATGGAGAAGACTATCAATAAAATACTAATTGGTTCCTAACAGTACTAAGATTAAAAAGATTCAAACTTTTTGGTGAACAAATAGAAACTCTTCTTTTAACTTAAACGTGAATAATTTATTTTCCATTCACTAGTAGAATAGATCTTGCTAATTTTTGGAAAGAATGATTGGAACAGAGCTATACTCATGATACTCATGGTTTTTCCAGGCTCCTTGGTTACTGAGTTTTGTCAAGGAAAACAGATTACACATCCTCCTGTGAACACTGACATAGTAACGTTTATATATTTACTCTACTGCTTCTCTCTACCTCTTACTTCCACCTAATGATGGCCATGTAAGTAGACAGTCAGATATTATGTGTCACACTTCTGTATCGAATAAAAGAATTTTGCCATTCACCCTTGAGTCTTTGCTGCCTTGAATGGTGTCTAGCCCATCGTTCATGGTCCTTAGAGTTAGATGGCTGGATAATGATAATAATAAACAAGTAATATTTTTGAGGGTTTCCAAGATGGCAGGCACTTTTGACATGGATTTAAGGTAGTTATAATATCAGTTATGCAGATAAAGAAACTGAAGCTTGGAGCAATGAGGGAATTTGTCCAAGGTTCACGTAATGGCAGAGCCAAAACTCAAATCTAGGGCTAATATCCAAATCCATCTTCTTAACTACAGCACTCTACTGCTCCAGCAAACAGATAAAAAAGCTCTATAATAAAGGAATAAATTCACAGAGCTTTTTATGGGTGGGTTTGGGACTAAATATGTTAGGACTACTTGAGCTTTCTTGCCTACCTTTCCTGTGCTCTATTCTGTCTGGTGGTGAGGACAGACTGAACTGCCATACCTAGAAATCATTTTTGTTCTACCTATTCTTTGACTTTTTTTTATTTTATGCCTTTTTCTGGCTTAAAACAGTATTTCTTTGGTATTCCATTTTATCTCCTCTGTTGGCTTTTCAGCTATCCCTTCTTTTTTATGTTGTTAGTGGTTGCTCTAGAGGTGTGTCATCCAACAGGCTAGCCATTAGCTCCATTAGCACCTGAAATGTGGCTACAATAACTGAGATGTGCTCATTGTTTAAAATATACACTATGGGGTGCCTGCATGGTTCAGTCAGTTGAGTGTCCAATTCTTGATTTTGGCTCAGGTCATGATCTTGTGGTATGTGGGCTTGAGTTCCACATAAGGCTCTGAGCTGACAGCCATGGAGCCTGCTTGTGATTCTCTTTCCTTTTCTCTCTGCCCCTTCCTCTCTCTCTGTCTCTCTGTCTCTCTCAAAAATAAATAAACATTAAAAAATAAAATACACACTAACTTCTCAAAAATTAGTATAAGCAAAGGATGTAAAATATCTCACTAATAATTTTTATGTGACTACATGTTGAAATGATAGTATTTTGAAGATATTGACTTAAATAAAATATCAAAATAAACATTCTATTTATCATATGGTTTTAATGTGGCTTCCTGAAAATTTAAAATGACATAGGTGTCTTGTGCTTGTTTGTATTCTGTTTCTATTAGACAGTATGCTGCTCTAGGGATTATAGCATGCATCTGTAAGAAGCTTGCACTAGTACATGTCCATTTAATCCCTTCCATTCTTTATTCTACAATATGCATTTAAAATCTACATATGTTATAAACCTCATAATACATTGTCATAATTTTTTGCTTAAACATATATTAAGACCTGTGAAGTTTCAGAGATATCACCCTCCTTGCAAGCTAATAAATTAACCTGTTATTATTTCATGAAAGCTGGCAGAAGACATGAAACTTCTGGGTCAGAGATACAGGGCTTTATTACTCACAGTATAATGAGCAGTATGAAAATCAGCATATTTACATTGATTCCTCCCACTCCCAAGTCTCACATGGGCAGTGTGGTGGGCCGAGATGGATGCAATACATATAAAGGGTTTGTGATGCAGCCAGGGAACCCATGGTCAAGGGCCTGGAACTTTTGGGACAAGAGGTAAACATTCTAAAAAACATAAAAAACAGAAAACAAAAGCCAGTCTTCCTACTGCTGGTAAATGAGCAGTTCTCCAGTATCCATGGCTATAGCCGTGACCTACTTACTGGCTGTTTTGCTTAGCAACATTAGTTATTCCTTATTAGATATTAGATATTAGGTATTATTAGATATTATTAGACAGATAAGCCTTGAAATCTGGTATATGCAGCAGGAACTTTCACAGACTCTCACAGCCTACCACAGATTGCCTCTTCCAATAACAGTCAATTGTCTTTGAAAGAAATGAAGAAATGAGAAAACAAATCTTTCCTATTTATCCACATATTTGACATTTTAGTTGTTCTTTCTTTTGTGAAAATCCTACATTCCATCTATTATTATTTCCTTTCAAACTGAAGAACTTTTAGTATTTCCTGAAATGCAGATCTTTTCTGGTAATGAATTCTCTCAGCTTTTATTTATCTGTAAATGTCTTTATTTCATCCTTTTTCTTTTAAGATTTTATTTTTAAGTAATCTCTGCATACAACATGGGGCTCAAACCCACAACCCCGAGACCAAGAGTTGTATTCTCTACCAACTGAGCCATCCAGATGCCCCTGTAATGTTTCTTTTACTCTGAATGCACTTAAGGTTTCCTATCTTTGATTCTCACCAATTTGACTTGTTATGGTTTTATCTATGTTTATCCTGGTTGGAGTTCTTTGAGCCTCTTGGAGCTTCAAGTTAGATTACTTAAAATTTGGAAAAAGTTAGGGCATTAGTTCTTTAAATTTGTTTTCTTCTCTCCTGTCTTTTTGGGACTTTGATCACTTACATGTTAGACCGTTTGGTATTATCACACAGATCAGTGAGGCTCTATTCATTTTTTCCATCTTATTTATCTCTGTTTCAGTTAAGAAAGTTTCTACTTGAAGTTCAAAATCTACTATTTTTTATTTTCAATAATATATTTTCCAGTTCTAAAATTTCCATGTGGCTTCTCAGTTCCATTTCTCAGCTGAGACTACCTTGTTACTCTCATTATGTTAATCTTCTCCTTAAAGTCCTTAATTATATTTATAATAGCTGTTTTTAAGTCCTTCTGAGCTACTTTTAGTATAGGAGTCATTTCTAAGTGTTTCTGTTAACTGATAATGAGTTACATTTTCCTGCTCCTTTACAGTTTTAAGTTACTTTCCAATCTATGCTGGACATTGTAGATACTATATGTTGAGAGTTTGAATTACATTGACTTCCTTCAAATAATATTGAAGCTGCTAACAAAAAATTATTGAGCAAGTAACCCACTGAAGCTCAGCTTGATCAAGTCAAAATCTGATTTTAGACTTTTTTAGGGTGGGCTTGGGTGGCTAGAGAGGTTCTATCTCTGGTACGTGTCTTCTTTTAGGATTTCAGTTGGATTCCAATAGTATCTCCATGCTGGCAGGTGAAACTCTATTATTTCCCAACACACTGAGACCTCCAGAATCTCTATCAGTTCTCAAACTCTTCTTAGTTTTTCTTTGTCAGGCTTTGTAAAATTTTGCCCTGTATGTGTACAATAGCATTCGGGCAAAAAGTTAAGAGGACCCCATGAAAATCTAGTTACCTCAGCATCCCCTGATTTCTGCTGTTCTGAGTATTGCTGTCTTGTGCCACAGTTTAGAAAGTACTCTGCTTCCTCCCCAACAGAAAACTAAGGCAATGGGATCATATCTGTGTTTCCCTTGTTTCAAGCACCATAACCTCATGGTGCCTACTGTCCTATTCCTGAAGATAATTGTTTCATATATTTTATCTAGCTTTACAGTTGTTTAGGGAAGTGGGTAAATTTTATGCTTATTATTCCCTCCATGCAAAAAGTCCCTAGAAACTTTGGAAGGTTGGTTTATTTATATCTGAGTCTACCTGACATCCAAGCTGTTGCACTTTCCCCTATATAGTAGCTCCAGGATGGTAGGTTCCATATCTTAGTAAATTTTTAAAAACCAGGGGCCAATATATGAAAATTCCACAGGTAACATCATACTCAGAGGTGGAAGACAGCTTTTTACTGAAGATGAGGAACAAGACATGGATTCCCACTTTTAAACACTTCTATTCAACCAAGTACCAGAACTTCTAGCTATAGTAATTAGGCTAAATGATAAAAGTCATTTAAATTCAAAAGGTTGGAGTAAAATTATCTCTGTTCACAGGTGATATTCTTATATCTATAAAACTCTAAAAATTCCACACAAAAATATCCCCTTCAAATTGATACAGCTAATAAATGAATTCAGCAAAGTTACAGGATACAAATCAACACACAAATATCAGTTGCATTTCTAGACACTAACAGTAAATGATCTGAAAAGTAAATTAAAAATTAATTGCATTTACAGCAGTATAAAAAGAATGAAATACTTAGGAATAAATTTGACCAAGGAAATGAAAGACTTGTATGCGGAAAACTTCATAACATTTTCAAAAGAAATTAAAGAAAATGGAAAGAAATTAAATAAATGGAAAGACATCTTATGTTCATGTATTAAAAGACTTAATATTGCTAAAATGCCAGTACAACCCAAAGGGAGTTACAGATTTCATGCAATCCCTATAAAAATCCCAATGACACGTTTGGCAGAAATAGAAGGCCCATCCTAAAATTCATATGGAATCTCAAGAGATCTAAATAGCCCAAACAATCTTGAAAAGGAAGAACAAAGCTAAAGGAGTCATATTTTCTGGTTTTAAAATTTACTTTGAAGCTACAGTAATCAAAGCAATGTGATACTAGCATAAAGACAGACATATAGACCAATGGAATAGGATAGAGAGCACAGAAATAACACCTCATACATAGTGAATTTTGACAGGAGTGCCCAGATTGGTCATAGGGAAATGGCAGGGTTTTCAACCTGTGGTGCTGGAAAAAAACAGATATCTACATGCAAAAGAATGAAGGTGGACACTTACCTTACAACCTATAGAAAAATCAAGTAAAAGTGGATCAAAGACTTAAATGTAAGAACAGAAACTATAAAGCTCTTAGAAGAAAACATGAGGAGAATCTTCATGACATAGGATTTGGCAATGGTTTATTGGATATGCCACCAAAAACATGGGTAAGAAAATTAACGTTAGAAAAATAGAATTCATCAAAATTAAAAACATTGTGTATCAAAGTACAATAACAATAGAATGAAAAGACAACACAGAATGGGAGAAAATATTTTCAAATCATATATCTGGTAAGGGATTAATATCTAAAATATATAAAGAACTCCAAAAACTCAACACAAAACAAACACACCAATTTAAACAAGGACAAAGGACTTGAATTGGTGTTTCTCCAAAGAAGATCTATGCTACATGAGAAGATGCTCGTCATCGTTAGTCATCAGGAAAATTTAGGTCAAAACTACAGTGAGATACCACTTCACACATGTTAGGATGACTATTATATATATATAAAAAAAAGTGATACAATGGAAAATAACAAGTGTTGGTGAAGATATTCAGAAATTTGGACCCTTATGCATGCTGGTGGGAATGTAACACAATGCAGCTGCTGTGGAAAACAGTTTGGTAGTTCTTCAAAAAGTTAAACATAGAGTTACCATATGATCCAGTGAAGCCACTCATAGGTATACAGCCAAGTGAATTGAAGGCAGGGATTGAAACAAATAGTTGTATATCAATGTTTATAGCAGCATTATTCACAATAGCGGAAAGGTGGAAGCAACCCACATGTCTATTAACAAAAGAATAGCTAGACAAACAGGCATATACATGGAATAGAATGTGATTCAGCCTTAAAAATAAAGGAAATTCTGACACAAGCTACAACATGGATGAACCTTGAAAACATGCTGAGTGAAATAAGCCAGACACAAAAGGACAAATATATGATTTAACTTACATGGATCTCCTGGATAGGTAAATTCATAGAGACTGAACATAGAACAGAGGTTCCCAGTGGTCTGGGGAGGGAGAAATGGGAACCTACTGTTTAATGGGTACAGAATGTCTGTTTGGAGGGCTGAAAAATTCTGGAATAGTGGTTATGGTTGCATAACATTGTAAATGTACTTGATGCCACTTAATTGTACACTTAAAGATGTAAATGGTTTTAAAAAACTAGTGTTGATAGGTTTTTATTTTGTGATAAATGACATTAGAAAAAAACCCCAGGCACCTGGGTGGCTCAGTCTGTTAAGCATCCGACTTTGGCTCAGGTCATGACCTCATAGTTTGTGGGTTCAAGCCCTGCATTGGGCTCTGTACTGATAGCTCAGAGCCTAGAACCTGCTTCAGATTCTGTTTCTCCCTCTCTCTCTGCCCCTCCCCCATTTGCGCTCTGTCTCTCTCTCTCAAAAATAAATATTTAAAAAATTTTTTTAAAAAGAAAAAAACCTCAAATTATCCATTCTTGCTATAAATTATTTTTACAGAAAGGACATTTTAATACCAAAAAGAAAGAAAGAAAGAAAGAAAGAAAGAAAGAAAGAAAGGCACATTCTCAGATTAAAACAAGAGTTCTTTACAATCAAGACAGTTGGTGACCTCACACTGACTTGACATTATTCTTATTCTGCTTGGGCCTAGAAAAAAAATGTTTCTTGTACTTCCTCATGCCTGTGGGTAGGTATATCAGCATCATTGCCCATCACCTCCAAAAGGGTTTTTGAGCTGAGTTGACAACACCAGGGTGATTTTATAGTGGCATAGAGCCAGAGTGATCCTGTACAACACCTGAATTCTTTACATTATTCCTGGAATATATACTATACACATTTTATGCTTAAATGTTTATATGTGATTTTCACAATACTGTAATCAGCTGTGATAGGCAGTGAAGGAAGGATATTCAAGAGGTATATTTCTATACCATTTGTGTGTTTTATGGTGAGCCCCATAGCACTGGTGCAATTTAAAAAGAACATTTGAAAACAGTGTTCAACTAGTCAGTGCAAGTTGAGATTGTTAACTTTCACTTTTAATATCATTTCCTCAACCTGTAAGAATATCTACAGGGGCTTCAAAGTCTGCTTCCTGTTGTAGGAGCGCCAGTTTTGGGTTTCTCTGATTTTGACACTTTCAGTAGCGAGAGGAACTTCTAAAGTGATCATCTCTTTTGATTTTTGTTAAGAGGGGGATGTTTTGCCTCTATAGTGAGTTGTCTTTGGAAGATGAACATAAGATGTTAAAACTGACCTGTCAGGAAATGAATAAGTCACCATGTCTTTGTTAAAATGTAAATTGTGGAAATACATAAATATCTACTCCTCTGTTGAACAGAAGAAATACAACTCTCATGAGCATACCTTAGCATTTGAATTTTCCTCAAGGACAGAGCTTCAGACAGAGAAAAGGAAGAACTCATACATGGAAGCAACATTCATACTTTATTAGCTTAACCTCAAGTGTGACCATGGCGTGGCCCTTTAGGAAGAAAGGCACAGATACGGAACTACTGAAATTTGGTTGGCTCTGGATCTTACCTCCTAGACTTTCCCTCCCTGGAGACAGAGAGGCCTGTTTGTATTCTGTATTTTTATTTAGAGGGTCAGTTGGAACAAGGAAGAGAAGCTCAAACAAACTGCTCTCTACTGCCTTTTTTTGCACTAGTTTTTATATCTGAGACTAAAGACTCCATTTAATTCAAAGTGGGAACAGATTTTCAAATGTCAGGGACAGCTGTGGAGTGATTCTCTCAAAGTCCCAGGGCTCAAAATACTTGTCAGGCCTGGAGAACAAGGAGAAAGAAACTGTCCTCCAGCTGTTCAAATAGAAATCATAAAAATTGTTGCCTACAAAAGATTCCCTTTAAAGCCAGCCATTCCTCTCCTCCCCACCAACCCTACCAACTCTCCGGTGGAGAGCTTCTTTATGCCTCTTTATTTCCACTCATCCCAGTTTTCATGCTGCACCCTTAGAACCTGTGCTTGACTCTTATCTCTCTCTTTCCTCCTTTGGCTGTGTGGTATGGGGAAAGAGCATGAGCTTGGAAAGGACATGTCGTGGCATACACAGCCTGATCTGCCTGCCTTGTGGTATCTTCACCTCACTGAGCCTCAGTGTCCTCACATGTGTCATGGGGATGATGGCTTTTATTTCCTGTAGTGTTGGTGATTAAATGAAGTAGTCCATGAAAAAGCTTCTGCTGTAAATTGGACATTGAGTAAGTGTGAACAAAAAAACCCCAAATCAGAAACCCAAGCCTCCCCTCACCCTTTTCGCATCATTTCTCAGCCTCATCCCTCCTTTACTATGCTCACTCCTTAGCCAGGGGCCTGTGTCCCCTCCCACCTGAGATAGTGGGATAGCTTCCCACCTGGTGTCCCTGCCTACAGTCTCTTTTTCCAAGCCCTCTTCTGTGTCATGGAGACAAGGAGTTCTGAACCCCACTAGACATTTGTCTTCTTATGCACAGAAACTTTTGTGTGTCCTTTTCTATCCTCAGGATGGTACCAAGTTTATTGGTCTAATATTATTGGCTCTTATAGTTAATTTTCCCAAAGTAGCTCCAACTTTTCCTTTCTCCACTTTCCTGTCTAACCTCCCTATTCATGCCAACCATTTGTCTTCTGTCCCCTTCCATGTAGACCACGTAGGTTCCCACCTCCACCCCTTGTCCTTCCCAGTCTTTGACTTCATCTCCTTTTCTCTATTTCAAAGATACTTCTCCATGAACTTGTCTCAACTACCTGGGTGTTGGGTGATGTCTCTCCTCTGATGTCTGTTGCACTATCTCACCATCCCAATGACATTTACTGAAGAGTGTGTTCTATTTTACATAGGGTCTGTCTCCTCATCTGGACTTAGAGCTCCTTGAGGAACTGTCAAATATAACATTAGACCTTTGAAATCTAGAAGAGTGCTCTTCACAAGACCAATAAATCTGAATTTCTGAAGAACATCAAAATAGGATGTACAGAAAGAAGGTTCCCCTGATCCCCCTGCCCTTAGCCCCCTTTCCATTCATGTATTTCTGTCTTGAATAATTGCTCACATTATTTGAGCATGAGCTTTAATATTAATTTATTCTTTAAAATTTTTATTTTATTAAGCATCTACTAAGTGTTAGGCACCATGGTAAGCACTGGAGGTACAATTGTGAAGAAAGCTTTTCCTAAGTCTGTTTGCTTATAGAAGCCTGATTTCAACTCACTTCTTAAGAATTTGGGGAAGGGCAGGGGTAAATTCAAGTTTTGTAGAGCCAAAAGCCCTTACCATCTTTGGATCCTCTTGAAGAAGAAGTAATAAAAAATTGCAAATACAAATGCATGTTTAAATTAAAGATTTAAAATGATAAAAGAAATAATATATTATTAAATTTAAAATCATTAAATTAAAATGTTGACAAGTATCACAAACATGGCAAAAATAAAAATAACATTTTTTTTTAATTTTTTTTTCAACGTTTTTTATTTATTTTTGGGACAGAGAGAGACAGACAGAGCATGAACGGGGGAGGGGCAGAGAGAGGGAGACACAGAATCGGAAACAGGCTCCAGGCTCTGAGCCATCAGCCCAGAGCCGGACGCGGGGCTCGAACTCACGGACCGCGAGATCGTGACCTGGCTGAAGTCGGACGCTTAACCGACTGCGCCACCCAGGCGCCCCTAAAAATAACATTTTAATTAATTAGCTCTCTGACTCTCCTTTAAGTACTTGTTTCTCCTAGAGTTTTTTGGTTTCAGTCTCCTCAGATGGCACTTTTGTAATATTTTCCTATAAAGAGATGAGGAGGATGATTCAGTCTTTCCTTTAGCGTTGTTGGTTGTTTTTTGTTTTTTGTTTTTTTTAATTATTGATAGTTTACCAAAGAAAAGATTAGTTTCCAAGTTTGTTTTTTGGCTGATTTTTAGAATTAGTGTCATATTTGGAAAAGCATCTACTGAGTTTTTTTCATATAATACTGTAAGATTCAAGGACTTTTCAATGTTTTTAATATACTGATTAATCTCTAAAAATATCTGTGACTTAGCAACACTCATAAACTATTTTGTCACCACGGTTCTCATTCAGTGACTTCTTATAAGTTTTAGGTTATAGTTGGTCATATCCATGATTTGTGCCAAATCAGTAAGAGTTCATTCTTTTTCAATTTTTCTATGGGACTTATTCCTCTTCCTTAACTGGAATATCAAACAACCCAAAGAGCCCATTCCTTACTTTCACTCACAGTGTATTTCTTTCTCTTAATGAATTACTACTTTGGGTTTAATATAAAGAATTTTTTTTTTTTTTGCTACAGCTTGCTTCTCAATATTATAAGAAACCTCACTAAATACATTGCTCATTTTTATAACTTTCATATTTCATTCATTTTTGGTTGGATTTTTCTCTTAACATTTTAATATATAAATTTAATAATTACCAAAATAAATATCCCTTTTCTATATCCAAATTTGGACTTTGGTTTTTCACTTGTTTCATTGATATATTTTAAAACCTCTTGCCACTTTGCAAGTAAAACAGTGTCTTCAAGCTTTATCAAAACATTGTTTTCTTTTCAAAAAGAAAACAAAAGAGACTGATTTGTTTATAATTGTATTTGTCTAATCCTCCAGTATATATCTGTCCAAGAGAGCTTCCATTTTGACTAGGTGCCTATAAGAATTGAACCCTTCACTCACAGTTTTAAATGTCTGATGATTGGAAACATTTTCCACAGATTCCATTTCAAACCTTGTTTCTCTCCCATGACTCACATACTTCTATTTGGTGCTGGGGAGACTGCATAAGGCACCATCCTGTAGGCCTGAACCTTCTACTCAGTGCCAGCAGGTCAATAGAGTGGGTGGTGAGAGCATTCTTGATGCAGTTCCTACTCCAGGGCCATCCATAGTAACTCCATACGTGCACATGACTGGAAACCACAAAAATATCCTGCTCGTGGCCAAAAAAAAAAACAAAACAAAAAACAAAATAGATGCTCAATTTAATCTCCCCTTAGCACCATTCCCCAAATGCCTTTGACCCCTTCACATGACCCATCAGGAAAGTAAGTGTAATGGAGAGTTGGTCAGAGTGGTTTTAACCAATCCCAGGCTGATAAATTTTACAAATTATTACCTGCAACACACACTGTGGAAGCCCCTCTTAGGTGTTGGAAGGGACCATGAAAGTGAGGGTCCTAGAGCCCATTTCACTGACTTCATGATAAGTCTATTTGGCAAAGGATAGGTGTTGCCCTCTGCTGACTTCCAGGAACTTGAGTCCTTTACAACAGTGCTTCTCAGATTGAGATCCATGGACCAGAAATATCAGAGTCACTTGGGCCTCTAGGAATGCAAATTCTTGCACTCCACCCTAGGCCTACCGAATTAGAATTGACGTCTTTGGGTGGTTCTGCTGCAGGCTAAAAGCTTGAGAACCATTGCTTTAGAATTATGCTATCTAATATGGTAGCCATATTACCATGGTAGATATGGTAGCCATATCTAATATGGTAGGTATGTGGCTATTAAAATCAGTAAAAACTAAATAAAACTAAAAATTTATAGCACTATTGGACAGTGCTGAAATCAAACATTTCCATCATCACAGAAGCTTCTATTGAACAGTGCTGCTTTAAATTATACGTCATGTAGGTTTGCTCATATCCTGACTCCCACCCACATAGGGCACATTGTATATCTCAACTGTAGCATTTACACACTGTATCAGCATTATTTATTTATGTGTGTACTTCTCCATCTGTAAAGTGAGTGAGTTCCAGGCCTCTGCATTATTCATCTTTATGTCCACAGAGCCTGGCCTGGAGTCTAGTACATACTGATTGCGAAACAAATGTTTTTATAATAAACAAATAAGTGAAATATACCAAGATAAACTATTCTTCTGGAAGGATGGAGACATTTTTCTATGTTTCTTCTGTAATTCTAATTTGTGTGTCTATCTTATTTTACATGAGAAAGCTCTAAATTTATTATGAGTACTTTGATTTGGAGAGGACTAAATCTACTTTCATTTGAGAAAGGGCACTGGCCTTAAGTTTACACTTTTACTCGAAGGGTAAATGGGAATGTCCTTTATTTGCTGAGTCTGACTAATTTGGAGACACACTCTTCAGTGAAATAATCTTCTTTTTTTCCCCCCAGAAATCCCAGGCTGTTCTTGAAATAAATAACACAGGATGGGAAAAACATTGATAATACTGCCATTCAGTCAATAACACTAAGATAAGAGCCAAATTATTCCACCTACTTAAATCATTTTTATCTAGCTCACGAAAGGAAGATAATTTAATTTCAGGAGATTGGAAACATTGATTGAGCTGTGAGTCCCTAAGGCATTTATTAGACAAATGAGACCAGTGAAAAAGAAATGTGTTTTTCATCTTTAATTTCCATAAGAGATTTATAGTCAAACTCGGGAGAGTTGATTTTTAAAACATAACATTTCCCCCCACAATTGACATCCACAGGACATTGTAGATGAAGATGTAGCAGAGGAGCTGATGGAAGGTGGCTCTTGGGTTTTATGCTGTATCATCTCCTCTCAAACCTGCAGTCTTTGTTCTGAAGCCAAAGGCTACAAAACCAAGGAGCAGCTATCACTCCCATCTATTGCTTTTTGAATTGCACAGACCTTCAACAGATTAATTATAACTATTATTACAGGGCACACCAGCTACACATGATTATTTCTATCTAGGATGAAACAGATGCAAAATTTTTAAAAATTCAGTTCTAATACCCATCTCAATTTGGGCTTAGTGGAGATGAGAACAGAGAAGAATTTGTTTCAGTGCACTCAGCCTTTTTCAGATCCTAACTGTAATAAATAAAACAAATGATCCTATAGAATCAGTCACCTCCTTCCTCCCCACGAGGTTGTATTCATGCCAATCTAGCCATTTCTTCACAGAAACCTCAGCCCATCCACCATTTTGACAATTCTAGCTGTGGTTGTCTATATTTGCTTGCACCAAAGGTGAGGCATCCTCATCAGGGTAAGGAAGATTGGCAGTGGGGGAGGGAAGAGAATCCCATGCAATTCCAGACTGGACCCAGCATGTGCTCTAAAGAGAGGAGGATGCATTGGCTGAGAGGGGGGGACCCCTGGCCATTACTGCTCAGGTGGGTCACTTCAGCCCTGCTCTTTAAAAGAAAGTTTAGGATTTTCTTCTTTTTTTATATGAATATTTTTCTTATTTTAATACATTTTTACTTATAGTATATAAGAAAATTAAGAAAATTGGAAAATATCTAAAGTATTCAGAATTGGTTTTCTTGTGCTTGGAGTCCTTGGTCAACACCTTCCCTGGTTTTCACTCAGATGTTTCACTGCTGCCAAGTGTGAACAGGGACAGAATAATGAAGTAAGAACCAAGTGTCATGTAGCTCCATTTCTAGGAAGTGAATTCTGACCCCAAAGACAGAGGTCTAGACCCATTCATAGGAGGTGGGAAGGTGTATTGGAAGAATACACATTTTAGGGACAGGTGGACCTGGCTTCAAAGCCCAGCTCTGCCTCTTTAGAAGGTATTAACTGACCTCTCTGAGCCTTAGTTTCACTAGTTATAAATGTTGAAGTAGTGTAATAATAGCTTTTAAAGTTTCTAACTCAAAATATCATACCCCTACTATCTCATTAAACTAAGTTTCCCCCACTGTTCTCTTTATGCACAAATATATCCCAGTAACCCATAGGTCGTGCTATGCTATTTGGCTATTGGTTCACATCTAATTTGTCTTTCTACCCAATCAGATTTTTTCCAAGTGTGGACATGATTTTGTACACAAACACAATTATAATGACTCTTCTGACCAACAGGCCCTCAATCTGGTCTCTGGGCATTCCTGCTTAGCCCTTCTTAGGTTTCTAAGGGGGGTGTCAAAGATGGTTGAATCCCTTTTATCTGCTCCTCCTCATTGAAGCACAATTACAAGCTCTGGAAATAATGCAAGAGATATCCAAAGAAAAACTTTGAATGAGAGAAAAAGATGAATTTGTTAGGGATCCCAGGACTGGAGGAACAACATAGAGGCAGGGTATCTTAAGTTCCCCAGCCAACAAAAGAAAGCCATCCAGACTTGGCATTTTCCATCTCCCATCCTACCAATGGAAAGCAGCCCCAGGAAGCTGATTCCTCCCCCACATTAAAGAGGAGTCCCTCTGACTACCTTCAGTGTGCTCAATACCACTAGCCATTGGGTATCCCACAAACAATAAGCAGACAGGCAAAATATTCTTCCTTGACAGAGAATAGAATCTATGAACTTGGAGACAGAACAATACAATTCACTCAATATGAACAACAGAGAGAAAAATAGCCTGGCATAAATGAACGGAGCACCAGGGAGTATGAGACTCTAAAAAAGATTCAACACTTGTACCATCAGAGTCTGAGAAGTCTGAGACAGTAGGCTGGAAGAGGATTTGAAGAAAAAATGGCTGAAAACTTCCCAAACTGGGCAAAGGGCACAAAGGAACAGATCCATGAAGATGAGAAAACCCCAAACAGGATAAGCCAAAAGAAAGCCATGTCAACATGCCATAATTAAACCTTTGAAAACTAAAGACAAAGAAAATATCTTGAAAGCACATCAAGCAACACATTATCTGTATGTGAACACCAATTCAAATGAGAGTGGACTTCTCTTCAGAGACCTTGGAGGCCAGAAGGAAGTGGCATAATATTTTTAAAGTACTGAAATGAAAAGATGTCAATCACAAATTCTTTATCTGGTAAAAATATCCTTCAGGAATAAAGAAGAAATAAAGACATTCTGAGACAAAAGAGGACTGAAGGAATGTGTTGTTACTGGACCCACCCCTAAAGACTGGTTGAAGGAAATTCTTCATGTAGAAATGATTTAAAAAAAATTATGGATCACCAGAAGAGGAAACAAAGGAAAAAGTAGAAATATAGGTACATGAAATAGATTATTCTTCTCTTCAGGAGTTTTGCAAATTGTGTAGTAAAGATTTTACCTTACCTAAAGAGAAGTCTGGCCTTTGTACTTGGCCCCTGGAGGTAATCTCTAAGTCTTTGGAATGTCCTACCTGACAAGAGTGCTTTTGTTTACCTGGGACCTTGGGTCACATCAGACAGCCTATGCTAAAGGTGATTTATGGCAGGGGGCCTTGGGAACTTGGTATCAGCTCAACTTCTGCAGGAGCTGGAGACTAAGGTCAGCCATCCAGCTTACATAACCAAGTCTCAATAAAATCTCTGGGCCCTAAAACTCAGATGAGCCTTCCTGATTGACAATACTCTGTGAATATTGACATACATCATTACTAGGAGAAGTTAGAGTTCTCCATGACTTCACTGGGAGATAACAACTGGATCCCACACTCACCTGGACACACCTGGACTCCACCCCAAGTACCTCTTTTCTTGGTTGAATTTAATTTGTATCATTTTGCTTCAATAAACACTAACTGTGAGTATAATAGTCTTTAGTATGTTCTGTGAGTCTTTCTAGCAAAATATCAGGTCTCCCACAGTCTTGGAAGTGCCCAAACTAGCAGTTAGTGTAATAAGGAAATGTGGTCTCAGGAACCGGCAAATCTGGAGTCAGTGTCAGAAGTTGGGGACTCCTGGCTGCACAAATCATAGTAGAGGATTGACACAAAAATTATAACACCATCTTATACTCAAGATAATAATATTTAAAAATGAGGAAGGCAGAGAGGCATAAATAGTGCTCAGGTTTCTAAATCTCACTCAAAGTGTCTATATTACTAGCAATCGACTGCTATAAGCCACATATGTATGACACTCAGAGAAACACCACTATAAAAACAAGATAAAGAGATACACTCAAAGACATCAGAAATAAAGATGTAACCCTAACAAGTGTCCATGTAGCCCACAGGAAGAAGGTAAAAGAGAAATAGGAAAACAAGCAAAACAAAAAAGAGAAACAAAGAAAATAAGCAAATAATTAAATGGCAAACTTAAACACTAACATATAAGCATTTACTTTAAGTATATTTTTTTGATAGAGACAGAACATGAGCAGGGGAGGGACAGAGAGAGAGGGAGACACAGCGTCCAAAGCAGGCTCCAGGCTCTGAGCCATCAGCACAGAGCTTGACACAGGGCTCAAACTCACAAACCATAAGATCATGACCTGAGCTGAAGTCGGATGCCCAACCGACTGAGCCACCCAGGTGTCCCTGCATTTACTTTAAGTACAAACGGTCTAAATATATCAGTTAAAAGACAGAGATTGGCAGAGTAGATTAACGAAAAAAAAAATAATGACCAATTTATATGTTGATTCCAAGAAACTCACTTCAAATTCAATGACATAAGTTGAAAATAAAAGGATCAGAAAAATATATTTCATTAAAACATTAATATAGAAATCAGGAGTGGCTACATTACTGTTTGATAAAGTGGACTTCAGAGCAAAAAAAATTACCAGAGAAGAAGACATTACAAAATAATCTACCAAGAAGGCATAATGATAGTAAATATATATGCACCAAAATCAAAGTCTCAAAATACATGAATCAAAACTGATAAAACTGACAAGAGACATAGAAAATTCATAGTTGCAGACCTCAACATTACCTTCTCAGCAACTGACAGAACTAGTGGACAGAAAATCAGTATGGATATAAAATATCTGGACCACACTATCTAATCTACAGAATCTAGTTGCCATATATAGAACATTCCATCCAACAAATAGAAAATACACATTTTTTTAACTCTCATAGAATATTTACTAAGATATATCATAAAACTGGGCCGTGAAATAAAACTCAGCAAATTTAAAAGAAACTATACAGTTCTCTGACCATAATGGAATCAAACTAGAAATCAATAACATAACGACAGCAGGAAAATCCTTAAAATTGGAAAATGGAAATTAAACAAAATGCTTTTAAATAATCCATAGATCAAAGAAGATGTCTCAAAGGAAAAATTTAAAGACACAAAATTGAATGGAAATGAAAATACAAAATACAAAATACAAAAAAAAAATGTGAAATGCAGTTAAAGCAGTACTGTGAGGGAAATTATAGCACTAAAAGTTTTCATTAGAAATGAGGAGAGGGGTGCCTGGGTGGCTCAGTCAGTTAAGCGACTGGCTTTGGCTCAGGTCATGATCTCATGGTTTGTGAGTTAGATCCCCATGTCCAGCTCTGTGCTGACAGCTCAGAGTCTGGAGCCTGCTTCAGATTCTGTGTCTTCCTCTATCTCTGTCCCTTCCCCACTCATGCTCTGTCTCTCTCTGTCTCTCAAAAAATAGCTAAATATTAAAAAAGTTAAAAACAAAGAAAAAAGAGAAAGAAATGAGAAGAGGTCTTGAAAAAATAATCTACATCCCTACTATAAAAAAACTAGAAGAATAGCAAGATAAAGCCAAAACAAACAAAGTGTAGGAAATAATAAAAAACAGGTATCAATGAAATGAAAAATAGGAAAATAATAGAGAAAATCTATGAAATAAAAAACTGATTCTTTGGAAAAAATCAATAATATTTAAAAAATCTCTAGCAAGATTGATGAAAATAAAAAGTGTGAAGATATCAATTACCAATATCAAGAATGAAATGGGAGACATCACTACAAATCCTGCAGCCATGGTAAAGATAACAAGGGAATGCTATGAACACTTTGTGCTCATAAATTGAAAACCTTCCATAAATGTCCTTTCCTTGAAAATAACAAACTACCAAAATTCAACTAAGGTAAAACAGCTAATTTGAATATACCTCTCACTTTTAAAGAAAGCTATTAAAAGCATCCTGAAAAATAAATCCTTAGGCTCAGATGTATTTAGGGTCCTCAAGACCACACCGAGGATAACGAGTGGGACTCATGGGAGCCAGCATATTGTACTCATGGTTAAGATTTATTACAGCAAAAGGATACAGAGTAAAATCAACAAAGGGACAAGTAGTTGGGGTGAATTCTAAGGAAACCAAGTATAGGCTTCCAATAGTCACTTCCCAGTGGAGTCAAACAGTTCTTAATTCTTCCAGCAAAGAGTTATGATACCACATGTGAAGTTCACCTGAGCCTAGATGGCCAGGATTTTTTTTATCAGAGTTGCTCATCTAGGTACATAGTGCCTGTGTGACTGACCATAGTCACTAAAATTCCAGATGCCTGGAAGGAAAGTAGTAGTTTAACACAAACCACACCACACTGTTTAGGGAGTGCTCTTAGCAGTTAGGGAAAGGGGTACATAACTTTGGGAAACTATTTACCACCCAGATTTCCAGACACCAGCCAAGGGTCAACCTTGCAAGCAGGTCTTACAAGGATCACAGCCTTAGGTCTGCAATGTTAACTATTTTCTGCACACTGGAGAATTCCAAAAAACAACTAAAGGAAAATTAAAACCAACTTTACACCATCTCTTCCAGAAAATACAAGAGAAGGGAACACTTCCTGGTTCATTTTTTGAGGCCAGTATTATCTTGATACCAAAACCAGGGACATAGTACAAAAGAAAGAAAACTATATAGAACAGTATTTCTCATGAACTTAGATACAAAATCCTCAACAAAATATTAGCAAACTGAATCCAATAATGTATAAAAGTAATTGTATATCAGGACCAAGTGGGATTTAGTACAGCTATGCAAAGGCTGGTTCAACATTTGAAAATCAATGAAGGAGTCTATCATACCATAATCAAAAATCATATGATCATATCAACTGATGTAGGAAAAAAAAACCCCTTTTATGATAAAACCTTTTAGCAAGATAAAAAATGAAGGTGAATTATAGCAACTTAATAAAGAGCATCTACAAAAAACGTATGGCCTGAAACATACTTAATGGTAAAACACTGGGTGCTCTCCCTCCAAGATCAGAAATAAGGCAAAGATGTCTGCTCTTACTATGCTTATTCAGCACAGTACTGGGAGTTCTAGCCTCTGGAATTAGGCAAGAAAAAAAGGGAGAGGAGTAAAGATTGAAAAAAAGAAGCTATTTGCAGATGACCTAATTGTCTCTGTAAGAAATCCCAGAGAGTCATGTATAAACTGAACTTAGAAACATAGTATCATTTACAATCATTTGGAAGAAGATGAAATGCTTAACAATAAGTGTAAAAATTACATATACAGTCTGTAGGCTGAAAAAGATTTTTAAATGTTTTATTTATTTTTGAGAGAGAGAGAGAGACTGCAAGTGGAGGAGGGGTAGAGAGAGAGGGAGACACAGAATCTGAAGAGGCTCCAGGCTCTGAGCTGTCAGCACAGAGCCTGACACGGGGCTTGAACTCACAAACCATGAGATCATGACCTGAGCTGAAGTCTGATACTTAACTGCTGAGCCACCCAGGTGCCCCTGTAGACTGAAAAATTTTTAAATGCTGATAAAAGGAAGTGAAGAAGTTCATAAACTGGAAGACTCAACATAGCAAAGATGTTAATTCTACCTAAACTGACCTATGGTTTTAAGAGAATATCTATCAAAATCAGCAAGGCAACTCTAAAAAAATTATTTATTTATTTTGAGAGAGAGAGAGAGAGAGAGAGAGAGAGAGAGAGAGAGAGAGAGAGAGAGGTGGAGGGAATGCGTGCATACAGGGAGGGGCAGAGAGAGTGAGGGAGAAAGGAGAATCACAAGCAGGCTCTGCACCGACAGCCAAAATCGAGTTAGATGCTTAACCAACTGAGACACCCAGAGGTCCTGACAATGTAATTTTTTATAGAAATAAAGAAGTTTACTCTAAAATTTATATGGAAAGGCACAGACCTTAGAAAACTAGGTAAAACAATCCTGACAAAGAATAGAGAGGGGAGGCGGGAATCAATCTTTCTGATAGTAAGTCCTACTCTCTAGCTATGCTAATCAAGACTTGTGAGGAATGGGTGGGAGTTAAACATATAGATCAAAGGAAAAGAGTACAGAGCCTGGAAACAGACCCACAGAAATACTCCCGAGTGGTCTTAGAAAAGGTACAATGGCCATTCGATGGAGGAAGGATAGCTTTCCAACAAGTGGTATTGAACAAACGGACATCAATAGTCAGGAATACACACACAGACTGACCTAAATCTGGTATCATAAAAAATAACCAAAATGGATCATGGATTTAAAGGTAAAAATAACCACGGGGCACCAGGTGGCTCAGTTAGTTAAGTGTCAGACTTTGGCTCAGACCAAAGTTCAAGCCCTGAGTCACTGTAAGTGCAGAGCCTGCTTCCAGTCCTCTGCCTTCCTCTCCCTCTGCCCCTCCCATGTGCGTTCGTTCACTCTCTCTCAAAATAAATAAACATTAAAAAAATAAAGGTAAAAAAAGATAAAACCTGTAGAGAAAATTGGATAAAATGTTCAGGATCTAGGGCTAGGCAAATAATTTTTAGGCTTGAGGTCAAAAGCCCAAATCATGAACATATTGATAAATCATGGACATATTGATAAATTGGGCCTTATGGAGCTTAATAACCTTTTGTTATGGAAAATTTTCTATAAAGAGGATGAAAATACAAACTACAGATGGAGAGAAAATATTTGCAAACAACATATCTGGCAAATGATTAGTATCTAGAATATATACAAAGAACTCTCAAAACCTGACAGTAAGAAAAAGAACAATCCAATTAGTCCTAGGACATGAAGAGATATTTCACTGAAAAGGATATGCAGAAGATATGCATTTAAAAAGTAAGAATGTTCAATACCATTAGCTAGCATGCTCTGCTAAAAACACTAATGTTCATAGCAGCTTTACTTAACAGCCAAATCTTGGATCAGCCCAGATACACTTCAACAGGTGAATGGTTAAGCTTCCTGGAGTACTTACAAACTCTGGCTTGGATGAATCTCCAAGGGAATTATTCTGGGTAAAAAAGAAAATCCATCCTGAAAAATCACAAACTGTATTATTCCATTCATATAATATTTTTGAAATGACAAATTTTTAGAAATAGAGGCAGATTAGTGGTTGTCAGGGGCTTGGAGAGATGTGGGTGTGGTCATAAAAGGGCAACAATAGGGAACCTTGAGGTGGTGGAAATGCTCAGTGTCTTGACTAGGGTGGTGGATGGATGAACCTACAGGTGATAAATTGCATGGAATTAAACACATGCTATCCCACTGACATGCACATTCACACACACTCACAGGAGTGCAAGTAAAATTGGAGAAATGTAAATAAGATCAGTGGGTTCTATCAATGTCAGTATACTGGTTGTTGTATTATACTACAGTTTTGAAAAATGTTGTCATGGGGGGGAAACTGAGTAAAACATGCATTAAGTCTCTTAACACACATGAAGTCACAACTGCATGTGAATCTACAATCATCCCAATAAAAATTTCAATTAAAAAAAAAAGAATACATAGCCTTCCCTACTAAAATATTGTGTTTGGGTAGCTCTAACAAGATCCCTGTGTCTTCAAAGACAGAGAATTTCCTGTACCCTACACTTCTACAATTAGAGGGCCATTCTGGTGGCTTTCTTGCTTAATACTGCTGGCCAAAGTTAAATTCAGGTTTTTTTTTTCCAAAAGCAAATGAAAGTAAAACAATTGAAGTTCCTCTCCACTTGGCATCTGCACATTATTATTGCTTTCTAAATCTTAATGGAAGAAGAGAATAGCAGTTTGATAAATCATGCCTAATATACCAGAAAACTCTAGGGGACCAAGCCCTCTGGCTCTGGCAAATGCTAGTCGGGAACCCCCTAGTGGCTATCTGGCTGGTCTGCAGTTTCTCACAAGGCTCCTGGAAGTGCAGCAACTCCAATATCTGGAGGGCCACATAATGAATAATTTAGAGACTTTTTTTAATGGAGGCCCTACTTGAGTCCAAATTTAATGTAGTAGTGTGGGGCAACCAGGGTGAACCAAGAGGCATGTTTGGCTGGCTTGGCTTAGCTGATGTTGTGAGGCAGGAGCTTGCTCTGTTCTGCATCTGGGTCAGTGGGAGCTGCTGTGGCATGTCAGGGCTGGCACTTTCAGACCCTGGGCTCTAGTATAATTTTCCTCAATCAGGCAACATGTGGAAATTAGAATTGATGAAATTGTGTTGTAGCCTAGGCAAGCGGAGGTATCTAATACCTTCACCAAGCTGCACTGTGGCAATCCATTCAACCTCAGAGAGGAACATCTGAAGAGACAAATTGAAGTTCTTGACCAATACATTTAGTGCACATTGGATAGAGTTTACTGTTACTGGAAAATAATGAAGTGGAAAGGACATGGCGGGGGCAGTAGGGAAACTTTAGGACACGGTGTCAAACAAAAGATTCTGTTCCAGGAAGTCACCCAAGTGCCTCTGAAGAGCCTTCACCATTCTGTCTATCCACCCATTTTGGTGCATTCATCCCAGGATGCTATTTTGACCGTAGGAAGCCAGATGGGTCTGGCACAGGATGGAGAGGTGGAGGTGTTGGAAGGCAGCGGATGAGTCACTTAACACTTCCTCAGAAATAGTTAGAAGTGCTCAAATAAAGGAACCCCCCCCCCCCCGAGATGGTGTTTTGAGCAGCTTTGGTAGTAGTGCTGTCTAGTGCTGTGTGTGTGGGCCAGTGTCTGGCATTATTATGCTGAATGAATCATAATTAGTGTACTATAAATTAAAGTTGAGACCAAATAGCCCATGAACTATAATGCAAAAGTCCTCTGGGATTACATTTTTACAAGATTTTAAACAAGCTTCCCACTCCTGCCCTCACCCTCCACACTGCTTAAACAAGGATAAAGTTGCCTTTCTAACCCAGAATTTCATAAAAAGGGAAACACTCAGTAGGAACCAAGTTCTACTAAGTGCAAAGTTCAAAAAAAAAGTCTAAAAAAAATCCAAAAAGTGGAAGTCCAAAAATATCCTGAAGAAACGATGGGTAAGACATAATCTCTGTCATCAAAATGTTATAATGCAGTTGGGAAGATGCATCACATACACAAGAAAAGTTAACTAGAAATACAGGGAAGTGGAAATGCTCCACATATGCCATAACCAGCAAACAGGTACACAGGGAGATGAGGTAGGGATCATTCCTTCACAGAAGGCCAGGGAGGGAGGTGGGTTTGTGGAGGGATATAAAGGAGTCATCAGTTAAGAAGAAGAAATAGAGCAGTACAGAGAGTAACCGCTTGAGCAAAGAGGCAAAGGCAGTGATCAGTTAGGAACTGTGGTGTTGGCCGTGTGTGGCAGAAACCCAGCACGTGGCTTAATCTGATTGGAGTATTAATTTTCTTATATAATTAGTCTCAAGGTGGGTAACTCCAGCTCAGCTTGGGTACCTACATTCAGTGCAAGAAAGGGTGCAGTGCAGAGGCGCGTCCCAGTGGAGTCTGCCCCCTTTCATGAAGCTGCTAAGGAAACATTACCCAGAGACCTCTGCATCCTCCCAGAAATGTGTTCATGTGGTCTTACCCACCCACACAAGCTGGAAGCACTAGCTGTGCACACTATCACCCAGAAGCTCTATTGGTAAAGAAGATGCAGAGACTGGATGGTGGGCAGACACAGGTAGAAAAGGGCAAGACATGTTGCGATGTTAACACTGGAGTGGAGTAAAAGTCTGTACAATGGTTTCTGTGTGGTGCAGTCCATTGTTTTCCAATTCTTCATACATTTCCTTTCATTATGGCAAGAGATTGGTGTGTAACATACGGGGTACATTTTATCGATCAGAAGCTTCGCGTGGTTATTGATTGTCCCTTCTCCTTTTCCAGGTCAGAAGGGGCCCCTCTTGTCTGGAATGTACCTTCAAGTGTTTCCACTGCACACCTTTACGGTCTCAAGAACTTTGGCCAAAGGCTCTGATTATGTCCTGACTTTGTCAATATGGCCTCAGTTTACTGATACTTGCGCCTCTGTTCCCTGCAATATCTCCCACTTCTTCAAGTACTTCTGGGAGGTGTCAGGAGAATTTTAAGATGAACTTATGAATCCTCCCACGGTTTCCATGTTGCTCTCCCAAGTGACCAGCATGTTTTCACTCATCGCTGCCCTTCTAGGTACTGTAGTTTCTCATGCTTTCATGATAGCCAACCCAGGACACACAGCTGTACTTATGCTCTATTGTGGCGGGGGGGAAGCAGCCCTTTCATTCTTACAGCCCCTTTCAGTCTATATGTCTGGTGATGGATTTATGATGGTAGATTAATAAGTGATTTTTTTTAATGTTTATTTATATTGGAAGAGAGAGAGTGTGCATGCCCTCATGAGTAGGGGAGGGGCAGAGAGAGAAAGATAGAGAAAATCTCAAGCAGGCTTTGCACTGTCATTGCAGGGCCTGATGCAGGGCTCGATCTCACAAACTATCAGATCATAACTTGAACAAAAATCAGGAGTCAGAACTTAACCGAGGCACCCAGGACCCTAGTAAGTGATTTTTTATAAATAGCACATATCAAAATTATATAGTAAGTGAAACAATACAAGAGAACATCGTGTCAGGATGAGTTGGGTTATGTTTCAATAACACATTTGCCAAAAATCTCATGGGTTTGAAACAGTAAGAGTTTATTTATCAACTACTCAAACTACTCAACTCAAAGTTGAGGAGGATTCAGAGTTGTGCTCAGTTAATTGTACAGAAACAATTTAACCATCTACCCTGAATCATAACTTCCCTTTAATGACTCAGGTTTTGTTATGAGCTCAGTCTTGGTAAACCTGGCTTATTTCCCACTGAGAGTTAGTTTCTCATAAGAAATCCTTTGGTAACTCCTGAATAGAGACCTCAACACTGCAGTGTGTAGTGAAAGGTTAGAGATCATGCTGACATGTCTGGTATACAGATAAGCTAAATCATTTTAAACCAATCTATTCTTTCACTCAATAACTAGTCTTTATTTGGTTCCAGGTGCTGGCCTTTGTAATAAATACACAAAGAAGATCCTAAGAAAACATGATCATTGACCCCAAAAAGCTAACAGATTGGGGTCCACTTCCTCCCCACCTGCTCTTCTCCATCTATCCCTTGGATCTAATTTTTCTCCCTGAGATTATACGAAAATACTAGTGTAGAATTTGGAGGCTCCTTATTTGCCCCAAAGCAGACACCCTTCCGTTTCCCCAAACCTGAAACCTTGGATTAGTCATATTGCCCCTGTTTCTCTAACTTTCACATCTAATCTTCAAATCCTTCTGAGTTTTTTTTTTTTGGGGGGGGGGGGATTTTTTCTATTCTTTCCAAACCCCAAACCATTAATTCATAATTTCATAGTTGACTCATTGCATTACATTCTAACAGGTCTTCTCTCCTCAGTGTATAGTGTTTCTCTTTTCCAGATCATTTAATATAAAGCCCCCAAACAATTATTTTTAATGCTTTACACCACTGGCTTTCAAAGTCCCTCACTAATGTCTCCTTACCACGTATCATTTTCTTATCCCTTTAGGGGAACGCTCCCTCTGTCCACACTGATCTTCTTGTCTTCTGCACATTCCTTGCTCTTTCCTACACTTCCTCATGTGCCAATATTTTCATCTGGTGTATATTCTTTTCACTTTTCTACTAATCCTTGTCTTTGTTTCCTATGAAGCCCAGCTGGAAACACCATCCTCCATTGATTGATTTCTCCCATCTCCTTATTCCTTGGCCACAGCACGAGCATGCAATTTGAAGTATATTATTGTGCATTTGTTGAGATGCCATTTTATATAAGTGTTTAACATTGCTTTCCCATGGTGTTTTTTCTTTCCTGTGTTGAGGAAATAAATATGTCTCCCATTAATTTTTAGTCTCATGTTATACTTGGTTCAACACAGTTAACTCAGCAGGCTTTGAATTAGTGTTATTGACTGATTGATTGAAACATTTGACTCAGTCTACAGTCTAACCCCTTTTGTTCTGTTTTCTTAGTGAGTCCTCAGTTAGCTAGAACATGATGGCCCTTCAGTTGTGACTTCAGTTCCCTCAAAGGTGAGTTAACTTCACACAGAGAAAAGGTCTGTTATGTGCCCACCTGGTGTGCTTCCCTTTTCCAACAATCGCTATAAAGAAAGTCATCTTAGAAACCTTGTGTAAGGGAGTGTATGAGAGTCAGCATAAGTCCATTGCTCCTATTAGATGTATGGTTTGAATACATCTTGTGATGGATTTATGATGATGGATTAGTAAGTGATGTCTATAAATAGCACATTTTAAAATTATATAGTGAGTAAGACAATACAAGAGAACATGGTGTCAGGATAGGTTGGGTTATGTCTCATTAACACATATGCCAAAAATCTCAGAGGTTTAAAACGGTAAGGGTTTACTTTTCAACCACACAACTTCCACTGAATGATGGGTGACTCTTAGAGCAACCATCCTCTACATCGTGACTCAGTAACTCAAGATGCTGTCACCATCTTGTA